>NW_024041373.1:1168928-1358928 GCF_014851395.1 Micropterus salmoides
ATGATGAAAACAAAATATGTTGAATATGTTGAATTTTAGCTATACATGGACAAATACAAAGAGGACATGATCTGATTGACACAGGAAAGTCTTGTTTTTTATTTGTAATTCGGCGTCACCTTTTGAAATTCACAAGTGTAATAACCAATATTTAGTGTACAATCATGTGCATATTTTAAGTATATTGATTAATGAGCCACTTGAAATGTTAAAATGACTGTGATCGTCTCATATGGTTTACATAACAACAGATCTTTCTTCTTTTGGCTTAATACATGCCAGTATCATTGACATCCACCCTCAGGACTGCTTCGCCTGAATCTGACATGGAGGCACTGACGATAACATAATTACCCTCATAAGAAATGCAGGAGCCATCAGCCTTTGCTCTTACAAAATTATTTTCATTTCCCTTATACATCATATCATAAAGATTGTAGTCGCACTCGGTTCCTCTTTCAAAGATCCCCACAGCGAACCAGCTGGAGTAGAGGTTTCGGTCGTAGGGCACGGAGTACATGACAGCCATGACGTGGCTGTAGTCGTTGTATTCTGCGTTGAAAAGGTCGTAGGTGAAGACGCCCACAGCCCCGGTGGCAGCGCCGGTTGTCTTGTTGAACAGTGCACTGCCAGCAGAGCAGGGACCCACCATGGGTGGCAGAGGGACTTCACAGTGCCCGCTCTCAGTGAACACTCTGAACACAAAGACACAACAAATCAGACCGGTTCATACAAAACCTTTTTTTTCCCAAATCATACTATAGATGATGCTGACATTCTAGTTCACCCTGAGGGAGTTGGATGAGATTGAGGTCAGTGCTTGGACCTGGCCTTGGACCTGGGGCCGTTTCATGTTGAAACAAAAAAATTGCTGACACAAAATTGGAAGCAAACTTGTGTCAGCAAACTACACATCCACCAATGTGTCCCTGAGCAAGACACTTAACCCCCTGGTTACTCCAGAGGCGTGCGACCTGTGACATATATAGCAATTGTAAGTCACTTTGGATAAAATGAAGAAATGATTACATGTGATGTAAATGTAATGTGTCTAAAATAACATTGTACGCTATTACAAACCATTTCAATGTAAGTTATTGTAGACAAAATACACAGTCATGGTTTTGTGTAAAAATGACTTCCAAAGTCCAGCTGAAGCTAATATGAGTCATCAGTACAGGAAAATATGTATTTATTTTATTTATAGAGCACTTAAAGTATATGCCCACACAGTGCCTCAGTCCATCTAAAAGGATGCCATGGTCAATTATGTCCAAGGCAGCTATTAAGTCCAGCAGCACCGTGTGGCCATGTTAATGAGTTGAGATACATGTTGTACAATATTAGAAGTCTTGGTGGCCAGTATGGACAGGAGGAACAAGCAGCTAAATATGCTTGTTCAAAAATCAGTTTGTTTCTTTGTATGCATCAACACACAAACACAAAAAGTGAAACTAATAGGAAATGAACTGTAATGGACTGACCTACTGCTTTGCCTCCTGAGCCATAGCTGCCCCTTAACTTTGGCAACTTTATTTGGTCCTTATTTCATTGTGTTTAACTACTTAATGAAAAATACACATTAAACTCATCAACACTTGTGATACCTTGGATTGGCGAGAGTGTAGCAGCCAGAGCTGTTGTTAATCTCGACAGAGCAGCAGCGATGAGGCATTGTAATGAGGTGTGGAGCGGTGGCAGGGGAAGAGGCTGTAGAGACAAGACAGCATCGTTTTAGTAAATTAAGCATCTCTGAAACAGAGCGACAAAGTCTGATAAAGTCTGAGCTTTTGAGTGGATTGGCAGATGCCTTTGGATAGAAAATACATCATTTTATGATTTCAGAGAAATAAGGCTGCTAGAACCGGTAATAAAGACCTTGAAAAACACTAATGGTTGGTATGGTGGTTGGAAACAGCAGATTCTCTGTGTGCTTGCAGCCTAGAAAGTAATTGTTGTCAACTCACCACTGCTCTCACTTACTTAGTCTAACACAAATACTGTTCTTAATCACTATTTAGCTTGAACGTGGCATGTAAGAACTAACTGAACTAATTACAACAATAATTTCCTCCAACAGCAAGTAACAACAACACTTTCTTGGTTGATTTTTCAGGCTCATTTTGCCGTAATTTTCATTATTATGACTTTTTTCAACTTTATTTAAATGAAGGTTTTTGCATCGCTGGTCAAGCCCCCCGTGGCCTGGAATCTCACAATACCTAGCGAAACAGTCATGCAAACGACAACAGTTATAAGCTGTGAATAACTAGGTCAATAAAAACAATATAATTTTAAACAAATCTAAATCAATGATAACTTGAAAGATTGTGTAATAGCCACCAGCTTTGTGTCTTTATACAAGCCTGAAAGCTGGATTAAGTTAATCAAATCAAACTGTTAGAAGTTTCTCTTTTTAGTCATTTGGTCTACTGTGAATACAGTGGCTCTCGATAACCATGAGGAAATAAGTCTCAAAAAACTTTATCTTTTGCTGAAACAATATTAGCAACATCAGCCTACACTCGTAAAGATGAGCTAGAATCACTAATATGTGCTGTCTAAGTCACCCATTATGTGAATACAAGAGTACTTACTTTTTTGTGATCTGCAGAACCAAAACCAGTGGTTTGTGCTGACAGATTGTTGGTCCAGGTTTCAAGCAGGATGTGGTGGTGAAGTCACATTGCACATGAGCTGCCCACACATTGGATTTTATTGACTCAGGTAATCAGGACCTTTAGGCACCAGTTGACTCCTTATCTCCTGTCCAGTATCAGCTCCCGTTTCTGTTCCCGGACCTGGCCACCACCTTATCACCTTTACAGCACTGGATTGATTACAACTATGAATGCTTTTGTTTGGAGCTTTTTATGTTTGTTTGAGCCTTTTAAAATGGGGATCCATTATTTGCACAGGGCGGGACGTCAGCAGGGTAAAGACGTACTGGTCTGCCAGTTTCAGGAGGGTAAAGACTTTCTGGTCTGCCAGTTAGTCACAGGGTAACACTTTATGAGAATGATGGCACTCTTTTGAAAAGCAATAATAAGGACAACCACAAAAATATGATCAATTCCGTAGTATAGGAATTTGCACACTGCTAATTTGTGATTACACAAACTATTTAAAAAAATATAGTATCATTACTCTGTGCAGATGCATTATTGTATGTTCTCTAACCAAGTCAGACGGATAAGGTTGAGTTGATACTTACTGAATTAAATTTGTATGCTTGTTTTGGTTTAAAAGAAGAAAAGTATTAAATCAATTTAAAAAGACTTTAATTTATTTAAAATTGTTTTGTTTCTAGCTTAAGGAATTTGAAAAAGAAAGAAAGAGCAAATGAAATGAAGCTCTTTTATACAGTAAACCAAGACAGTAATTATGCACTATGTAAATAATAGTGATCAACGGGTAAGGCAGGGCAGTGGTCAGACGAGATGCAATTACAAATGGAAAAAAAAATCAAGAAGGGCGGCATTAGCATTCAGCCCTGCAGAGGCACACAGTTGACAGGGTCCAAGGGGCATGAGTCAGGATGGGCACACGACAGCATATGACAGGATCAAGATATGATAAGATGAAGGAGCCAGGAGCTGCTCCCAGACATCTTTCGATTAGTATGTGCACCACCCAAATGTGTATTTCTTAATTACTGTGCAATGTGTCCATGTACCTTTTTTTTTTCCGAAGAGGTAGGGGTGAATCAAGTACCCGGATCTCATGAGTAACTGTTCATGTCAGTGTTGGTGACTCAAGAAATTGGAGAGGACATGTTATTTTACATGTCTCATCTCTACTTTGTTATGTTCATTTAAAAGTGAAGCAGTGGAACAATGGCTACAAAAAACAACATTTTTATTCAATCCTGTTGAGGGAGACAGGGTGTGAGATTAACAAGAAGCAGGCCAGTGACCGATGATGACCACTGGTTCAAGAGAAACAAATCTTACTTCTAATTCCAATATTTTTATTTACAATGACGCATTATCACGAGTACATCTCACTAGGGCATGTTTAAAGTAGTGTTTGGTTTTAAGTGAAATATACACTAGTCGCCCGAGTACCCGTTCATACGCACATACTTAACCTACGTGAATGGGATGAATGGCATCTCTCCTAATCAGTCCATGTTTTCCCCATAAAGTCTGCCAGTTATCTACTGATCCCACGTCGTTTTACAGTCAGCAGCAGAATGATGACATGTGGCTAAACATGTCATCGCTGGTCAGATTAGGGAGGGGCCCAGAGAAAACTGTGGAGTCCCATATTGTCTTTGCATATGTACACACTCACTCAACATTCATTTTAGTGACCTGTGATTGGCATCATCAGGAGTCGTTGCCGCCTACGTGAATAACAGTCTTACTGTGTGTATCCTTAGCGACATCCTCAACATCGCCCGCTCTGCCCCCAAGAATACATTTGACTAGGGTCACTGGTGTCGCAAACTTCACGTTTTTCAAAATGGAGCTGCCAATAATCAGAGCTGGTTTGTCAGTGGGTGTGTCGCTAAGTAGGGAGGACAGGGGGACGGGAGACAATCATCATGTTGAGCTGCAGTAACAGGAGTGTGAAGAAGTTAGGGATGACCAACAAAATCCTGCTCCTGACCTGGTTTAGGTGAAAGCAGATGCAAAATGAATGAGTTCACGTTCATACTGTGATGTTGTTTGGTTTTTGACTGGGGTTTGATCGGGATGAGGTTTCAGCAGGGCTGACCCATGTCTCTTTATATTGCTGACATAATGATGGGCAGGAAAAGGTATGAACCCCCCCCCCCCCCCCCCCCTGTCAGATGGATCACTCATGCTTAATGTTGTTCATTTTGAGTTCAACCTGACTGGCACTGAGACATCATCGCTCATGTCCATTTTGGTGCATGTTTTAATGTTTGATTGGGTTGATTGCAATTAGCAGTGTTTATTTCATTTCCAGCTCTTCATTTGGTGCCAGTTTGTTGTGTTTTGATATCAATGTACTGTTTGAGTCAGTTTTTCCACTGTTACTTGAGGACTTGGAAAACCTTGCGTTTGTCTTTTTTACAATTTATTTTACCATCTGCACCTTCTGAAAGTCTGTACCCCTGCTTCAGCAGTTAAATGTCCTCTTAACCCTCCTCTCCAGATGCCAACCAGGCTCTGCGGCTCTGTCTGGGTACCAAGGCAACTGGGGCAGAGTTTGGGGCCGTTTCCGCCCTCAGCATCAACCATGATTGCTCACGACTTCTCTGCGGCTTCGCCAAAGGACAGGTATATACAGACAGACAATAACAGGCTTGTTGACTGGGCTTCTAATTCAATTTCTTTAGAAGAAGAACACTGATGAATTTAACAAAAGTAGCTGGTGAGGTTTGGTTCTTTTGTGTTTTTATGTCTTTTTGGTCACGTTGTCTTTCATGTGCATTATGTGGAAGTATGATGCCCTGGTAGAGATTAAACAATATTTGTGATAATATAGCAAGTAAATTCAATGTGGAGAAAAGACAAAAATGGGAATGAGTTAAAAGAAGAAAAGGGCAGAATCAAACAAACATGGCCAGGAAGTAGCATCATTTTGGGATGTGAACATGTATTAGCCGCTGGAGTGTGTTTCAGAGGTCTAGTGGCTGATTCAGCAATGCAACCTAAAACTGTGTGTAGTAGTGGGAAGCCCTGCTGCTATCTTAAATACCAAATAGTAGTGACAGCTGCCTATTGCCATCTGTATCTGCTAGTTTTAAGAGGCATCTGCTGATGGGAAGTGGTATCTGTCAGTGAACCAGTAGTGTCAAGCTCCTGATAAATGGAATCTACTGTCAGTACAACTGCAGTGGTTACACATGCTGACATATATGAGTGAAACCGCACTAATTTTATAGCACTTCCAGATTGCTTGAGCCACATTCTTGTGGATAATCGGTAAAATACACAATTATGAAAATATTGATTGCTGTAATCACAAATCTGACTATGTGACTATTGCAGTACAATATTGGTATCCACTTTACCACTGATTGGTCCTTGCAGTTATAGAGGCTCACCCCTCTCCAGAATCACAGTTTCACACCCTTTGATGAAGATTGATCTGATTTTTTGTTGAAACACGATCTTCCAGACAGCATTTCCCCTGGATAATAACTGTAAATGGATTAAACAGATTTGTGCTTTCCTCACAATATTTGCAGTATTGGCATACCGTACATGTAACTTAGCCACATATTATTATTAAATGAGAGAATGAACATGTTTTAATTTAGTTTAGTTTGAATAGTTTATTAAAAATGATAATTGCCAATCATTGCACTTTAAATCCTGAACAGACTTTCTCTGTCTGTCTTTCTGTCTGCATAATAAGATCACGATGTGGGATCTAGCCAATGGGAAGCTTTTGAGAAGTATCAATGATGCCCACCCTCCAGGGACAGCTATACTGCATGTGAAGGTACAAACACGCACACACATACACTATTATCTATTCAGCCACATATTTTAATAGGAGAATGGCTGTTGGCTGATGTTGTAGTGGCTACTGCCAACACACTCTGGCTCATTTCCCCATACACAAGTATTACCAAAACACCCCAGCTTTAAAACAATACCACACACACACACACACACACACACACACACACACACACACACACACTCTCAGAAATTGATCTTGGTTATTTCTGTCCATTTTTATTATGTCTCTGTTTTTGTGTCTGTAGTTCACAGATGACCCAACTCTTGCGGTGTGCAATGACAGTGGAGGATCAGTTTTTGAGCTGGCTTTCAGGTAAATGACTCTGCTTTAAATTAAAGTAACATAAGATCATACACAATCTTGGTCCACCACCACTTAAGCAGTTTATTGTGCTGCCTCAAGATAACGAGAGCTTTCACTAGAGGGGACTGTTCCACATAGTTTGGTCAAATTCTTTCTCAGTTTAGCCACTTCTTTACCACTAGAATCAGAGAGTGTAGTACATTTTGTCTTAACATTTCAAATCTAGACAAAATGACTGAACAATACTCAGACTTCCAGTCACTGAGTGTTAAAGGTTGCATAGGTACTAGAGGTCTGTTCTGATTCTCGCTCAGATGAATAGTTCAATACAGGGTGCTGAGGCAGAGCCTCTATTTGGTAAACCAATAGCCAAGAGGGCAACACAGGTACTCATAGAACTGGAGCTACAGTAACTATTATTTAGATAACGTTACTGAAGGAAGCAGAACGGGTGGGATGAGACTGTTTCACTAATCAGGAGCGACAGTGTGATTCTGCAGATGCTTGCAGGTTGTTGAATAGAGGGTATGCGCATGACGTCACAGAACGCAGTTATGTTCACTGAGTGGCAGAAAGACGAGCAGCAGTGTTCGCTTGAATCAGCTAAAACACAAACAACTCATCTAAAATGGAAAGAGCTGGACCGCTGGTTCTTTGGTAAGCAGTTAGGATCACTGTCGAGTCCAACTGCCTTTAATTTGAGCAAATAATCACCCAGCCATGGTAACAGATGTTTTGCCACTCAGTCCAGCGTGTTCCAGAAGGGGAAGTGACATCAATGCATACCCTCTATACAACTTTGCATTAGGACAGTAATTCATTTGTCCTTTCATCCATCTGTCACATTATTATTCAGATTTTATTTGCTGTCATAGTTTTAGTCTTCCTGGAAAAACAGCATCAACAAATATATTTGCTTTTTTTTTTAAATGTGACTTAACTTAAATATGTATGTTATTGTAAAACAATACACATTTTTCTGTGTTATACATGAATGTATGAAATCCACTGTTTTTTGTTGTTTTGAAAGCAGCTGATGTTACTGGTAGCATGCAGTTAAAGGAGAACATAAAAGATGTGCACATTAGAATTAAAGCTCTCTCTGGCATCTTAATAACTTAATAATTACAGCAACAATGTGAGTTAATGCAGAAATAGACCCCTGCCTGGTAGAATCCCATCTCTTTAAAACTCCACGCACCAAGTTTTTCAGTCATTACACTGTTGTGTTGTGTTTTATTCAGTATATGTTTGTGATTTATGTAACTTGGCCACTGAAACATTGTATAAGCATTATATAAGTTTTATTTAGACAACAGAATTTTGTAAAATTACAGCCCGATCTTGCTGTTTCACTTCCATAGAAATGCAATTAACAAAATAGTTTATTGAAAAAACTGTCTGCTGAAAAGTACCTCATATAATTAAAAAGAATGGTATACACACTTACAGTTACTTGCAAGCTTCATTCTACTTTGTTACAAATACAGGGGTGTGTTTCTGGTAATGGAATCTGTTTCTCTTTGTGTCCAGGAGGGTGATGGGGATGCGGTCCTGTGACTCTCGATGTCTCTTCAGTGGTTCTAAAGGGGAGGTCTGCTGTATTGAACCGTTGCGTGCTCCTCCAGACTTCAGAGACCATCCCATCACACACTACTCTCTGCTGGCTATGGCCTCTCTTACTAAAGTACATGACGACGCACAGCTGCTTTCACAGTGCATCCATCCTCTGCTTTTTCACCCAGCTGTGTGTAAACTTTGGGTTGTTTTTGGTTTTATTTGAACAGATTCTAGTCATTGGACTAAAGCCCTCGCTGAAAGTCTGGATGACTTTTCCCTACACTAAGGTCTGTATGAGTGCTAAGGTTATCAGTTATTGTGAGTTCCAGAATTTCACTGGAACTCTGCTGATGTGTTGCTTCTCAAACAATGTCTACAGTTTATGAAATTATGATCATCATTTATAACTTATGTGTGGGCTCTGTTTTCTGCCCAACAATGCAATGTCTGTTAAAGGCTGTGACATCAACTGCACGACCACAATAGTGCGACATGGAAGCAGTGTTTTAAACCTTATTTTTACACAAATGAATGAGCATTTGAAACATTACTTTAAGAGGTTAATTACTGACGTGATGTGATGCTTTCTCTTTTACTAGTCTGATCCGTCCAGTGTTCCTCAGCTGGCCTGGCAATTTGTTCCTGTTCAGAAGACTGTTAACCCGATCCTGGCTTTTTGCAAAGGAGATACAGTCCACTTCCTCCTGGTATCTGCTCAACCCCTTCTTAACTTCAAAACAGCAAAATACACAATGGATTTCAAGTCCAGTTTTTTGTTGTTGTGACTTTTGTTTTTCTTCTCATTTTTCTGCTCTCTGAACTTATCTGATATTTGTTTCAGATAATATAATAAAATCTTTTGCAGATGAAATTATGGGCTATCTTCCGCCTCTACTACTTAGAACCACACTCAGCAATTATTATGAATAGATTTTGCAATTATGACAGTGTATTTTGTTTCAATAGTTTTAATTTAGACATGGGACTACAGTCTAATTTGTAAATTATGTCAACACAGGTTTAATTACTGTATGAGACGATAGGTGAGCTGTAGTCTGGTTGTTGGTAACAGTACAGGTTTTAGCCTCTCTAAATGGCTGTTCTTTTGAGAATATTTACATGGTGCAACACACAAATATATGCAGTCAGTGCATGTTTTTGCAATGTTAGATAACCCTTGTTTGATGATACATGGTATTGTTGTCCAATATTGTTGAATCATAGCCTGGTCATACATTGACCTCAGAAATACTCACACATTGCAGTCTATGTGCTGCAAAGATTCAGAAATGTACAGCATTGTCTTTACCCAGTAACTAATGGGCAAGTGTTTCCCTGTATTCTGAGAGAAATGATGAGCAGGTACAACTGTCGTGTTTGAGTGTTCTCCTCTGCACTTCTATTTCAGGTAAAGAAGGAGGAGACGGGGACCATCCATGTCATCAAACAACGACAGCTCCACCTTAGCTGTGACATCATAAGCCTCAGTGTAAGTACCCAACTCAAGACACTAGGCCGGTACCAGTGGCTCCCTTTGAACATTCACAGACTTTGATGTCCGTTCCTGCTGAGTCTGTGAGGGCTCAGGACTGTCCCACTGTACAATCTGAGTTTGAGGGCTCTCTGCAACTTTGCTTAAGGGAATAACCCACAATGCATAGCATTGTTACAGTATAACGGTAAAGACAATGTATAATTGCACATTGGGGAAAAAAACAAACATAAACAGCCAGCAAATGACATTTGCCTTTTAAATATGTGTAGCAACATGTGTTGCTAGCCAGCAAAATCTACAGCACACTCTACTGTCCGGTCTGTGAATGTTTGGTTTAGGGTAGATTTGGTATTAGGCCAATTGCACATCCAACAGAAAATTGCTTTGTACAAGCCAACATTGGAAGAGGAGACCAAGCTGATCACCAAACACCTGTGTGAGCTGAAAGGTTTAAAGGGAGAATGAAAGGCGACAGCCCTCTTTCAGACAATAATTGTGAGCTCAAAGTGATTAATTGTCTACTACCTGGATAAAGCATATTGAGCCGGATGATGTGGCCTGCCCCCTGAAACAAAGACAGGTCCCGCCTCCTGTGACAACAACATGGTCCACCTCCTGTGATATTCACAAACCTTTGATGTTATGGGCCTGTGATTTTTAAAGTTGATTTAGCCCTTGTGGAGATTGAAAGTCCTGTCACCATGTTTTCAATGCCCAATGATGCACAGATTTTTCTTTGTTGCTTATGTGTCAGAAAATCAGTGAGGACAACTAAGATAAGATAAAACAAGCTTTCAGTTTGCAACAAGCTCAGTTTGCAAGGGAAACTGTGTGTGCAACGTTACATTTTGTTTCTTATTCAACATCTAGTTGAGTTTTCCTCTGTTTACTATAATTTGATGCATACCACAGGTGTGATCTTACTCCGACATGGCTTGTTATGTGTAAGTAAAGACAAATATCTTTGTTTGCTGTAGTGCTTGACTTGTTCCTTCTGTCCCTTTGTCTCTACAGTGGATTAATAGTCGTACACTGGTCCTGGTTGACAGCCACGAAAAGCTGCAGGTTGTGGACCGGCCCAGTCAGGAGGTTTTGGAGACTCTGGACTTGGAGCAGGTGCAACTGGTCTATAACAGCCGACATTTCAAATCGCTGGCTACTGGAGGGAATGTCTCCCAGGCTCTGGTGAGGGATTAGCTGATGGGGGACAGGATCAGAGAAGGGTCCAGTTTGAGATGAATGTTCCATAACGGTCTTTACTTTAAAGCCTTAGAGAAAATATATATGGATTAGGAAGGTAAGATACTAGAGATTATATTTAACTTTTTAGGCTTATTGTCAGTCCATCTTTACTTTGTGCAACTGCCTTTTATAGCACATTTCAACTAAAGAGTTTAAGAACCAGAGGGACTAAACTCAGGAACTAAACTAGTAACTAAAAGTCCTTTTTGCACTTCCTGAAGAACTGTGAAGATTAAACAAGATAGATTGATGATGACAATTGTGACACACAAGGAACAAACACACAGTCATCCTGTTGTTATTTGTATTTACTTATGTGTCTCAATGTTGTGAGACCCTGATGTTTGAGTTGGATGTAGTGAATGAATAAAAAGGACACAGTAAGTAACAGTATAAAGTAAGTAACCAAAGCTTTTAGCACTTTTTGGGGACGGATGATCAGTGCAGATTCTCACTTGGGCCACTCCCTGGAGCTCTCAGGTTCTATGATCAGTGGGGTGGGCTCGGCCTGCTATCTGTGATGAGGTCTTTATCACAACTACTTAGCTGGTTTGTGACTGGAAACATCATGGCACCACTAATCAGATGTTCAATTCAGAGCTCATTGCGGTCCTAACTTTTGTATTGTTACAACACAGATGCTGCACAAACAGGAGCAGGTGTCTTTCAGACTGGAAACAGCAATTTAGGAGCAACGTAATAGAAAAGATCCAAACTACACTGGATACCTTTTTATAAATCTTTTTTTTTACTGTGATGAAGATGTCATTTAATAAAGTCTGTGTACTTCAGTGTACTTTGGATCTTTTCTCTGAAGTCTGTCCTTGATACAAGAAGGCCCTACTGTGAGAGTACCGGACTGGCCTTATTCCTAACATCTTCCTTCATCTAGCAATTTAGGAGTGCTAGCAAGGTTTGCTAGATTCCAGCGTTTAGCACATCCAGCTGCTTTCTGGGCAAACAGGGCAACACAGAGCGTAAATGAAGTAGAAGAGTGCAGAAAGAAAAGAGAAACGAAGAAGAGAAGAAAAAAGAAGAGCAAGGAGTCAGTCTTGTAGGCTTTTCTGTTATTATAATCTCTGCTAGGCAGAAACCACTGGTATGAAACTTTGCACCTCCCACAACTAAATCTCTTTTCTTATCTCCCCTGAGAGTGAAAGGAGGGGTGGAACAGGTACACACACACACACTCTCACCTTGTGTGTTAGTCAGAATTGGTGTATGAACTTGAATTGTGTCCTATTACAATTCAGGTTATTCATATATCACCTATGAAAAAAGTCCAAACAGCATTTTCCATATTAGTGGATATGTGTAACACTTCCAGTATGTTTATATTGTCCATACATCAAACTCAGAATATTGAATCAAAGCCTCATACTCTTATGATGTTATGATAAGCATATCATATCAATTAGCACACATTCCCTTTTTTTATATATTGATATATCAGTTCATTTATTCTTTTTTTTTCCTTGTGTCCAAGAGTAGTCCCTGATGCCCCTGGAGTGTGGGGATGTTTAATTATCCTAGGGAGAGTTGCTCAGTTTCTTGTGCAGGGAATGACGTTCTACGACCACACCCATGACACCTACAGCCTTTAAGTTTACTGTCACAATATCTTTTCACCACCTCTGCAACAAGGCCAATCTGATCATTTCTCTCTTTGTCAGATACTGAAATGTTGCTCCATGCGTTTCTTTGAGTCTGTGGCAAGTTTAATTACATCATCATCAGACCAATCCTGATCTTTCTTCACTGGCTTTAATACACGCCATGACTGATTTTCGAGTACCCTGAGCTCTAAAGTGTTAAATGGGCTAGCTCAGGGTTACCTCTCAAATCGTACATCAATCTTCATCATTATCTACATTCTTATGATTCTGGATCCAGCCCCGGAATTCTCAAAAAATCAGCTGATTTAAAAGTATTTTCACAGTATGGTTGCTTTGGAGAAGTCTTCCCACAATGGAACAGCGAGAGCAACAGGTTTGCAAGTCTGTCTACAAGCAACACACTCAGGTTATTTGTAGGTTAGCTGCAATCCCTCTTCCTCTTGGCCATGAAGGGATCCCTTTCTAATCTGACTAACCTGTTAAAGTTTAAAATCTGTTTAAAAATGCACTCTAAAGTTCAGCTGAAGCTAATATGAGGCCTTGTTAGTCTCATTTAGCCAGTGATAATAAACTTAAGTTCTGTTTGGACCTCTGTCTTTTAACAGTATGTCTGTGTTCCAGGCTTTAGTCGGAGAAAAGGCCTGCTACCAGTCGGTCTCGAGCTACGCTGGACAGATTGTCTATTTGGGCACCAAGGTACTGAGTTATATGTGTGTATTTTTGCTTTTCAAATTAATAACAAAACATGCACAATTTTATCATTATAGTTAAAATATGTCAAATAAATTAATAACATACAGCAATGCACTCATTGATTCTTCACCTGCATCGCTTGCTTTGCCTTTCTCATATTTTCTACCTACTACAGTTGCTGGTCATATAATTAGAATTTCATCAAAAAGTTGATTTATTTCAGTAATTCCATTCAAAAAGTGAAACTTGGATATTATATTCATTCATTACACACAGACTGATATATTTCAAATGTTTATTTCATTTAATTGTGATGATTAAAACTTGTTATGCACCAAGATACCAAAGTAAGTTGCTTGTATATGTAAACCTACTTGGCATTAAAGCTGATTCTGACTTAGATGCAAAAAGTTACATTTATTATTTTTATACTTTGGGCAGGTAATTGCATAATCACTTAATACACCATGCATCTTAGAAGACTGGCTTATTTTGTGGAATTCCACAAATCATGTTTTGTTATTTGCGCAAAAACTCTTGTATTGGCACTTTTTTCCAGCAGTGTGGAGTGATACTCAGTCCTAGACCAAACATTTCACACACCAGGCCTTTGTGGAAGGCTGTAAACTTCACACCCAGAATATATTGTTGCCATTATCTATCCCAGATAAATACAGGTATATTTGTCAGCAATTTGATAATGATTAATAACAAATATTTAATGTTTTTGTCACTAAGTAACCCTTCTCCAGAGAAGTCCACATGAAAGTCTGCGGTTAGGTTTTCTTATTCTTTACCTGTGATATTCTCTTGTCTTGCAGTCAGCTCACATAATGGCTCTGAGGACCTGGAGAGAGGTGTGTATGATGATGTTTTAATTAAGTAAAAACTTGAGTCTGCAGCTGTAGTTCCACACAAATCACTTATTATGAAGAGTGGTTTACAATAAGGGAATAATTTAGTGTTACATTATATCATTACATAAGAGTGATCTCACAGGATGGCTGCCAAGCCACAGTTTGTATAAAAAAACTGCACTACAGAGTTGCTGTGTATGTGTGTATGTTTATATATGTACAGCATAGATATTGTCAGTAAACAAGTTTTTAAGCAGGGATGATGATGTAATGGGAATAAACTATAACTATAGACTATTTGCTAAAAATCCATGAACAGAAGATATGTTTCTCCATGACCTCCTTTCTATTGGACATTTAGTTTACATCAGAAGACCAACCGCTCAACATGTATTTGATCCATGTTGCTTCTTGTCTCTGTCTGTATGTCCAGCGTTTAGACTGCATGCTGAAGCAGGAGCATTTTGTTGAGGCTCTCTCGCTGGCCTGGTCCTTCCATGAGGGAACTGCTAAGGCTGTGGTTGGTGGGTATTATGCATTTCACACATCCAGCAACCTGTAAATCAATCTGTTCATCACAGTCACACAGTAGGTGTTTTTGATCAAGTCAGTCGTAGTTGTCTCAGAAAAAGGTACTTTATTACAGTACTACTCAGCACTTACTACTAGTGGCCGACCGATACAGGTTTTTCATTTGCCAATGCCGATATTTAGAGAACAGAGTGGCCGATATTAAAACTAAGAAAAGTCATGTAGTCATATTCCATTATTCCATCAAGACATCCAGTGCCAGCAAAGCAACCCCAAAACATCAGTGATCCTCCACCATGTTTGACTGTAGGGACCTCTTAGCCACTGTTGTTTTACATGGATTGTTTTTTTTATTTGTCACTCGGCTGCATTATTCTCTACAGTATAACAGTATATATGTAACTCTAACCAGTAATGTTGTTAGATTAGAGCTGCTGTCATTTAGGAGAAACGTGTTAACATTTAGAAAAGCTGATGTTGACTGAGGACATTTAGGGCTCCAAACTAACTTTTTCACCACCTTCCCAAAACTCACAAAGGGGCGCACTAACATCGCTCCACAGCAGCTTACTGACCAGGCTGCTGCAGATGTGTCTGCAGAGATTGTTTGTTAATCAGCCTCGTGAGTGCAGGCATTGGCCAGTGCTGAATATCTCGAAGATGGTAGCCCTCTGGTGGCAAGCAGCAAAGGGGATACCCATCTCTCCCAAACAAAGGCAAAAATTGCCCCCCTTCAAGAAAAAGTTACTTATACATACAATGTTAAACTGCAAAATCAGCAGAACTGAAAGTTCCATGTGATTTATTGTTGTTAGACAGATGAAAGATAGAGGATAATGTGTGACTTATGTTCATTCCAGGCCTGTTTGGAGATCCAGTGAAAAGGAAGGGAGTGGTAGGTGATAAGGTGAGAATAGAAATCCACTGCCTGCTGTATCAAATCTATCTACCCCAGACAGTGTACTCATTCTTGTGCTCGTTTTTTGAATATGAACCATTCTCTGTGTGTGCAGATGGTAGAGATCCTTTTCCAGTTTGCAGAGCACGCTTTGAAGAAGTGTCCAGAACAAGGCAAGATTCAAGTGATGGAGCAACATTTCCATGTAAGCTAACACAGCTTAAAGAACACACCTCACTATGTCCAGTCCGCCTGGGGACAAAACAGTAAGAGCTGTGCAAATACAGTTACATTGAATCATCATGACTGACAATGCAGTGCTTCAAACAACCTAGCAATGATTAAATAGTTCAACATTTTGGGAAATACACTTTCTCTCTGAGAGTGAGATGAGAAGATGGATATCAGTTATGTGTGTTCAATAAGAAGCTGCAGTCAAGACATGGTGAGGACATCGTCGGGGCGGCTGTGGCTCAGGAGGTAGAGCGGGTTGGCCGTTAATCGGAAGGTCGGCGGTTCAATGCCTGGCTGGTTGCGTGTCGAAGTGTCCTTGGGCAAGATACTGAACCCCGAATTGCCCCTGGCGGCAGTGTACGAATGAGTGTGAATGTTAGTTTCCGTTTGAGCACTTAGGTTCAGTGTATGAATGTGTGTGATTGGTGAATGCAGATGTAGTGTAAAAGCGCTTTGAGTGGTCGAAAAGACTAGAAAGGCGCTATACAAGTACGGAGCATTTACATTTACATAGCATAAAGACTGAAAGCAGGGAAACAGCTAGCCTGACTCTTTCCAGTTCAAAAATGCACCTATCAGCACCTCTAAAGTTCACTAATTAACACTTTTTATCTCACAAACAAATTATAAAACAGGTGGTTATGTGTTATGGATAAAAGTTTATACTATTTTGTCCACCCTGTGAAGGGCTCGTAATATTGTGGACCCAATTACAAACACACAGACTGAAGCTAATGGAAAAAATACAGGTTTTATTTGACAACTGTACAGAAATGTACAATGGTGATTTCCAGGCAGGCAGCGAATAAGCAGGGCCAAGCTGAGCAAGCAGACAGACTGAGGTGTCCTTCTCTGGGACCAAAAACTTGAAGCACAAACAAACACGAGTCAGGATCTAGTCTGTTTAGGCACCAGAAACAGTCTTAAAACAAATCACAATCTTAAGTATTTTCAAATTTGAATACCACTGAAGTGAACGTACACTCTGGCGAAGTTCACTTCAGTGCAGAGCTGGGGTTTAACTCATAATGTAACAACTGCAGATAATTTAATTTCCTGCTGATAATGTAATGAAAATGGTGAGCGAATAACATAACTGGATGGAACTAAAAGTATGTATAATGTATAGGAAAATGTATAGAATAGTTTGTCAAAAATTTTGTATTTATATTTCTGTTGATAAATGGTGCTGGATGATCTTGTCATGTAGCTTTTAGCCAAAATGGTTGGAAACCACTGCTTTAATTTACAGTATATAACAATGCATTCCATTTTATATCATTATCAAGGTTTTTATGCATAATCTTGATTTAAAGTAACTAGATAGCTGTCAAATGAATGTAGTGAAGTAAAACATAGTATACTTTCCTTTTTATATGTAGTGGATAAGAAATATAAAGTAGCAAACAATGGAAATACTCACTTTTCATTGAACATTCAAAGTCAATCTCTCTCTCTCTCTCTCTCTCTCTCTCTCTCTCTCTCTCACTCTTTGTGGTGTGTTCAGGATGTGGTTCCAGTCCTGCTGGATTACTGCCTGCTGCTACAGAGGCCGTAAGTATATAATCATTCATAGGTACATAAATGCAAACACATGACCAGCAAAAACAACAACTACGTTAAGACTCACTAACTTTCAGCTCATGCTGATCGTAGCTGAGGGCAGATGCAATGACATATAAACAAGGACACAGCTGATTTGCTGTATATGTTGTAGTCTAGTATAAATGGTTCATGGCTTATATATTAACCTGAAGTCTTTTTTTTTTCTTAAAATCCATGTGAGCTTCTGGCAGGATCACAATATATTCAATATTCTAGAAGTTCCTTTTTGGCAACTTTTGAAAAGATCTTGCTAGAATTTTAAATGTGTGGGTTTGAACATAGCTTGGCTTAACAACATAAATCTAGATGGATGTATCAGCGTTAACACAAGTTTGAGGTCGCTTTCAAGCATGTTGTTTCAAGTCAATTTTATTTATATAGCCTGTTGTAAGATCTATCTGATGTGCTGGGATGCATCAGCAGTGATGTTCCTGCTAATTAAGAAACAAGTGAGGAAGGAGAGTGCTAAATATTCCTAATCATAATGAGATACAAGAGAACAGAGTGGGAGATCCTATATTAATGAATCATTAGGTAACGATTAGGGGTGAGATGATACACTGAGCTCACGAGAGGAGAAGACACAGAGAAGAGATGTTAACACTCTTTTTAAGAAATCTTCAATGCCGAATTATATCAAAATGATGAGCATTAAACACTTCATTTCGTGTGTGTGTGTGTGTGTGTGTGTGTGTGTAGCGACCTGCTGTTCAACCAGCTGTATGCTCGGCTGGTGGAGAACACGGTGGCTAAGGGTGTCTTTCTGGAGTCACTGGAGTCATACATTGTTGCGGACCGGCTCGGTCACCTCACCACACCCATCATGAGGGACCTCCTGGCCCATTACCAAGGCAATGGTATGATGGACAGCCTGGAGAGATGCATTGTCCATCTGGATGTCACCAGCCTGGACATCCAGAAGGTTTGTGTTTGTGTAGACCTTAAGAACTTTGTGGTGAGTTAATGATAAAAGCACAGTCAGCTGTCACCATTAGTGAGGACTTGCTAAAAAACAAATTAGTGTCTATGTTTCCACTAGTATCATTGTCATTAAAGGTCTTGTATGTGTGTGTGTGCATGTTTGAAGGTGGTTCAAGTGTGTTGGGAGAACCAACTCTATGATGCAATGATCTACATTTTCAACAGTGGCATGAATGACTACATTACACCTATGGAGGTAAGTCTTCCACCAGAAGGCTGTTTCATCCTGTCATCATGCCTGACATTATGCTAATTCTTTGTTAAATGATGTGTCTTCACACTCTTCATCAATAGGATGACTTCAATTTCAGTTTGATGTGGCAACAAAGTACAAACTATTTGACCTTTTAGGCATTCTCTCACTATTTAAGCTGTTTGGGGGCCCTCAGTTTAAATTCAGGTATTTCATTTCCTACAAAAAACATTTTTCACTTTTTGCCTTTATGAAGCATTTTGTTTAATTTTTCTGTAAGTTTCAGTCTCAATTTCTTGTGAAAAGGCTCCCAGATCAACTTTCTACACTAGAAAGCTTCACATACTGAAAATTTATTTTGGCCGTTTGTAGCCTTTAGGTTCATCTATAATTTCTTACCAAAGGTTCAGTGTTGGGATCATGAACGAACTCTACCTTAAATCTCTTTTTTCAAATTATATAATTACTTTTCAAATTATAGAATACGCTGATCTGCAAGGCTAAAGTATTATTAAGGTAATAGGAGTCAGCACAAAAACCTAATGGGAAATTAATCATATTTAATTAATTAACCATTCATTGTAGGGAATCAGTTTTTAGTGATGTATTTCTTTCTGTCAGCTAGTAAATCATTTTGATAGGACCTGTACATCAGATCCTGCGCAGTAACTGGTAACATACCCCTCTTTTTATTGCTTTATTTATTGTCTACTTCGTGTTTATGTTTCAGAAACTCTTTGCAGTGATTGGCCCACCACTTAGGGAGGGGAGGAGCCTAACTGGTAAGGCTGGAAACCACACCCCCCAGAGATCATAGCACCAACTATTTTAAGCATCTTAATAGTACAGAAAGTTTGAAAAGCACAATTAAGTCTTTAACTCTGTTCCTTTTCTTCTTGGACAGATGAGGAAGTGGTGATGGGAAACAAGCTGCTGGTGTACATAAGGTAAGTTCACGCAGGTATCAGTTTATTCCTCAGTCCATCAGTCTATGCAGCTGGCATACATGGCCAAAAGACTGATAGCAGCCTCTAGCTGCTGCTACATGTTCCTTGGCAAAGATGAGTACATTTTATGTTACCGTGAGAGGTGTGACTAAGTTCAACTTCACACTAAGACAAGTACTAAGAAAAATGCAGAATATATTGATTGCAAAAATGTGACATTGTGAAAGTAGGATGGGTCTAAACTGATCATTTCAAAAAGTGGGTGGGACTTGACCCTTGGACTGCAAATATTAACGAAAATCTCAAATCCTATACATGCTGTTGTCATACCTGGTACACAGGTGTCCCATAACATTATAAAGCATGTGTTCAATAGTGCCATCAACTGGTCAGTTATTAAGCATTTTACATTTTGATTAACAACTCATGAACCTGTTCCTTAGATGATGCAGTCAGCTGATATAGTCAATGCCTATTTGTGCAGACAAAAGTCTTCCACCATTTTTTGCTTCTTTTGCAACGTTTCATCTTATCTTCACCAAACTTGGGACTTACCATATTTAGAGAAGCCCTAACAAAACTCTAGACTTTGTTGTTGGTTGTCACTTACTATTTGTCTGTAATTGGTTACTAAACCTTTGAAGGTGTCCTAATGCACTAAATTGGACTGCAGCCACAGTTGGGAATGTTGTGCATACAGCCACATTGCACAAGCGTGTAACTTTTCAGACAATTTTACCCACAGGGAGTTGTGGGTAACATTAAACATGATATTTCTACAATTATGTTTTTTTAATAAAATGAAACTTAACTGCACAAGTTCTCCATAAGCGCACACACGACATAAAGAAGCATGGCACCAATAGACTCACCATGCAGCCAGTTATAAAATACTTGAACTGTGAGGCAGAGACAACACATATTTGGGTGACACTACCCCCTGGGAGTGTGTACAACACATTGAAAGTGGTGTTAATAGCATCACCTTGTGGTTAGTTATGAAACACTTTTGACCCTCAACAGTAATATGACAAACAATATCTTTGCCTTAAATACTACAATTAAAATACTTACAATTTCAGAAAATTGTACCTATGTCTCTTGTACTGTGAAAATACAATATATGTTTCGACATATAAAAAATGATTTTTTTACAATAATGTCACTCACAACTGCTTGTAAAATGTTTACAGCGGAACAGTATACATTCATGACTCTATCTAAAAAGTGTGTGTGTGTGTGTGTGTGTGTGTGTGTGTGTGTGTGTGTGTGTAGCTGCTGTCTTGCAGGCAGGGCATATCCACTGGGAGACATCCCTGAAGATCTTGTGGTTCAAGTCAAGAACCAGGTATGTAAATACTGTATTTTCTAGGATAGTTCACCAAAGTGATTCCATTTTACTGGTTCTGTTTTTGCAGAGGATCATTATAGAGTTTGGATTTGTGGAAATGGTTGAAGCTGCAAAAGTCCATTGTGTTACATATGTAAGCTTGTAAGTGGGACAGGACTGATGCTTTCTATTAGTTCTGTCTTAACCCTAATAAATGATTAAAAAAAAGTGAAAACAATGGTGCTCTCCAGTAGCAGTAATCCAGTGCTGCATTGAGAGAAATCTGGAAGTTGGAAGTTGGCCAAATGTCTTCACCCTCACCAACACCCCACCAATCATTGCTCACTTAGAATTTCTGGATTCAGCACTTGATCGGTATTTGTGCCAAAACCAGACTTGTTCTTTAAACAAATCTGGTATCAATAGGACATGAATGAACTACTATAACCTAGTTACTACTGTCATAAAATTGTAAGAGAACAGCGTATTTTTACACATTCTGTGACAATATAATTAGTTTTCAAGTCCTAAAAATGTCTCTGATTATGGCTAGTGTTGTGTAGTTACAGCCTTCAACATAGAAGAATGATCCCTGTCGCACACACTGAGATTACAGATTTAACCTACCCTAAATAGAAGAGGTGTAGCTGTGGGATTGGTACTCTGTATCATCTACTGATTGTTGTTGTTTCATTTAGTGGCTCAGTTTGTGTGTGTGTGTGTGTGTGTGTTTATGTTTTTGTGTCAGGTGTTTGAGTTCCTAATCCGTCTCCATTCAGCCGACTCGTCAGAGGAGGAGGAGGTTTTCCCATTTATTCGTACACTCCTTCACTTTGATACCCGGGAGTTCCTGAATGTCCTCGCCATGGTGAGATCATATTAACTCTTGTCATGCTGATAAATGGCTGCATCGTGAATATCTTACAGTAAGGCCACTAATCTGAATGTTTATGCATGAGGCCTAAGAAAACACCATGGCTGGCTGTCCCGCAGAAATGGTCACGCAAATCTATGCAAGATCCTGGACAGACTTAAAGGAACGTCAGAGAGGAAGCTAGAGAGGATGAGCTTCCTGATTTATAAATATGGGTTAGAAAGATTTGGAGCAAGAGACCCAAGGAAGAATATAACAACAGCCTCACCCAAGTCCAGAAGGCAACAAGAAATCGAGCACCTAGTTAAGGAGAGAACAAAGTTGAGGATGCAATGGAGGGAAGGTTCAATAGAGGAGAGGGAACCTATCACATGCCACCCATTACTCAAGCTGTGAGGAAGCTCAAAGATGATCGCTTTGACCACAATGCTCAAAAAGCTCTAAAACCAGATATTCTACATTCATGGAACAGCCACACCAACGGTGTCAAGAGATGCCAGTGAAGAGCTTAGGGCGGCGGTACAATGCAAGCCTTAAGGAATCAGACCAGAGTAAGCAGCTGAAGGAAGAAACCATGTAATGCCTTGCTAACATCGACCACAAGACCCTCCTTCCAGGGAAGATGAAACTGTGGTAAGTTCTGGACATAACCCTGACATTAACTCAGGACGCAGCAGCTCCCAGAGTTGGTTCAGGGTTTTTACGGCCATTTAAGGCTGCCGAGCGAAGCAGAAACTGGCTCTGGCTAAAAGAAAAGACAAGAACTGGGCAGCAAAATGACCATCAGCAAGCAGGAGGCGGAGGTCACCATTGAGCCCTCTGGAGGTGTCATCATCTATCAACGATTTCCTTATTAGAAAATGGAAATATCACCTTTGAAGCGATATATATGCTTTCCTAGTTTTTTTTTCTTTCACTTACAAATTTCTTACCTTATTCTAGACGTTTGAAGACTTTAAGAACGACAAGCAGGCCCTTGAGTACCAGCAGAGGATAGTGGACATCTTACTTCAGGTAAAATGACAGTCTTACCACGTGCGTTTGTGTTTGTTTAACATAATTGTTGATGGTGAAGACGGCATGGAGCACAAAGTAGGGCTCAGTAAGCTTGTCATTTTCCAAAACAGACGACAGAGTGATCTTGAAAAACCATTTCCAGCACAAACCTTCTCTGGTTGTTGCTCTCCATCACAAATCAGACAAACAGCTAGCACTAAATGCAAAATACAGGGATGTGTTTATCTTATGTAGCTTATTTTGAAATGACACAGTATCCCTGTATTTTTTTAAAGCCAACAATACACTAAGACAGCATTAAGTTCATCTAAATGGCTGCATGTTAAAACAGTAGCAGAGTCAGTTTGTCTGTGTTATCCTGGACAGATGGTCTCTTTAGCCCGAGCGCCCCCCTGTACCGGTGCTTTTTGTTCCATACGAATCCAACATCTTTGTCACCTGTGGCTGACTCGTAGTACTGACACCAATTACTTTTCTGATATCTTTTCTGTTTATCTGCCTGTATATCATGGAGCTCTTTGGCCATGTGAATATTGATCAATATTCATTGTGTTTTATGTTATTTAAAACATGGCTGCATGGAAATAAATAGTGTTTAAAAGTAAACCTCCAGTAAACAGTTAACATGTAAATGGTAAACATGGCCCAAACATGGAGACCGCCTGAGTGTATCTTTCTAAACTCTGTCATCAATGTTGTATTGTAGTGTCTTTTTATCAAAGTTCCAGTTCCAGTTGTAGTCAAGGTGTAGAAGAAGACATTCAGTTTCATTATTATCTACAGGAAATTGGTTATAAGGGGGATGTTGCTTTGGAAATTTTTATTTTATACTAAGCGAGGATGAAAAACACATCTTTTCCTTTATTTATGATTATTTACTCTGGAATGGTAACAGAAAGAGGTTTACTTACAGTGGATTCATGTTCCTTAGTTTCTTCACCAATCAAAGAGTTAGGAAGAGTTAGGTGCTTTTTGCTGGGGATTGGACCAGGGTTAAACAGGGGGTGCAATGAATTTAATTAACTAATATTACAGTTTTTATTTTCTCTGTAGCTTTTCTTTTTCTTTGATTGTGAAAATGTTTTTTCATGTTACCTAGGTGATGGTGGAAAACCCAGACTTTACACCTTCCCAGGTGGGCGGGCTCTTCACCTTTTTGGCTCGCCAGTTGGCCAAGGCAGACAACACGCTTTTTGTGAACAGGAAGCTCTTTGACCAGGTAACTTATCAGGTTCTGCAAATACCACGAGTTTTTCCTTTTAAAATCGAATTATCGTGATACTCACAGCTGGCCGCTGGTATAGGCAATACAGACGAAGCTTAATGCTCAGGATACTGAAATAAATAAATTAATACATGAAAATGTATTAAAAAAGAATGCAGTGTGCACATTATGGAGGCAAAGGGAGTCCCTGTTATTTTTCATGTGCGTTTTCTCCTGTTCAGTCCATCTCTTGTGGCAAACGTAAGCAGAAAGAGCAGGTTCTGTGGCTTGTTGGTGGAGGCAAACATACAGACCACTCTACAATCACAAAAAATTGTTCAGAAAGAGTTTTGTACCTTTTTCATCTACAGCATGAATGCACATAAAAAAAAAGGTTTTAACACTGAGCGTTTAATTGTGTCTTCCCAGTTTAAACCCTTCCCACTCTCCTCTGCCCAGTCCACCCCACTGGGGCCTGGGATTGCATGTTCACCTGCAGAAACAAAAACACACCCTACACACCCTACTCTGAAAAGTCTAATTCTTTTTATCAATGGAGATAGAAAATGTTCATCAAGATCTGCGTTGATCATGTTACATAAGCAATAGACTGTTATGTTTAAATGGTGAACATCTGTTGTTATGACAATACACATAAGTATGTTACTATATATAGACAAAATATATTATATATATATACCTATAACAAAATAGTAAAATAAAATAAAAGAAGTGTGGCTAGGAGACACAGACAAATAAAGGAATGCAACAATAATTAAAACAATTCTAATCTCTAGACAACATTAATAGAAATACTTTTTTTCACCAACTAATCACATCATGTAAGCATCAGCAGGAATTGTAGTGTCTTCATCTTCAATTATATTGTGGATATATTTGGCTGCTATATATTAATATGTGAATGGAGCTTAATCCAACTACCTACTTAATACATGTGCAGTGATTTTATTCATCTCAGCATATAAAACAAATCAGATCATGCGTGATGAGCTTTAAAAGAAACAAAAGTCTCAGAGTTGAGGCCAAAACTCAAAAGTGTGGGTGGAAATCTACCTAGCTTTCCAATCTGATGGGGAAAAACACCATTTAATAGTAACAGAAATATCTTGCCGTTGTGAGTTAATTCAACACCCTTTACCTTAAAATATTACAATTCAGATTTCCAGTTTTGGTCCTACTGCAGATACCTTTTATATGCTAAAACTCAACCTGTATCTGTACATCATCACTGCTAAAACAGAGCATTTACAGCTGTTGGGTCATCTTTAATTCAGTTTGTAAACACGTATGTCCTTATTCCAGTCCTAGTGGTTTAAATATATTCTATGTAACAATTCATTGTATTTGTACAATGTCTATTAAATCTTATATTGGGATACCTCAAACAATACTTATCACTAACTACGTTACTTGCTCAAGAATAATGTAACTCACTGGCACTTAAACTTCCTGAAGACAGATAATGTGTGGTCTCATCCATATGTATTTATGAGAATAACCAACTTCCAGCACTGTTCATCCACATCTTTGCTCATACTGTCTTTCCAGGTTCTTGAGTTCCTGTGTTGTCCAGATGATGATTCCCGACACACTGAGAGGCAGCAGGTTGGTGATGGGCAGAAAACATAGCAGTCACACACACACACACACACACAAACTGTGGCTTCAGATGTATTCAGACCCCTTCCCTTTTTGCACACTTTATTGTGTTGTAGATGTAATTTTAAATGAAAAATTTTTTTTACTACACTCGTGCTTGTGTGTGTGTGTATGAATGTGTGTGTATGGGTACATTCTGCAGCATTCTGCTAGATGATATCATCATGTCAGGTCACTGGTCTTTATTGTGACTGGTTTGTAGGTTCTGCTGGAGCTGCTGCAGGTCGGGGGTGTGGTCCAGTTTAATGAAGGAAGGCTGTTGGCTTTGGCAGAGAAGGCAAAGTTGTGAGTAGCTGACCAAAGACTGGAACCAAGGATTGAATAACTGTATTGATTTTTTTATGTGTAACATGTATTTTGTTTAAATTTTGCTTACAGTTCCCTGGATGGTGCTTCACAAAAGTTGTAGCCCATCTATGCAGCCCCTCAGTGGCTTTAAGTTTAGATGTAGCCGCCACAAATGCTTTTCCACAGATTCACATTGACACTTAACTTCTGCATGGATATACAAATGTATGAAAACCTTGACAGTGACTGACATTTTTGGTATGTGCAATATTCACTCTTTTGATCTTCACCAACTCCTGAGAACAATACCTCTTTAGCGTCTACATTTTCTGCTTTCTTGACTTTGTCTGTCTGCTGTTTGGTGTTGCGCAGGAAGCGTACAGAGTTGATGAGACAACTGCAACTGAACCACACAGCTTGAATTTGTTTTGCCATAAACCCAAAACAATATGTTCTAAGAGGCTAAAAAGATCTGTAGAGATGAGGGGAAGTCAGAGTTGGTGATAATTCCTTGTGGGCTTCATATTGCACATAGTCATTTGATCCAGTGTTAATATAAAATAAAAATATAACTTCACAATGCTGATAAGTAGCTTAGGCTGCTTACTCACCAAGTCATTCACTGTGACAGTCTTATCTAAAGCATCCAGTTGGTGCTCATTCTCACGCTGCTGCTTTTAATGGATTTCTTATGTCATGCGGAACTTTTGAAACTTCTTCACTACCCGTGGAAACACCACAGAAACTTTTAAGTTATTATTACTATTGTTATTATTACATCTTGTCTCCCCCTCTTGCATTCCAGCTACCAAATCTGTGAATTTCTTTATGAGAAGAAACATCTGTATGACAGGATAATTGACTGCTACCTGAGAGACCCCCTCAGAAAGGTAAGAGTTATCAAACTATACACGGATTGGGCTGATATGTGTTCAATTTGAATGTGTGCATTTGCATGCATTTGATTTGTGTGGGGGTTTTGTTAGTGGGTTATGACTGACAGGCATACCAAAAAAAGATCTACTACAGAATGTAGAATATTGTAAATAACTGAGTCTTGTAAGACAATTGTAATTTAATTGGTGGATTCAAATTCAAAAAGCATTTAGTGTGTGTGTGTGTGTGTGTGTGTGTGTTAGGGGGAGATCTTCAACTACATCCACAATCTACTGTCCATGCCAGGCTACAGCCCAGAGGAGAAACAAACAGTCAGGGTCAAAGTACTGCAACACATACAGGTCAGTACATACAGTACACATGGTTATTTCGACTGGGTCACAATGGTAGCTGGCTAAGCAAGGTAGGAAGGAGGTCCTTCTCCCCAGCCATGTCGTCCAGCTCATCCCAAGGTACTCCCGGGCTAGATGGGATATATAGTCGAGCAGGTTCAGGATCCAGGAGGCTTCTGGATTAGATGTCTGAACCTACTACTTGGAGTATACACGACAATATGGGTTTTTAAAAACATTTGTGTGTATCACCCCTTAAACATCAGCATCTTTTTAATGGGAAAACCTATTTTCTCAGCAGACATGGAGACATGAGTGCGGTCAGTCTGGATGGAGGGGACATCCAAACCCAAAGTCATTAAGAGCCACTGCTTTGTTTAAAATCAGCCTTTGGTCTTTATTTGAATTTCTTGAGTATTATATAGTAGTGTTCCATTCACATAGGCTGTGTAGCACAACACAGTCTCACAGTCTGGAGCCGGCTGAAGGAGTAAGGGGCAGGGCTGGTGTGTCACAAGCTGAATGAACAAACTCATGTATCAACCCTGGTTTGTTTAGTGAACTTAATATATTTTTTCAGTGCAGTAATTTTTTTTATATTTGCATCAAAATATTTTAACAAATGAGAGGATAGGGTTGAAGAAAGACATTCTCTTTCTTACGACATGTCTGTAAGTGATTGTGTTTCACACACATATATATATATATACAACTTATTTTCACAGATGCTAGTGACCCTTGACCCGAGCAAGTCAGCTGACCTAGTGGTGTTTCACTTTGCTGAGGAGGTGCAGCAAATCATCTCTGAGCTTCAGGTGAGGTCAAAATAAATAATGATGTCATTATATATCTTCTTTATCTGGCAATATTAGTACTGACAACTACATGTACTACTATCAACTACCAACTATTACATAAATACTTGCCTACAACTTTGTGCACTAAAAACTGCTGAAGATCTTATTTACTGTCACTGGAACTATTATCATGATAGTCACAGGGTTCTTTAGACCTTGGCGTAAAAGGAAATGATAATGAAATACAATCTCAACTTACTTCTAACTTACTCTTTCACTCTCTAGAATGACCAGCTACTATTCAAGTTCCTCAGCTGCCTCTTAGAGCCACGGTACGGTGTGCAGCCTGTTCTAATGATAATTCCGCTACCTCATTCCTACATTTCTTCAAAATTTGCCTCCTCTCCTCCTGTTTAACTCCATCCTCACCTCTCATTTGCTCTATTTTTCAGGGAAGGCCATCATTCAGGGACCATCCTGCCACTGGAACATGAGCTCCATGAGCTTCTGCTGGACTTAATGAGCCGCTTTGCCCCCAAGCAGCTCCTGAGCTTCCTCCAGACATCCCAGCACTACAGACTGGAGGAGGCCATACAAGTACTTTCTACTTTACTTTATTATGTGCATTGCATGTTTTTGTGGACAAGAGTTAAATACCTGAACCGAGTTGCTGTCATTCAGCGTCATCTCTCTGTCCCTCGTCTGAAGTCCATCGCCTGTCCCCTGGACATAATTCCTATATACCGTTTAAATGGAAGTATTGGACTCTGTAGGTCTCACAATCTCCCTTATTTATTAATAGCAGTCTTACATATGTAACTGTTCCGTCCTGTTTAAACAAGCACACGATAGTTCAGCCTCCTAAAAAAAAAAAGAAAAAAAAAGCCTAACCTTGATGAATCAAAACTAAACAATTTTCCGTCTTAAGGTCCCTTAAGGTGCCCTCAGGTGGTTTGCCTCCTACTTAACTGACAGAACTTGCTCTGTTGATAAGTGCGTATGACTTCATGTGGCACTGCGCAGCGCTGACTTAACGGGATGCATGCTGGACTTAAAATAAGGCATGCTGGTTAGAAATTGTGTCCAACATTTGCCGGCACTGCCAAACGTCACCATGTCACATGACATTAAAAACTCGCAGAAGCAAAGCGGCTGCAGGCGCCGAGTCCGGTAAAAGTCAGCCACAGTCATCTAGAACGCACCTATTATTTCCCACTTGTGGAGTACCTCAAGGTTCCACTTGAGGGCAGATTTTATTTGCTGTGTATATGCACCCTTTAGGCCAATGACATGCAAATATACCTTCCACTGAATCTGGGTAATTCCAACTCCCATCACATCCATGCTTAATTGCCTCCAGGAATGATAGCAAGACAGAAATTATTTTTAACTATTCCACAATCGAGGCTTGTGGGTAAGGGGGATTGTGCCTTTGCTGTGGCAGCTCCAAAGACAAATCTGTACGTTTTCAGTGGCCTTCAGTTGCTCTTAGTGGTTTTAGTATTTTATATTCCTTTATTTTTAATACATCATTCTTACCAGTTGTATTCTGTTTTACATTTGTGCACATATTTTGATAGTGCCCTGTATTCTATCATTGCCATTTATTTTAGTGATTGTGCTATTTTTTTTCTCCTGATGTCATTTTACTCGCTATTGTTGTGCTGTTCACTTTAATTTGAACAGCACTTTGGGCAGCTCCGGTTGTTTTTAAACATGCTATATAAAATATTTGACTTGACTTGACTAAGAAATTGGTGGACAAAAAGATTCTTCAGGCACTTTTGGGCCGACCAAGGACAATACACCTCATGGTCTTTGTCAGGGAAGATAATAAAACTGATTACACCTAGTGCTTTATAGGAAGTAAACATTCTTCAACAGATACAAAAAGCATTAAAATTTTTATTACTTTAATGAAAATGTACCTATTTAAGGGACCTTATCATACTGCGTGATATAATGCATATTGGAAATATTTTATTATCTACTGTAGTACTGTGTACTGTGGCAGTAAAGTTCCAGATGGGACCAGCTTACGTGCACCTTTGAGTCTGAAAGCATGTGCTTCTCTCTGTCTTTCTATCCATGGCTTTGTCTCTAGATAACAAAGAAGTACCACCACAATGAGGCTACAGCCTACCTGCTGGAGAAGAAGGGTGATTTTCAAGGCGCTTTTGCTGTCTTGTTAGAGGTAACATGCTGCAAAACATGCAGCTAATTAATGGTTCAGCATTCACCAATTTAACACATGAATGTTACGGCTCTAAAGTAGCAGTGACTGACATATCTGTCATGTGTCCACACATCGGTGGTCATATGGGCATCATGTTCACTCGTGGAGTCGAAGTATAAAGTTATATAAAACTGAAATAAAAAGTAGTTGTTATTGTCACAAATTTGTTTTTATACTCTCTCTCTGAAGACATTGAAGGACAAACTGAGTCTCCTCACTGCTGAGAGTGACGGAGGAGTTGAAGAAGAAAACGGAGGAGGCAATGAAGAGGAGGGAGGCAGTGAATCGACCCTGACAAGAGTAAAGGATTCACTGAATGACATAATTGTCTTGTGTCATCGTAGCTCTCAGAACCTCTACCAGCAACAAAGAGAGGTAGGTGTGTGTGTGTGTGGGGGGGGTTGCATTAAAAGAATAAATGAATTCATTGCTTCATTTCTCACAGGTTCTATGGTTTCCACTTCTGGAGACAATGATGGCTTCACAAAAACTAGTGAAGGGAAGCAATGCCAAACACACCTTTGAGGGTAAGCGCACGCGCACACACACACACACACACACACACGCTTATTTATATTACTACACGTGAGCAGATTTTGTGGCTCTGTTCTTGGTTTACATTTAGGCATGTTAAATCTTCCATATTGAATTGTCAGTTGAAGAGTTAGAGCTGAAAGCTAGAACTGTAAAGTAAGAGATGAGAGCAACTAAGGAGACAATTACTTGTTAGTGCTGTACTGCACGCCACTAAATGTAATCTTTTTCAAATTTCATTTCCTCTGCCCCTAGTGGCCCAGAATCTGTGAATGTAGTGTCAAGTGTGTCCATAAACAATTCCTTCTGTATAACATATAATTATTACTTAAAGTTGCCATTGAGCACCTTGTTTATTATTTCTCCACCACCTCCACCAAAACAGAATGACAAGCCTTGTTGTCTTAAGATGACGCTGATAGTGTTGCTGATAGTTGCTATTAATTATATTTGTGTATATTTCAGTGCTGAAGGAGCTGACGATGAAGGTTCTCAACTGTATGAGTAGCTTTATTTCTCTGCCTGCTATCATCCAACGAATACTTCAGGTGTGTATTTGTGTTTTTGTGCAAAACAAAACAAATAAAAATATCAGAATTATACATCTGGAGTGGTTTGACATGAACCACAATGAAATCCCCAAACTGGAAGGAAGCAAATTATTTTATACAGTATTTCAGGACAGCTTTAATCCTTAGCCGCACGACACAGGGGGAGATGCTGTTGAAACTGTTACCCACAAACAAGTTTGTAGTAGTCAGTTTAATCCAGAGGTGGGGTTGCATTTCTAGTGAGACTTCACTTGTAAAGTCTCCATTTACACTGTATATTGTGTACTAATGACATGTGATTTGTCTGCATGCTTGTGATTGTCAGGACCCAGTCTATGGGAAAGGAAAGCTGGCAGAGATCCAAGGCCTCATTCTGGGCATGCTGGACACTTTTAACTATGAACAGGTAAATCACTGTGTGGTTGTGTGTGCTAGTATACATTTTCCGGTGCTTTCAGCCACATCCTGTGACCTTCACCAGCAGATGTGGTTTGCTGTCTGAAAACAGCGTAAGGCATGACATTGATGTTCCACTGTTGCCCTGAGGCCTTGGAATAGTTATTGTTTCTAACTGAATAATTCTTCATCTATTTATAATATTTAATAATAATAAATATCAACTTTTTGTCTCATAAAATTATACACAGTACAAAACATGCGAGACATGTTCTCTGCATTTAACATATCCTAATTAGTAGCAGTAGGCAGTCATTGTGCAGTTAGGGGTTCAGGGCCTGGCTCAGGGGCACCTTGGGCACTGGTCTGTGCTAGACTCGAACCGGTGACCCTCCGGTTCCCAAGCCAAGTCCCCACAGACTGAGTGCTTTTAATTTCATGGACTGCCTTATTGTTTTGTGGATTTTTATATATTAATCACTGACAGATTTTCACATAGTCTTTCCATTCTCCTCCTACAAACAGGAGTGAGGATAAGATTCTGCCTGTGTGGCCCTTTTTGTTATTAACAGCTCAATCTGTGATTCAAAAGTAAACAAAAGAGCAGCGTCTGAACCACAATAGAAATCACAGGACTGGAAGCTGCATCACTCCCTCACTGATTGACCTGTTCTGTCAATACACAAATCCTAAATAACAACAACTCCACCCGAGCTATTCATATTGCTGGTGCTATTAAAGGTTGGTTTATATTGTAAACACAGCAGTAAAACAGATGTACATTTTTGTTCAGTGAAGAAAAGCACTGTTCATCTATAAGTCAGACTCTTTTATTCCATATGCGAATGTATTTGTGATTAGCGTGGTAAAAAAACAAACACAGATTGGCCTTTAATACTGCTGTCTTTTCTGTTGTAGACTTTACTTGAAACAACCACGAGTCTGTTGAACCATGACCTCCACTGGTCCCTGGCCCACCTACGCGCTGCTGTCACAAGAGGACTCCACCCACGGCAGGACCACTGTAACATCTGCCTCCAGCAGTACAAAAGGAGGCATGACTCAGCTGAGGAGATCATTGTGTTCAGGTAACATCTTGTTTGTGATGCTGTGTGGAAGGTTTGGCCAAAATGTAGCTCAAAGCTGACTGACTCTTTACATGCATATATGTGGCTTTGTGTTCATATCCTGATGTCTTTTTAGTGTGAGAGCTGCAGCTCTCACGCGTTTGTTCTCTTCGCTCTTTATTATTATTTATTCCGCCGTTTTTTGGCATCTATCTTCTCCTGTACCATTTGTCCTACAAACTTGGTTTCAACATCAAATTGTACATCTTCTTCATGAGATGGGTGCAATTACCCGTGTTGCTGATATCTGTAATTGTTGATTTTATATTAATATTTTTATGCATTTTAAAATGAATGGGTTCCTACGGGACTCCTCTTCCAACCTAGCTGGGGCGGAGCTAGACTCCCATGATGCATGGCAGTGAAGAAAGTTTTGCTAAAATTAGCTAATAAGTCTCCTATTTGTTTGAAATATAAAACAAATACTTTGTGATTTATGTATGTATTAAATGTATCTGCTTAGAATATAGTGTTTTTTGTTGGTAATTATCATTCTTGTGGTGGTTTACTATTGAACCCAGGAGTGAAGTGCCTGTTTCATTTGATAAGAACAGCTTCATTGATAGATAGATATAGACACAGTCCTCGGAGTACTACTTCTTGTGCCTGACATTGATTTGAGTCACGATATATTAATATTAAAGCTTGCAAATTTACGGAGCTGTTTGAAGTTGATGCTAACAAAATGTGGAGTCCTTACTGACTTTCAGTGTTTACTTTTAAAATTCTATGTTGTTAGTCTTTTTAAATGCAATCATTGTTTACATGATATTAAGGCTTTCACAGCACAATTCTTTGGCTGTTCATTTATTTTATTCTTCAAAAGCAGAGTAGCCATCACAAAAAAATATGTTTATAAGCAAAACATGCCTTCTATTGGTGCTTAGGAGCCATTTTTTTGTCAGAATAAGACATGACTGACAAAGAAACTTGAAAGCCTTCCCTTTACAGTGTATCTGAGTAGTCCGGTGGTGGAGGTCTTGCTCTTGCTCCGGATCCAGAGATTGATGGATCAAACCCCGCTCACAGCATGTTAACGAAAAGGGGCCAAACTTAACACATATGTTTGCTGAACAAGTGTGCAGCACATCAGTCTCTTAGCTGATGGAGCACCGACAGCGGTAGCAATCGCAGAAAAAGATTGCAGCTAAACATGCAAGCAACACACCAAAAGAAAGAGAAGAGCTCGCCTTTTTTTCCTTATGTGCCCTGTAGACTTTTTAAAAAAGGCCTGCACAGGCCAAATCCGCAAGTCCATGCGATCAGCTGATTTTACTCACAGAGCCTCCGGCTGCAGCTGCTTCAGGTGTGGTTGGTTTGATCGGCTGGACGTGCAGCCTCTCTTTTCCTCTGTTTGTGAGTCTTTACAGCACTTTAGTGACTTGTTTAAATAGACTTCTTGCTGTTTTTCGTTTTATACTTGTGAATGTTGTTTTTGGAGGTTTGCGACTCACCACTAAAGGAAAAAGCACTGGTGGAGATCTTTCAGTTTAGTTTATTGATCGAAAGTTATTTTCCGTTTTTTACTTTCAACAAACGTATCAAAAAATGAACTTAAATATAAAAAAATATATAAAAAAATTTGCGTGCCGTAGTCTTTCCTCTTATAGGCCAATACTACCAGTGAGTATGACCTAATTAGGATGAGGAGCGATCTGATACAATTTCCCAATACTTTTTATGTAGCAGTCATCTTCTGAAGGTCCTGTGTTTGTGACTAGTTCCAGTCTGTTGCTTTGATGTCAATCAGTGTTACTGTTACTGCAGTGTTACTATTTCTTGAAATAATAATAGAACAATTTTATGTCTTTTCTGTAATCACCTGTCTGGGGACAACACTTGTGCCTCTGGGAGACTCAGGACCAATTTCTTCCTGCCACGTACATGTTCTAAAAAACGTGTGTTTGTCTTGTCAGCTGTGGCCACCTGTACCACTTCCAGTGCCTGCAGCAGAAGGACTGTGGGCGGGGCTTTGCTTCAGAGCTGCAGCAGCGGTGGAGCTGCTACAAGTGTTCCTCCTCCAGCCAAAGAGGAAGGAGCGGGCCTTCCACCGAAACAAAAAGAGGCCGCACCACGTCCCTGGCACAGGTGTGTGTGTGTGTGTGTGTGTGTGTGTGTGTGTGTGTGAGATCCATAGAGACGCGAGGGAATTAATATACCCTCAGGAAAAGACTGTTCACTCTGGTATTACAATAATAAGTCTGGTGTAGTTTTACACTTGCTTTCACTAAATCCCATGCAAAGATCCAAACCATCAATACTTTCCGACTTCCCTACCCTATCTGTGGCCCCAAGTCCATTGGTTCCTAATGAAAACGTTAATATTTAGTTAATATTAGTTAATATTTAATAACAGCTCACATTTAGTGTTCTGTTTTCCTGCAGGCACAAAGCCAGCATGAGAGCAAATGCAGTTTTAACAACTTCATTAATTATTTAAATGTCCTGTCAAGGTAAAGCAGATGATTGTGTTCATGTGCTTAAGTCGGAATGTGGAAATAACATGGATGCTATTTATGAAGATGTGTTGGATTAGCATTATCACTGTCATCCAACTATGCTGAAACAGTTTGAATGTTTCTATTACAAAGTGATTTTTTTGTCCCAGAGTTGTTACTGCACCAGTACATCAACCTACTAAAATTTGGCTTGTACTGCAAATACTGCTAATAAATAACTTTCCTAATAAATCTACCTCACTCTACATGGACAGCAAACTAACCGTTATGGCCTAACTGTGCATTCAGACCAAACGCGAATTTAATACTTGAACGCAGTGGTGTGAACCCAAAGGAAACATTTTGCTGTGATTTAGTTGAAATAAATGGATCAAACTGAAGCTAAAATAACTACATGCATCTTAACATGATGCAGATTTGTTAAACATGAATTCATGCTTTGTCTGGTTTTTCAGCAAGACAGCACAACAACTTTTAAAATGTTGTTTTCTGAATGGTTTTTACGTGTTCACAGTAAAGTCCGATAGCTGGAATCAAGTAACAGACTAATTTTCTGAAGGTAGCTCAACTTCCTAAATTTTTTTTCCCAAGCTGTGTCCAGTTTTGTTCAGTTTTCTATATAAATATGAGGTAATAGTATCACAGAGCTTGATACTGATATCCTTTTTGAGACTGCTTAAAGAGGTGGTATTCTGCTTTTTTGGCTTTTCCCCTCTCCTTTATTGAGTTATATCTCTTTTTTGTGCATGTGACAGGTTTGCAAAGTGAAAAAGCCCAAAGGGAGTTCCCATCTCCCACAGAAAGCTCTGCTCTGCACCGCTTGAAAACAGCTGGTTTGTAGTCCAGCCCTTCACTTCTTTTACTTGTGATGTCATAATGAAAACGCGTCATAAAGCTTGCCAAGCGGCTAGCGGGGTCAGGCACGCCCTCAAACCAAGCTAGTCTGAGCGGAGGCCCTTTGGCTCGACTCGCCTCTGTCGAGGTTCCAAGCGAGCTGAGGGATACTAAAATGTAACGTGAAAACACGACAGACTGCTGATTGGTCAGAGAGAATCGTCACTATTCACTGCATCATCATTGCGTGCGGCAGAGGCCAGCAACAGAAAGTTTTATATTTTACAGTTTTTGTGTGTAATTTCATCACTAAATCCACTTCTGAGAAGTTTTGAGGTGAGAAATCAGCTGTGTAGATTTCCAATATTGACAGTTTTACGAGAAGTGATGGCGGAACAAAAATGTGCCGCCCGCTCACAGAGCCCTCTGCTCCCGCCGTCACACAGACCGCTGCAGCAACAACGGCAGAGGAAAACACAGCTGGAAGCTTTTCATACCGCTTATCTGTCTTTACATTCTGAGGAATGTTGAAACGTTTTAACTTAAAAAACAGAAAGCTGTGTGGATCGCTGGTGTGTGTGTCGCATTGAATATTAAATCGCGGCAGTTGTGTGTGGCGTTGCTATGACAACAAGCTACGTACTATCTCTGGGTACTGTCTGCAATGGAAAACGGAGCAGGGCCGAGTAGAGTCAGTCTATCGATTCTCACTATGGTAGCATTTTTTGGCAAGGCAGCAAAGATCGTCAGAACACCGGCAACAGTTCAGCGTTTAGTCCTGATGGTAAGATGTGGAACAATGATGATGTGGACTTGTGGGTAACTTATACCATCTGCTAGGTTACGCTCTCAGTCTGAAGCGGCTTTGATTTGGATCACACTACCTTGTTTCTTACGACCCGCCCTTCTCTGCTTCTGATTGGCTAGTAGTCCTTACCTGGGAACTGCGCATGTGCAACTCCCAACAAAGATTTTGTACAAGTAAGATGCATCACTCTGTAGCTCAAGAGCGGAGCGTTCAACACACAGGGTGAAAAGAGGAGCTGCAGCAATGTGCAGTATGAGAAAGATATGGTGTTTTTTGAAAATTAAACCATGTAAACCTGTTCTGGTACAACCCCTAATTAAGATTGTGAACCTGAAAATGAGCATAATACCACCTCTTTAATGATCCAATTCTTTATCAATACCCCTATCGATACTTTACTATTATTTGGTGACAGTTATTTGGTAAGACCAGACCCAACGGGTGTGAGGTAGGCCTGCACGGTATGAGAAGAATATTCCATGTGCAATGATAATAATAATAATAATAATAATAATCTTTATTTGTAGAGCACTTTTCAAAAACCAGTTACAAAGTGCTTTAACAAGTGTAAAGACAATAATACCCAAAAAAACAATAATACAAAAACAATACTAGATAAAAGAAAAGACTAAAATACACGTTTAAGATAAATATAAAATAAGTAAAATACAATAAAATAAAAGGGATAAAATAAAGTCAAATAAAATCGGGAAAGGCTCTCCTATAAAAGTATGTTTTAAGAAGGGACTTAAAAGAGTTCACTGACTCAGCCGAGCTGATTTCCTCGGGCAGGCTGTTCCAGAGCCTCGGGGCCCTGACAGCAAACGCTCTGTCCCCTTTAGTTTTCAGTCGAGACTCTGGAACAGATAGCAGACCTCTGCCCGAGGATCTCAAGGTACATGCTGGTGTGTATGGGACTAAAAGTTCAGAAATATAACAAGGCGAGAGGCCATGAAGATGTGGTCATATTTCTTTGTTCTGGTTAAAAGCCTGGCAGCTGAGTTCTGGACAGTCTGGAGTCGATCAATAGATTTTTGGGTTAAACAGGTGAAAAGGCTGTTGCAATAATCCAGGCGTGATGAGATGAAGGCGTGTAAAATGGTCTCGGTGTCCTTAAAAGTTAACATAGATCGAATTTTAGCTATATTTCTAAGTTGATAAAAACATGATTGAATAAGCTTTGTGATCCTGGGATATACACTGGGATATATTGAGATGACCCATCACTTGCATAAGTAAACAAATATTGAAGTGTGCATATTAACTGCCTGGTTGTTTCTTCATTAATTATAGGATTGGACTTTAATAATTTAAATAGCTAAATGTTGTTTTTATAACAGCAAAGTCACTATATATAAAGTCAATATTTGACATCCCAACAGTGAGTGATGTTTGGAAAGAATAAAACCAGACATCAGTCTGGTCCCTCCTCCTCCTCCTCCTCCTCCTCTCTGCTGTTATTCACTGGCTGCAGGTAACATTACCTGGTAGGAGGAGGAGCGGCTGGTTTGTCTCAGCCAGCAGCTGAGTTTTTAACAGCTGAGCAATTTAAATGAGCCCTTTCTACAGGTTTACCTTACAGACAGGTGTATTGAGAAAGTATTGTCTTTTTACTCGCAAAGGTTTTATTGCATGTACTTACAGTAACGAGCGTAGCTGTCGGCAACTCGAGAGTAATTTGGAGCTAACTTAACTTCGCTGTTTGCCCCGCGACGGAGCAGCTCTCTCTGCTGCCGCTGTGGGGGTGTGTATGTAGGAGCCGACAGAGAGCTGCAGGCTGCAGCCTGATGATAAAAAAGTCCCGGTGTTCTGTCGATTTATGCTACCTATCGAGATGTGCAACTTAGCGGTTCTGCGCATGCGTATGACCCACACGCGTGTCTGTTTCCACGCCCATAAATTTGTGCAACCGTGCAGTTGGGAATGCCGTTGAGAAAGTGGCTGATCAGTCAATATCTGTCAGTAATATCAAAAAGAAAAAAGATTCAGATTACGCTACCACTGATATCTTAAATAAAGATGGCATACTATAGTATTTCAACATGCTCCCTATCTCCGTACAGTACACATGGAGTGAGTAGTGGTGCAATATAAAATGATTCTGTGGTGGGAGCATTATTTCATAGGGGATGTGAGTTAGGATCAGAATATACTACCCCTGAAATGATGTTATAATATAATAAAAAACAGAAGATGTCATAATACTGTGAGAGTTATAACTTCATGGGATTGGAAAAGGGAACACATAAGGTAGCAATTTTCTATAGGGCAGAGCGACTCAATAGACTCTGCTGTCGATTTGCGCTACGGTAGCATTTTTCGACAAGGCAGCATATAACGTCAGAACACTGGGTCTCAATCCACATCCCTAGAAACTGGACACAGCGTCATGCAACTTTCAAAATATTCAATTCGAGCGAATCACTTCGCGTCACCAGCAGCGCCACTTCCACAACACAATCGCGCATCTCCACGTCTTTGCATTCACATTGTATGTAGTCGCGCCGCCCCTAACCCTCAATTCGTGTTTAGTCTGAAAGCACAGTAATACCATATTACAAATGAAACCTTATGTATATTTTTATTAAAATGCAGTACGTGATTTTGCACCAGTAATCAAATGTTTCTAGCCATCAGCCATGCTGTCTGCCATGTTTCTACATGCATGATGTCAACGACTTTCCAAGTTGTTCTCCCGATCTCACGTTCACGTTTTCCCAGTCAGGAAATCATTTTTCATCATCAATCATTGTTCCCGACACCACATTAATGGATGAATGAATCCATTGTGAATGAATGGAAAGGAGGGGACCAGCACAAAGGTAATCCCAGAGAAGGGGAGCAAAGGATGGATCATGGAGGATATGAAAGAAAGAAAAATGTAGGAATGATAACAGAGGCCTGTACTAAAAAGCCGGAGCGGGTTAGATGCACCCACTGACACCCAGTGGTCAGGCCGGAACCTTGCATGTAAGCTCACTGCCATCGGTGTGTGAGTGTGCGAATGAGAAGCAGCTGAAGATTCCCTCCATTTGTTTCCACAAGACTTAGTGCCTAGCTCTAGTCATTGTGCCATTGAAGTTGGGAGCTTAGTCTCATAGTTAACCTGCATGTTGCAGGCTTTCCCATGAGGTGGCATTAAGTGTGGTTACATTAAGGGACCTAAGGCTACAGCAGCTGTAAAGGGCCTGGATTGTGTAACTACCGGTGTTACAATACTACTTTTAATTAAAGCCCAGAGAATGTCTTTCAGTAGTTAACAATCCTGACACAGCCGTCTCCTGCTCTCTCTGTCTCAGACTCGTGTTACATCAGTGCATCATGATGCAGGAGCAGAGGCTAATGGGAAGAAGGTAAGGTTTTGTCGGATCCCAGAAAGCCTTTTTACATCTACATATTACACCACAGTCAAGACAGCTGGTGATTATTATGCTGACATATGCCAGATTTTTGCAGATGATTCCAGTTTATTACAGCCTGGAAGTAATCATTTTGAAATACTAAAAACAGTACATCTTTTGTACCAGTGTCATATTCCAATAGGACCCAATTTGTAATCCTTAACATTAATTTGACTCATTTACAAAAACAAACATTGCCAGCAACTGTACAGTACAGCTGCACTGTATTTCAGATTTTGCTCTCCACCAAGCATGAGGTGTTAAAGATATGGGTAGTGGTGTCTCTTCTTCTTTGATCAGCCATTAGTAACTTTAATAAATAACCAGGCTCGCAGGAACCAACTGAGACAAAAGAACAAAAGTACTTGGATTGCAGAGAAGTATTTACAAATCTGAAATTTGAAGGGTGTGAATTCATTATTTCAGACAACAACATTTCTCCTGGCATCAACATTTTAACCTCACAGCATGCTCCTCCTAAGGGGAAAGGGTATTCCTGATAAAAAAATCAGTCTCTCACAGAGACAGAGAAAGCTCATCACCAAATTTCTGAGGTTTAGCACACCTAGATGACCTTGTTCCCACCAATGTCCGTGTTGCTTCTGATCATAAATCCCATGCTTCTTTGTTTAAAATTAAACATTTTGGAACATTAAGCAGGAAATACAAATAATATGGTTGAATGAATGAGAAAATTGAACACATCTACTTTATCCATCTGTAAATCATTTTCTGCTGCTTGTATTACAGCTGCTCTCAAACTGCATTAGTTTGTATGAAACAAATTACAGCTCATATTTATGTTTTGACTACATTTCTCCTGGTTCTTATGTGGCCTAGCTGTTTGTTGAGGCAACGTTGGACCTTCAGCAGGAACAGTCCTGGGATCAGCTACGCTGTCTATACCGAGGACCATCCAGGGTATGGATGTGGCAGCTGAAGAACCATTTTAGCATTACTTGACAACACACAAACAGAAAAAACTTAAATTTTTTCAACACACATACAGTATATATACACTCATTTACACCGTCTCTTTGAGTGTGTCATGTACAGGAAATGGACTTATTAACCAAAATGTGAAAACAGTCCTAAGAAGTGGTTTGCCAATATTTAAATACTATTGTACATTAATGAGGTCCAAGCAGTGGCCATCACAACCAGCTGCTATTGGAACACGTACACAACTAACCGCAGGCAACTGCTTAAACAAAAAGTTAGGAACCAAGATGGCGTGGAGCACAACTTGAGTTAGACTATGATGTTCTTGATCCCTCAGATAGGTTTCCTGCAGGGTTGCAATTTCCACCCCTTCCTTCTTGAGAGAGGCGAGGATCTTCCTTCTCTTTACTGAGTGATAAATGCCCCGTACATTCAAAGTCCAGAGCTTAATACTGGAAAATTTCATAATTCGATTAAATACACTCTTAACATATGCAGTTTGCCACAGTAAACTGAAGTATCAGTGACCCGACACTCATAAAGTAATAATATAAATATATATATAAATCTAAAAAGAGAGGAAAGCATAAGAGTCAAAAAATGCACAGATACCTTGCGCACGTGTGTGTGTGTGTGTGTTTTCTAATTGTTCTGTTGTTTCTCTTTCTTCTAGTTGTCCATCCTTTCAGAGCTCTCCCACTGCCATAGTAATGAGAAGACAGGACTTCTAATGTCAGCCCAACCAGGAACAGAGAGTTTCCAGCTTAAACTCTCTCCTCCACCTCTGTTGGAAGAGTAGCACCATGACTGGTTGAGGACAGAGTTTTCCTTCATTTGTCCAGACTTTAGTGAAGTGGGACGGGTTAAAGTCAGGACATTTTGCTTTCTTGTGATTCCCTGCATTCCCCAAACCACCATCCATCAGTTTGGATTGGAGTTTTCTGCTGTTTATTTGTTGTTGTGAGACATCTGATGTACAACTTCTTTTAATATTGAGAAAATGGAGTCACTCTGGTAATTCTACTCAATAGCTTTAATGTCATTTGTTGTTTATGTACCACAGCTGGCTGAACCATCTTGCTTTGGTTTGCATGTTGGTGCTGTGGTGGATCCTAACATAACTGCAGACACAGCTGAAACATTTATTTTGGAAAAGGAAATGCTACTGAATTTTTTTTCTACAAACAGTAAAAGGACATAAGATACTTTGTTAGTTCAGCACATTCATATCAAAACACTGATCATTACTTTAATGTGAAAAGTTATAGCTTGATACTATCACAAATGGGCTTGCTAGCTTCTAATTGAAAGTAATAAATGTCCTTTGTTGACTGAATTGAACATCTCAAGAACATCGCACTTTAATAAATAAAATTAAAACCAACCAATCAGATCAAATGATGGCTTCAGTGTATGTGTTACAGCCTTTATACAGTCTATGGTTGCAGCCAGAGACACAGGCGGGAACTTTGAAAACTTGTAGGGTTTTTTATTTACACACTTCACAGAACAAAGCGGCGTACAACATAACAAAATCTGCCTACAAGTCTGTCTGCTGCCTAATACATCTTGTTGCTACAACTACGTGACCACGATAACAATAGAGTGGAGGAATAGTTCTTCACTCCCAGGCGCTTCCTGGTGGTGAAAACTGCTACTACTACTGCTAATGCATAAAAGAAGACTGCAGCACACATTAACAACAACATATTCAGGAAAAGAACCTGTCTTCAAATATCCATCCGTCCGTCAACCGCTTATCCTGCATACAGGATCGCGGGGGGGCTGGACCCAATCCCAGCTGACTTTGGCGAAAGGTGGGGTACACCGGACAGTTCGCCAGTCCATCGTAGCCAGAGCACCCAGAGAGAACATGCAAACTCCACATATAAGGATCCCTTATATATGTTATAATAAACAATATTCTGAAACAGGAACTATCTCCCTCTTAGCAGTTCACCTCTGACACATTCACCTTTATTATATTGAGGTGGAGGCAGAAATCTCAAATCCCAGTTTAGTAAAACCAAAATAATAATATTTAAATGATAATAACCTGCATGTCTAGATACTGCTGAATGAGAATCTTTGGAATTTTGGATAATATTAAATATAATTTGGAATTTAGGTCAGTACAGTGTTTGCCTATCCCATACTTAGAACTGTGTTCTTCCTGCTTTCCTGTCTCCACCTTTCCTTCATTACATTTCTGCAACAGAAAAGGCTAATTTATGTAACAAATCCAGTGTTCATTTGTCAAGCATCACTCATCATTTGTGAAACCTGCCTGGACACTGCTGTCAGTCCCTGAGGGCCTGGCGTGTTGTTTTGATTTCAATTAGAGGATGTGTTGGCGTATTAAAGAAGCAGTGGAACGTGGCCACTGCAATATTGCCACAACCTAGCACTACAGGAGAGAGAAAGAACCGAGGAAGCGGGTGATGGAATGTCTGTGTTTTCCATGGCTGAGGATTTAAATGTTGTGATTGTGCTGTATGCTATGCTTGTACAAAAAAGAGAACAAAACAGTTTTGTAGTTTTGTTATAATAGTAGGGCAATACCAGGACTAAGAGTCTACAGCCATGCTCTGTGAGGCTGCACTCTGAGCTGAAAGGTCAGCATGCTAACATACAATGAAAATGCTACCATACTAATGTTTAGCAGGTAGAAGGTTTACCATGTTTATCATTTGGTATTTGGACAAATTAACAATTTGACAGTCTGATGGTGCTAGAGGAAAAGTCATCATTTGGAGACCATCAGTGTCTGTAAAAAAAAAAAAAAACAAGAATATTAGTTGTCCCAGTTAATCCAACACATAAAACAGTTTGAGAAACACAACCAGCAAAACAAGGCAAGGTTTTACATTAAAGGGAAAATTAAAACAAGAATAAACTTAGAGCAGTAAACAAGCACACTATCTAGTTTTAGAAGGTATAGAAAAAGGGGGTACAGTAAGAATGCTTTAAAAAAAACAGACATGTTGTATGAATTAAGAAACAGTAATATCAATGAACAGAAGAAAAATCTAAATCTAAATCAAATCAATATTTGGTGTAACAGCTTAAACTCTTTTAGGTACACTTGCACAAAGTCAGGGATTTTGTAGGCATGTCGTGTATGACTGAACAGTTATACCAAACAGGTGCTAGACCGTTACATGAGGAGAGCTGGACAGGGCCATCGAAGGGCATCAACCCAGCATCAGGACCAGTATCTGCTCCTTTGTGCGAGGAGGAACAGGAGGAGCACTGCCAGAGCCCTACAAAGTGACCTCCAGCGGGCTGCTGGTGTGCATGTTTCAGACCAAACTGTCAGAATCAAACTCCATGAGGGCCTGACATCCTCTAGTGGGATCTGTTCTCACAGCCCAGCACCGTGCAGCTTGATTAGAATTCACCAGAGAGCACCAGAATTGGCAGGTCAGCCATTGGCGCCCTGTTCTCTTCACAGATGTGATGCACAGATGAGTATGTTCACACTGAGCACATGTGACAGATCTGAAAGAGTCTGGAGACGCCATGGTGAACGTTCTGCTGCCTGCAACATCATCCAGCATGACCAGTTTGGTCATGGCTCTCAGAGACCTCCACGTGCTAGCCAACAGTACCCTGACTGATATTAGGTTCCGTGATGATATCATCAGTCATTGTCAGACCTTATGCTGGTGCAGTGGGCCCCGGGTTCCTCCTGGAGCGGGACAACGACCAGCCTCATGTGGCCAAAAATGACGAAAGGCATTGATGCATTGATGTCTATGATTGAATCCAACTGAGAACCACTGGGACGTTATTTATCGGTGCATCCGATGCCGCCAAATAGTACGACAAGCTGTCCAGAAGCTCACTGATGCCCTGCTCCAGATCTGGGAGGAGATCCCCCAGAACACCATCCGCCGTCGGGATTGCATACAGGCACGTGGGGGCCAAACACACTACTGACTCACATTATGAGTTGCAGTGATGAAAGTCACGCAAGTTGGATCAGCCTGTGATTTTAATTCTTTTACTTTCATTTTCAGCGTGATTTTTGAATCCAGCCCCCGTTGTTACGTCATTTCGTTCTCATCATGTACAGTAAAGATTTGAACTTTGAACCATTTAGTTCATCGAGATCTGATGTGTACGGTATATATTGGATGATGATCACTTTACCAAAACCATGCTATATGATTTAGTCATAAAATTCAAAAAATACTGTTCACCGCTAGTTCTGAGTTTCTTAAGTGTATTAAATTAAATTCAAATTAGCTTTATTGGCATGAATGTGTAACAACAATATTGCCAAAGCATCATACAAACATTCTTTATGTGCTGTGCGCTGTACACCGAGCATCTCTTTCATAATCCATTCTGTGCACACACAATTACAACACTCATTTATGGTGTCCATTAAGACTTCACAGCTTCAGTATACAAGCACACAAACACACATAGGTGCACATACATACTCCTCCTGTCAGTCTCTGTGGCTCACCTGAGCAGCTGCCACCACCAACGCTGAAAATGAGTCCACCAGGGACACAGACACTCATGCAAACTCACCTTATTAGCTGTTCCAGATTGGCCATCCTGAGGCCCAGATGCCTGTGACCTCCCTGTGCCCCCTAAATGCAGAGTTATTGTGATTAAAGCATGATTGGCAGAGCTGGTTATTAATTCTAATCTTGGGCACATATGCGGGGTGGTGGGCAGAGGGCAGGCAGTGGTGTGTGCCAGGCGGACACCACGCGGAGGCTAATTCACTCTGACACGCTATCAGAGCACAGTCACACACACACACACACACACATTCCCCTGACACCGTCGGCTACACACTTTTCCTCTAATGCACAGGAGAGAAGGTTATCCTTTAACAAGACACACTCCCAGATTTCACAGCACAACACAAAAGTGGCATTTCCTGAAAACCATTAAAGGCGCTCTGTACCTTCAAGTTCATCATTTGAAAGCAGAAGCAGCGTGTGTTTAGAAAATCATTTCCATCTCAAGACTCATAAAAAAGGTCTTACATTTACCACTTAGAGGCAGAAACAAGTGATTTATTTTTTTTAATATATATATTTTCTTCCCCCAAGGTTAAAGCCTTGAAGCAAATGATGTCTCATCTGCAGGCAATTTATTTCAGAAGCATTTTTCTTATGTTTGTGGAAGTTCTCCTTACTTCCTGACAGCAATCAATAAATCAAATGTTCAAAATCCAGTATCTGTGGCTGTCACCGGACTGTAATAAGCACCATTTCATTAAGTCCGAATGAAATGAGTGGCCGGCCAGCCTACCTGCCTGCGCACTCTGACCGTGCACTCACATGAACATGTGTTTTAGGGTTTTTTGGAGGGGGTTTAGGTTTGATATTTTAAAAATCTAGCTTTCTCGTCCTAGTTCTCCAACGTTGCCTAACCCAGCTTTAAGGGTGCTTCTCAATTCTTTTATTTGGCGTTTCCTCGCTCGAACCAGAAGTTGTTGTGCTTCGCCATTTTGCAGACCGCCCCAAAGCTCTGAAACATTGAGCCTAATAAATCAAAGGACACCGTGATCACATTCTGCGTTATTCAGTAGGTCTAATTAATACACAACCACAATATCAATTAATGATTAATTAATATTACAGGGTGAGGTTGGCATTATAGAGCCTAATGGAAAAAAATAACCAACAAAAGGTGCTTTAAAAGTATGCAGGTGCAACTGCTATAACTATCATCACTTGCTATACTTGTAGTAATTTGGTAATTTGCTAGACACAGAAGTGACGGAATGTTTTTGAGGCCAGAAAGCACACATTTATAATAAAGGATACAGTTTTCCAGCATTCTAAATAATGTGACAGCTTTATTGATCTAGATTAAATGTCCTCTTTAAAGTCAGCATGCGAGCAGGCATGCAATGGCTTGGAATCTAAGCTGTTAGTCTGAAGGAAAGCAGGAGGTACTCCTCTTTCTCCTGCAGAGGGCATTGAAATATCATGCAAGTGAACTCATACTTTACTTGGGGAGGACATTGCACCACATACATGGTGCGATTTAAGGGAGGCTCATAGGGAGCCAGTATTCACTTTATCAGCACATGGACCACATTTCTAAATACATTTATGTCACCCTGTGTGGACTGGACACAGTTGCAGTTGGTGCAGTTCAATGACTTACTGAGGTTGAAAAGGCTTCCAGGATGGTGAGGCAGGCAGAGGTCAAAACCAGGGAAGGCAGGTAAACAAATCCTACCGAGAGCAGGCAGAAAATCCAAAAAAGCAGGCAAGTATCAGGAAACCAAAGTAACAGTCTTAAAATGTGTGCTGCTGTGAGGGACTCTATTCTGGGGGTTGAACAATTTTGAGACAGGAGAAGTCATTTTAAGTTGACAACAAACCTGATTTGCAGTGAGGGTTCAATAATTTTGATTTGATGCCTCTGTATAATAATATCTAATATCTCCATACCTCTGCTACTAGACTTGATGTTCTTACTCAGTAGAAGCCTAACATCTTGGGCTCTGAGCTGTTGATGTTACTGTAATGCATGAACACCTCTGACATCTGGCAAACATTACCCCCTTGTTTTAGTCCTTCAGTCTTTCTATAATCAGAGTTTTTTCATCATAGCTACAAATTTCTTGAGCAACAAAACACACTATTCATTTGCAAGTAAAAACTGAATTAAGCTAAAACTCTCATGGGTCTTTCAGGACTGTAAGATGCAGATGAAAACTCCAAAAGCTAGTAAGTATGCCTTTAAGTTTAGATTATTTTTATTACACATACTCCTTTAAAGGTCAACAATGCATTTCCATGCTCAAAACTTATTCATTTGTGTTTGGATCTTTCAATAGCACATTAGTACAGTATAAAGTTTAGCAAATTCAAAGCATAATTTGGCAATGACCAAAATCCAAATTTAGATTAACTATACATTTTCCCAAAAGATCCTGCAAAGTGCCATTTCACCTGTACAGTAACATAGCAACAAGATAAATGATTTGTTGGTTATGAATATATTTTGGTTATAATTAATACCCTGCAGTGTAGTATAATGGCTGGTCATAAAGGTTTGAGGACTGAGGTGAGAGCACATTCTCCCGCCGTCTGCACGTCAACGTTTGATGGCGGCAGCACAGGCCCGTGTGACAGCCGCTCTTCTCTGCATTATTAAAGCAACACACACACATTGACACTGAAAACATATTGAATTTCAACAACATTTATCGAAAGTGTTCCAGTGATGATTCCCTCGGGCTTGAACTAGAATAAACATTATTTTTTAATTCTTAACATTCCTTGTCATCATCCTTTTCTGCCCTTTCACCTTCACAACTTCATTTTCTCCTTTTCTTCTTCTCTTCCTCTCTCTGTCCTCCCCTTTCTCCTCTCTGTCTCCACTCGTTTCCTCTCCTCCTCACGGTTTTTCTCAATTCAATTCAAATTAGCTTTACTGGCATGAATGTAACAACAACATTGCCAAAGCACGATATATTTCTCCTCTCCTTCCTCTCTTTTCCTCACTTCTCCTACCTGCCCGTTCCTTACTTTAATTCTTTCTCTTTGCAAAAAGAAACTCCTCCTCTCCCCCTCATCCTCTGTTTCCTCCACTCCTCATCAGCACATCTGGAGGTGTCATTTGAAACATCCATCCCTTCAGGACGCACATAAACACACACTTACTATAATGTTATTTTTATGCGAATTCAACATGACTATAGATGGGGGAGGACAGAAAAAAAACCCTCAAAGCCAAGGGGACACACAATGCCCAAGGAGCAGAGAGCAATCTTTCATTTATTCAATTATCTAACGAGGCGAGGGAGCCAGACACCAACGGAGGATTGATGGTGGGGAAAAACTTCTCTCAGTGGGCGGCGCTTACTCAGGACTTTTACTCCTGTCTCTCTTGGCTTCTCTCTGTCTTCCTCTTTATGCAGGAGGAAAGTTCACCAGGGGAAAGAAAGAGAACTGAAGGGAGGTGACCTTGAGGGTGACCTTGAGCAGCTGTTTTCTGTCTTGCAGGGAGAAATCAGCGTGACGGCGCTGCGGCTCTGCCACGGCCTGTGGGTTTGTGTCTTGCCCCTGGGCTTCTGCTTGTGTTTTGCGTCTCCCTTTACATCCTCGTGGGCGGAGAGTGTGTTAGTGCAACTGGGTACACCGGGCCAGTCCATCAAGAATTTAGGATCAACCGTCCCCATTCTTCCTCTCTCTTACTCGATCGCTCTCTCCCTTGCACCACATGTTTGGTTCGGATTAATAGTGCTTATCTTTATTTTACATCATACACTACACTTTTACGCATTTAGTTATATATTGTTTTTTGTGTTTCTGTAAATGAATATGATTGTTGGTTCTTCCCAGCAATCCTCTTAATCCTCTTAATGTCATGGCTTTAGAGCTGGCTCGTGACAATAGAACAAATAAGGAGAGTAGCAAGTTATTCTAGTGACCATTTCATTCAGTATATTTATATTATATTATTTATGTGTGTTGGTGTGGGCATGGCAATTCCTTCTACAATCACCCGGCTTGTGATTACCAGCACACTTGCCAACCTTGCAGTATATCTACACCAATTCACTCATTCTTCGCCAGAATGTTGTTTCAACTACAGTAGTAGTTTCACATCTCCAGCCCCCTTAGACGCAGTATTTTAAGAATCATTATCCTATTCTTTTTTCTGCCTGGAATCTCCTCGTGCCCTAGGATCACTGCTCTCCTGCTGTCCCTCAGCCAGCATTGCTCACATCCTCGCCCCCATCCAGCCACGCTTCACCACTCTCCTTCATCCCTCTCTCTACTGCATTCTCCGGCCAAACCATCTTCCATCTCCACGCTCTACCGTGTGAGCATCAGCAGTAAATATTTTTCTTTAATCACCCCCCTCATGTCTGTGTACTGCGTTTGGATCCTTCGTTTGATCGTAGCACTGATAAAGCTAACCACGACCATTACTTAAACTAACTGAAAACAAACATGCACATCAATTATGTGAATTTAAACATGGCCTCTCTGAGTGTCCCTATTTGGAAAATAATAGACTTTGTCTCTTACTTGCCCATTACTATCTTATATTGAGAGTCTAAGTATACAGGGTGTCATATCTTTACAGAATATAAAACCCCTTTAGGAACATTTTGATTTGTGATATTGGTTCATTAATTATCAGGTCACTCCAATTGTTTGTTTCTTTAAATATTTTGACTTTATTAAATATTTTTTACTTTGATCTTACCTGTGTGTGATCTCCCAACTTTTGTCTGAACCTTGAGCCAGTTCATGTCAACGTAATGGCTACCACTGAAAACACAGACATGCAACATTTCTCTGAGTCAGACAAGTGACTGTTTTGATCTGCATATCCAGAAGGATGCGAAATGTCACTGCACACAAACATAATGGGAACAGTTTGACATTTTGATAAATACGCTTATTTGCTTTCTCACGAGTTAGATGAGCCAGGAGGCAATTAGCTTAGCATAAAGACTGGAAATAGGCCAAACAGCTAGCCTGGCTCTGTCCAAATAGAAAATCCACCTGCCAACACCTGTAAAGCTAATTAATTAACATCCTATATCTTCTTTGTTTAAGTCATACACATATAGAGACGTTTTTTATGTGGTGCAAAAGTAAAAAAAAACTGTGCTTCCAATTTATCGCTAAGATAAACTGAGCATATTAATAAACTCTGGACAGAGCCAGGCTAGCTGTTTCCACCTGATTCCCTCTTTACACTAAGCCAAGCTAAGCTAATGGCTACCTACTTGACATACAGACATGAGTTGCACTGATCTTTTCATCTAACTCTAAGGTAAATAAGCATATTTCCCATAATGTCTAACATAAGCAGGTGGATGAGGATGGAATTTCTTCTTTTTATAATCTAGTGGAAACACTAAGCGTTCCCTGATAAAGCTAACAGACAGTCTGAAGGTGGACTGGATGTCTTTCTGGCTGACAAATGTCAAAAGCAGCTTTTTTTACCCTCAACCGAGTGCTTAGGGGGTGAAGTGTTGAGCCCTGGCCTGAGGTCACGCCTTGACATTCAGCTTGACTTTTCAGAAGGACGTCCGTGTCCATCACTACTAAAGGTCAGCGTTGCTGTCCTGTCAGCAGGAGGCCATGAACTCTAACCCTGAGGAGACCCCAGATTAGAGACTGGACTAAAGAAAAGGGGGGGAAAGCAGTATGTGCTTCTGAACTGTTGATTAACAGTGTGAAGAATAGTTCTTCTAGACATCTGTGTTGATCAAGGCATGCAGCCATGCATACCCCCCCCCCCCCCCACCCCCACCCCCAGTGGTCCCAGTGACCTTGAGGGGTGTTAGATTTGGGTCAAGATCAAAAAGTCTCTTACAGCCCATCTGTGCTACTTTGGAAACAGGTCCAAGCAAATCCACTGGGGGAGAGGACACCTTTACTGGTGTGACTCAACAGACCAATGGGAAAACCGCTATGACATTCTCTAAACTATGAGAGGACAGGGTTTATTTTAGAGTCAGAGACAAAGAAAGACAGATGAGTGGACAGCAGATACAAGGTCTGTAGCAAATTTGTAGGCAATCTGTCCAATAATTGTCGAGACATTGCACTCAAAACCATAAATCACCGAAGTCATTAGGATTCATCCTCTGGGGAACATGAATATCTGTTCAAAATGTTGTGTGTTGTGAATCTATCTAGTGGATGTTGAGATATTTCTGTCTCTGGGTCCCTCTGTGTACCCAGGCAGCCATGCTGCCATCTGGCGTGAAATAGAATCAGTCATGTGTCTTCCTCTTCTGTCACTTTGTTCTAATTGTTTGAGAAAAATGCTGATTTTCCTGTTCATTACAATAACCCCACAAGGAGAAGCATGTCCAACCAAAGAGGAGTACTTCCCAAATCTCCTGATCAAACAAACAAAAAGTATGTACAGTTACTGATGATTTAACTCGTGCTTTCCATAATAATGATAGTATAGTTAATTATTTCCTTTGATAGACACCTGATACTTTTTGATAAATATTGACATTACTATGTAAATATCAGAAAAGTAAAGTAACTATTTCTAGTGTCAACAGTGAACATTTACACTCAATAAATCTTTTTTTTCTGTCTTTACTACAGGGTTCTGTCTTTAACTTAAGGTGACTCACATGAGCATGTTAACATTTAGATCAGCTCAGATTCTCTCATCCGTATTTTAGCGGTTGGACAGTAAGACGTGGTCTTTTTAGTGAATTAATCAACTGAAAATCCAAAGTGAGTGAACGCAGCAGTGTTCAAATGTACTTCAGTACCTACAACAGCAAGTAATGTCTTATGTCTATGTTAAAACTTTTCTAAACTAACTTTGATGAAACAAAGTATAACCTCTTGCACCCAAACCTCCATCTTATGTGGTTTTGCAGCAATATATCACAATCACTCTAATGTCCCCTTTGCTTCTCGGAGACATAGATATTTGCAGGAAAAAGTAAACATGGGTCATTTGAGTGTTTGAACAAATGACCAAACACTGTTGTTTTTCTTGTGAGGACACTCTTTTATCTCTTCTTTCTCTCTCATTCTCTATCCCCCCCCTGCTTACTTGATATTTTTTCTCCCCTCTCCTCTCTCCTTTACTTTCCTCCTACTCTCTTTCTCACCTTTATGCCATTCCTCCCTCCTCTTGATCATTCCATCTTCCGCCTCTCTCCCTATTTGTCTCCCTCACCTCTCTCACTCTCTTCCTTTATATTCTCTCTTCTGTCTCCCTATTAGTTCTCTTTTTCTCCCATATCTTGCTCTATTCTTTTCCCTTCTCTCCCTTTCCTCTTGTTCTCTCCCTCCCACCATCTCCTCTCTCCCTCCCTCCTCCTCTGTGACCCTGCTGTGTTTCTTCTTTATTTACCACAGGAGCTGCTGAGTTTTCCAGCAGGACCTGACACTTTAGGATCTGATGGATAGGCCTGCCAGCGGACTAGTGTGATAAACGGTAAGGTGATGGATAGATCTGCCGGGGCGGTGGAGACATCACAAAGCATTTTCACAGTTTCACATCTCCTCGCCAGGCAGCAGGAGGGCCTGAGGGCGGCCATTTTGTGCCAAGCCACGGGCCCCTAATGGAGGAGCCGGAGCTTAATGAGGCCAGATGATTAGACAGCAGAAAGATGAGGGAGGGAGGGGATGGAGGGGGGCCAGTAATCTGACTCTAGTGGAAGTAGAGTGGCTTTCCTGAAATAGTACTACTTGTGGTAAAAGTAAAAATAAAACATAACCCATTGAAAACAACCATACATTTTAAATGTGATGTGGTTAAGTAATATACATGTTAATGCTATACTTTCATACAGTAGAAAACTGATCAACCCAGGATGACATGAACCTCACACTATCACCTTCACTGGCAGGAAACACTGCCACAATTGGCTACTTTGAGATGGATTCAGAGTACACTGCTCATACAAATTTAGGGAACCCTTAAATCACACATCAGGTCTCAATAATCAAAATAGTTCAAACTCATAATGTGACTGTGTGATAGTGTATTTGGCCCCAACGTGCCTGTATGTAATCCCAACAATGTCTGGACATACTCCTGATGAGATGGCGGATGGTGTCCTGGGGCATCTCCTCCCAGATCTGGATCAGGGCATCAGTGAGCTCCTGGACAGCCTGTGGCTAGCATGTGGAGGTCTCTGTGAGCCACCACCAAACTCTTTCAGATCTGTCACATGTGCTCAGTGTGAACATACTCTCATCTGTGAAGAGAATGGGGCGCCAATGGCTGACCTGCCAATTCTGGGTTCTCTGGTGAATTCTAATCAAGCTGCACGGTGCTGGGCTGTGAGAACAGATCCCACTAGAGGATGGTGGGCCCTCATGCCACCCTCATGGAGTCTGTTTCTGACAGTTTGGTTAGAAACATGTACACCAGTGCTCTTCCTGTTCCTCTTTGCACAAAGGATCAGTGCTGGGAGCCACAGCAAACCTTCTTGTGAAGGCACGTATTGATGTGCCATCCTGGAGGAGCTGTACTACCTGCCACCTGAATGGGCTGCAGGTACCGCCTCGTACTACCAGTAGTGACAAGGACACTAGCAAAACGCAAAACTAGAGAATCATCAGCCAGGAAGGATCAGGAGAGAGCAATTGTCTGTTGCCACTGCATGCAAAAGCATTCCCTTTTTGGGGAGTATTGCAAACTTTATTTCTTATTTTTGATATTGTTAGTATTATGTTTAACATCACTTATCACTTTACTTTATTCCATGCTATCCACTTGCTGATTTAATGTTTGAAATTTTTCACCTGTGAGACAAATAAATGCTGATCTTATCACATCTAAAGTCCATACATTTGTGATTGCGTGATTACAAAAATGATAAATATCTTATGATCTCAGTGATTATTGTACTAAAGTATTGAAAATGGACCATAGTAGTGCAAACGGAAAGTATGTTTTATGTGTATATATTGGGGACTACCTACTTAGTATTTACAGTATTAACTGCCTGGAGGCAAGTAAAATTCTTGCATTGAAAATGTTAATTAAAAGTATGTAAGTATAATCAGGAAAATATACTTAACTATTAAAAGTAAGTACTGCACAAATGCACAAAAATGATTATTTTCATTATGGATAAATCTGCTTATTATTTTCTCCATTTATCGACAGATTGTCTGGTATGTAAAAATTCTGAAAATAGTGAGACATGCCGTCATACTTACCCAGAGCCCAAAGTGATACCTTCACAATGTGTTATGTTAGTGTCAAGTGTAAACACAGGAAAAGAGAGATTTGGACTTCAAATACAGGCGGAGCAGTAAATACTGTTTATTCAGAATAACAAAAGGTAAACTGGCTTACATGGAGTAGAGGCATTCAAGAGTCCAAAAACAGGTGTGCAGTCCAAATTCAAAGTAATTAAATCCTCAGGCAATAATCCAAAGGAAGTCAAGAAAATGGGAAGAAGACACAGAAAACGGACTGGACCGCTTAACAATGTAACAGGGATGAATCGAGGACAACTAAGCAGCACAGGTGAAAACACTCACAATCAACTGACAGTAGGCAAAACAAGACAATGACACCAAGGGCAGAACAACTTTATAATAAGACAGGAAATACTCAACAAAGGAAAAATGACAAGGGAAAAAAATAATACACAGAATGAGGATAAACGCAGGTTGGATTAATCATAAAACAATAAAGATAGCAAAATCAAAGCCATAACACCAATAACTGCTAACTGATAATAGCTGCCAATTACTTTTCTGTCAATTGATTAATTGACAAATAGTTTTCACCTGTACTTGTACATTTTCATATGTAACTAGAGCTATCAAATAATTTTAGTGAAGTAAAAAGTACAATATTGTCCTTCTGAAACGTAGTGTGAAATGTAGAAGTAGAAAGTGGCATGTGATTAACATACTCAAGTAAAATACAAATACCTCAATTTGTTCCTTCGTTCGGTACCACCAATGCTCATTTTAAATATTCAATCACACTGGAACATATGCAGCAGTACCATTTTAACTTTAAGTAGCTTATTTTCATTTCTCTATATTGTCCACTTCTCCTTCTCCTACAGCTGGTTGTATTGACACTGAATGTCCACAAGAGATCACTCTTGTTCTGCATTTGGACTGGAACTGTGGTACTTCACTATGCCATTTACTGAGGCATCAGTCAGTGTGTGTTTGTAGTTCTATGTTTTTAATTGGAGTTGAGAAAGTGAGAGAAAAAGAATTGTCACTTTGTGCAGGTGGAGTGACAAGACTTACAATATTTGAATGTAGAACGTCAGAGCTGTCTAATTGCCTGATCCAGATAGACAAGCAAAGAGACTAATATAAAGGACTCTCACTGTTTCTAATCACATTGAAGATTGTAGAATGAAATAAAATTGGCCCATTCAAAGAAGAGCTCAAATTATAATTTGCCTATTATGATGATCAATAAACAATTAACATTTTGAAAAATAGCAGAGTCCGACTCAGCCATATTCTAAATCAATCTCAATCTTCACTCTAGAAAGTAGCAGATGTTCTAAAATGATCAAATGTTATCAAAAGCTTGAAGTACTACCTTGATGACAGTGAAATGCTGGACCTGATTTTCATATAAAAGTCAAGCTAGGATAAACATTAGAGTAATTTAATGCTCTATAACTCTGGCTGCTTGCATTTGATGCAGAGACAACAAATTCTTAATAAACCTCCGCTACTTTGTGGACAGAAGTGTCACTCTGCATGTTTTATACGTCACCAACTCCTATAAAAAGTCACTTTTCTAAACACTATGCTGATATCATTCCTAGCTCTTTGGATCACTTATGAGATTGAATGTTGGTAATATCTAATAGCACTTGTCACATGTGAAAGTCATAAACAAGTCAGTCATAGGATCCTTAATGTGATGATAGCTTGGCTGCTGTAATAGGAAGTTACCATCAACCTGCTAGAGTTAGCATTCATGTTCAGCTGGCCACTTTAATAAATAACGAAACATTATTTGTTACACAGATATTTTATAGTGTGATCTTTTCATTAAATAAAAGGAACTCTTTAAGCACTATGTCATAAATGTTTCACCTGGGATCTCTTGAACTACAGTCGACAATATTTCTGGAATCTGAGTCGGTGGGGATCAGTTGCCTTGGTTGAGGGGATGTTAGCAGTATTTTAGGAATTATGCTTCTTTCTAACGTGAAATGTAAAGATTGATATCAATCTCGTGTCTGTGCTATAAATACAGAGCTAGAGCCGGGACATGGTTATTTTAGCTTAATGACTGGAAACAGGTGTAAACAGCTAGGCTGGCAAGGTGAAAAAATATACCGGTGAGGAAAGAGCAACAAAGTCTGTGTAGGGAGGTGGTCGACGAGGATGGGTGGGTTAAACAAATAGTCAACACTGACTTTTAAAAAAACTTAAATTAAAGGGATAGGGCTGTAGAGGGGACAGCAAATTTACACTGTTATACAAGCTGTACACTCACTACTTTACATTTACAAGAAAGCCAGGCTATGCCTATTTTCTCCAGCTTCAGATAGATACATAGATAGAAACAGTAAAGTAATTTATCATTCACCAACACCTTTCCTTTATTCTTATTGCTGTCACATTCTCCCTTCTTTTCTTTAATTTTCAGCTACCAACCCCTTCCCCCACTTTAGGACTGAGAAGACATAGCCTACACACACGCAGAGAAATGCTGTCACACACACACACATACACGCACACGCACACAGTGTGTGACGAGGAGGTAACTTTTTGTGGCGGCTAGCTGTGAAGAGAGCCGCCTAATTAAAAAGATCATGAATATTCATGAGACACTTGTACTGCTGCAGCTAATTACATATTCAGAGAGGTTTGGTCGCCTGTGCTGGTGTGAGTGGTGATTCAACTCCGACACACTGACAACTCAATAAAACCCAAGGTACAATGTAGATTTATTTATCATTTTACAAAACAGGATTGTATAATGAGATTAAGTTTTAGTTCTCTGTGGTACAAAAACAAACATTATATACAAAAATGATGTACAATAGATGGATGAATGATTGGATGAATTGTTGTTAAAACACCCATCCAATGTGACTGCGTGGCAGGCTAGCCAACAAAACAAGACAGCAACCGACGCAAGAGTATTTACAGAAACGTTACTGATGTCTCATTGTGTTCTATTATTGTGCTAATTTTGCTAACATTAACTTGAAATTTTTAGCTAGTGGCTAAACCTCTGCTGACACAGCCAAACATCAAGCAAGCGCAACAAGACAAGACACAGCTAGCCAGCTAATAAACTATTACTGACTAGTCCAACAGCAAAAAGGCCAGCTCAGCCTCCTTTCAGCTGTTTTAGCTCACGCCAACGGCTAAAAGCCAGTCTGATATTTCTCTTGTTCGATCTTTTGCTTTGTCACTCTCAATTTTTCTCTTCCTTCTGGTGTGCTGTCCACTGTTTTCGATTGCAAATAGTACCCACTCAATGTAGCTGGTCGTCCTAGCAATGACGCACAAAACTGCTATGACTTATAAATTAGAGTTTATAACAAATTTAATAACAAACTGGATAAAGCAATGAAGTTCTTAACAGAACTCCAGCACAGAGAAAGAAACAAAAACATAAAAGGCAACAGTTTGGTGGGTCCGTGGCACCTGGGGTCCAACAGCACAGCCCTATTGATGAATAAAAATTAAAAGTTACATTACGTTCTATCTGTTTTACATAAGCACTGACTGACATTAAAACATTTCTAGCTGACAGCTCTTACCCTGTCAAGAGGCTGGCTCGCTGATTGCCAATGCCTGCTGAAGTGACACAATCTTTTTAGAATGAAACAGCTTTATTTAGTGTTTTTAATATTTTAATGAACGGGTCCCTTTGTTTTGGAGAGGAGACGGCCACAGTGGTAAATCGGCAGAAACGTCCTCAATGGTCAACAGTGAAGAAATCCTAAACAAATAACAAACAGAGCACCTAAACTCAGCTAACGTTCCGACACGGATTTGTTGTCGATTCTCTCTGACCAATCAGCAGTCTATAGTGTTTTCACAACACCTTTTGGTATCACCTCAGCTTGCCTCAGCTCACTATCAACCGTGATGGAGGTGATACAAAAAAAAGTACAAGGTACCAGGTACTGAATGCTTTGTCCAGAGAGTGGGCTTACCAGGGATACATTTCCTGGCCATTTATTTGCCACAATCCGTCCCTGCCTGAGTCTAGGTTCTGAAAAAGTTAAGTGACAGTGGGCCAATTTACGACCCTCTCTAACCCCTCTCAGGATAATTTCTAGATTTCATCAATAACCTATACATGGAAAATGGAACACAATAATCGACTGTAATGCAACATCTACTGTACATTGATTGCTACGTTACGTTAACTATGCTATGCTATGTTATATTAACATTATAGGAAAAATGTTTTATTTCAACTCAATTTTGATGCAGGAACAAGTGGTATCCAACCAACTCTGAAAGGAAGAATCCTTCTACAACAAATCTGCTCCAGTCTGACTGTTCAACGCCTGCGTTTCTAACCTGACAAAAGTTAAAAAGTTGCCATCACAACCAAGCCAAGCACTTGTAAGGAAAACCTCATCACCCTGCTGCCCGCTGAAGCGAGAAGAACGGAGACGGCTGAAGGCCAGAAAGCTCAACCGAGAGGAAGAAACATATCAGCCGGCCAAATACTCAGTGGGACCAAACGCATCTGAGTATGCCTCAAAAGCGTCGTACAGAGAAACAGCACTCCCTCGTCTTCTCCTTCCAAAGCCACTCCTGCCATCTCAAACTCAAGTGAAACTTTACTTTTCCTGTGATATTGGGTTGCTGCTCAAGATTATTAATAGTAGCCTAATTAAGAAATGTTAGGTCATAAGTAGGAGCTTGCATCAATTTATTAGCCTAATAATATGGAATTGCTCAAAGTACTTAACTTGTGCTTCCCAACAACCACTCAACTGCTAAACGGTGCATAATTAAAGTGTTTTCACTGATTAATGTTAAGGTTCCTCCACTATCTCCTGTTTCCACAAATTAAGACATCTAACCACTTGTACTGCTTTACCTGGGACACATTGGTTTTCCTTTAGGCATACATTTTTTGGGCTGTATTCAACATTTAATTAAGGCATTTATTAATCGTTCGTTGCTGCATTCATTGCATTTGTAGTTATTTATGGTTGCATTTGTTCATTCATTTGTTGTTCAGTAATTATTAGTTTTGTGTGTAGTTATTAGTTTATTGTGTGTGTAGTTAGTTTAATAAACCTTTCATTTAGAAAGGACCTGGTTATGAGTTTGTATGTATAAATGTGTGTCATTGTACACAAGTCAGGAACTCTGTAGGAACCTTCAGATCGAGACAACATTGATTGGCTATCAATTTCCTGTTTTTAAAGGGTGGTTCCCTGAGGTGAATTTATAGTGACTTCTGTTATTTAATGTGAATACTGATTTCTTCTGCTCAGCAAAGTTCACCAAAGTTGTACTTAATGTGATATAGAGTTACGTACACAAAAATTGAAAGAAGCAGCTCAGCAAGAAAAAGTAAAGTTTCTAAAAATATTCAGTTTCCTGAATAAAAAAAAGACGGGATAGCAGCTAGCACGAGTTGAGTACAAGAAGCGACACCTGCTGCTAGCAACAGCATCGCGCAATCCAGACAGCATCTCAAAAGTGAGAACAAAACAAGATCTAACCAAGATGTTGATTTGGACAACAACTGCAGCGCTGCAAGCTTTGTGACTGTGGTCTCTACCGAATGATCTTTTTCTAAACTGAAACTTATAAAATCTTAATGTTACCTGAGGAGCTCAATGGGACAGACCCGTTTATCTGGACTTGCCGCTCTATCAATAGTGAATGCCCGTGCCTTCCAGCTGGGGTTTAATTAAAAACTTTGCACAGCAAAAAGCTCGGAGATGGCACCTGTGATGTAAGTAGAGCGTGTTTATTAATTATTTGATTAATAATTAATCTAGCCTTAACACTTGTGCTTTGTGTTTATACCTTTGCACGGACATGAAACATTTTGTCAATAAGTTCAATGGTGCATGTCACCGATCAAAATAATTTTTGTGTGTCATTGTGCGCTGTCACCATAGGATCATGTTTTCATAAGTGTGAAGGTGCACTGTAAGCTGTTATAGTTTTTCTGTGCAGTGCGTTTCACTGTTACGAGTTGTTTCGAACATGAGTGCTCTTACTTCTGCTGACATTATGTTACTCTGATTGTGATGGGAAGGCCTGCTGTGACCATCTTGCATTGAGGCTGTAATGCATGAAACTGTAATGTTTGTAATTAAAGTCGAAATGAGCAGTGGAGATATTAACGGAATGCCATTTTGACACGTGTGTGACGTGAGGCTATTTCATGCCACCCCTGCACATGTCAGCCAACCCATACAAATATCTGGAAACGCCACTGGTTATTATATAGAATTGTAAAGGGCTACATAAATGTAGCAGTAGTTAATGATCTTTTTGCTGAAAAAACGTTTGTCACATGTAGGACCTTTGTTAACATACATTTCAAAATGCTATAAGACTGGACTGAACTTGTTGCTGAGTTTCATAGACACTGTAAGCCTCTGCAGGAGGATTATATAGCAGCATGAAGAAAATTCTTACACAGTACCCGATGGAAAACTGCCAGGGAGGGTGATAAAAAGAAAAGAAGAGAGAAAGAAAGCAAAAATTCAAAGGACTAGAGAGGGATGAAAGAGGTAGAGAATAAAAAGGAATAAAACTAGAAAGATGGAGGAAGTGGTGATGGGAATTACAGTGCAGAGTCTGATGGGTTGGCTAATCACCACTTTTCCCTGCCTAATGTGGAGCCCCTGTGGCAACAGAACATGTTTTATTCACTAACTTATTACATCCCAGTCCACACTCACTGATAGTTAGCACTTAGCACTTAGCACAAGACAGCACTGGTGCCAAGAAGGAATGTCTTCACAAGCTAACAGCTAAACATACACTGTGAGAAATATTAGATAATATGAGCCTTCACCTACATATACAGTATTATGCTTAATCATTAAAGTTACAAAAGCTTTGCAGCAGCAACCAGAAGTGGCATGTATACAGCACATATACTGTGTATATACGTACATGTTTCTACCTTTTATTTTAAGCCTCCTGTAACCTTAGTTATCCCAAGAGATAGATTAACAGTGTGAAAAACAACTGTGTTCCATAAGTGTTTTTTGGCATTCATAACTTACACATGAAAGGCAAAGCATGTTTTGTTTTGAATTTTTTTTCTCTCTCTTGGCACAACATTCATTGCCCTTCAGCATCTGAATGGGACTTCTAATTTTGCATTTATTAGCCAATACAACCGTCATTTGTTTCTGTTTTTAAACAGGCCACTCCATACAAATTCATTCAGTGCTGTTTACCACGGATCATCTCCACGAGGACACCATAAATGCAATGGGGATCATGTAAAGTGACTTACAAAGTGGAAAAATGTATAATCTCAGTAGCAGACTCAGAAAACGTAGGTTTTAAGATTTAACACTGGACCTATGACTTTAATGTGTAACAGAAGCTTAATGGAGGTAAAGGTTGAGCTGAAAAATGTTCACTTTGCAAGAGATGCTGGCTGAAAGCAAAGTCCCTGACAAACAGAAATGTGTAGGACAGGAGAAAATAAGTGGGAAATGGGGAACTGGATTTAAGATGAGTCTTTACAGGGCGTTTCACATATTTGAGCATGCACTAATTATTTTTGCTGTTAGTAGTGATGTGTAAGTGTGTGTGTGTCATAGTCTGCATGTCTGTGTGCTCACTGGGTATTTTGAGGGGGACATGCTGGCCATATGGAAAAGACAATGAAGCAGAGTAATTAAAACAGAACAAAGAAGAGAAGCGCCGGCACCATAATTAGAACACTGATTAATCAGCTGATAATTTTATCTTGATTAATGTGACTGATTTTCTCTTCATTTTGACCCTAGCCAGTCAGGCCCGGTCCAATTAAATTTAAATTATGCGTCGGAATCTGTCCAGTCCACCTCCCCCTCCCATCCTCCGTCTCCTAATACACCACAAACACACAGACACCTCAACCCACACATGCACACCACTGCATGGAGTAAAGCACATAGATACACATACACACATGTGCATACATGCATGCACAATCACACACATGCACACACAAGTCCTTTTCTTTCTCTTTGACTGAACTTCCATTGAAAATCCATCTCAGGCTGCAACTAAAATCTCACTGTTTTGAAAGGTAATTTTGCAAAATGTGGGTGTGTGCACATACATTGATGTTGTTATCAGGTATAATTTCAGCACTTTCAATGTCATAAAGACTCCATTTCATCATCAACAAAAACATCACTTATTTACCAGCACTGACAGAAGGAGCAGTTCAGTTTAAGGAGAAGAAAACAAGAAAGGGTTAATATCTTGACAGCTACTTCTGTTTAGTCATTTTTTCACAATTATATTTTCCTGTTTTTTTAGTCAGTACCCCGTCATTTTAGATGTCTGCCAAACTTAGATGTCTGCCAAACTGTCACAAACACGCTGCAGCATTGTTTAAGACCCCGTGGAATGTTGGATGGATTAGAGATAGAATATCTATAAATACCGTCACAGTAAATCTGGATAGCATTGTAGCTATTTTACTGTATTATGTAAAGCAAACTGTGTTGTTTAATTATGCCACTTTTTATGAGTGTTAAAAATATGTTTTAACAGCTAAAGTAGTTAATATCTGGTAACTGGTTGCATGATCTAGTAAAATAAGTGTTGCATGGTTAAATTGTGTTTCATTGAATGTTTTCTTATAATCACTTTGCTATTCCTATGTTTCAGACCAGCATTGATAGTGGTAGCATAGTGATGCTGAGAGGATGTGATTCTTGTGTTTAAAACTTCATTCAAATTCACTAGCCAGAAACCGGAGACCTGTGGAGCTGTCTTAAAAGTTTCAAACAAAGGAATAGAGTTTTCAGCCTTAAATGCCTTCCTCCAAGCCCAAACCCCACCTACTTTGGCTAGCTGACAAAAAGAGCCTTACTGACGTTTAGCTTTTCAGCTGGCTCTCAAACCCCTTGAGCTCAACATCTTTTATTTTTTTCATGGTTTTCTGAGATGTCTTTCTGATATTTTTGTTAGCCTCGCCTAAAGACCACACACAATTTCCCTGTTTCCTTAAACAAGCCTTTGAGTGCCTTGCTTATTTTACATATTTATAAACTATCTTTAAGCAATTTTTCAAAAATGTTTTTTAAGGACTATACATAAATTAATTTTTTAATTACTAGCCTATTCATTAATCACTATTTCTATTTTTTGCTCATTCATAGGCCATCCTCCACCTTTTCTTTCCTTACTTTTTCTCCTTATGGCCTACATGCGTAGACTACTTACAGCGATCTAATAATGACGTAGTGTGTGCGTGTGTCAGAGCAGAAAGCCAAATTCACAGCCGACCTGAAGCACGTCATGCTCGAGCGTATGGAAGGGAAATGTGGCCATGATGCCACCCAGAGGATGATGCGCAAAGCAACACTACTTAACCCACAATACTGAGGAAATTATATGAAGCCACCCGAGCGAAGTGCCACAAAAGTAGAACTGGTAGCAGAGATGGCAGCAGCAACACATTAATGTCCGACAATGCACAAGTGAGAGAAGAGGAAGAGGAATCAGGCGCTGGCATTATGCTTAAGAAGAAAAGAGGTTCAATGGTAGCCTTCTTGGGAAAACTGCAGCCACAGCAGCCATGTTCACTGCTGATCAAAAAGCTGAAGCAGAGTTTTAGCCTATAAAGGGCTCTCTTGTTCATTTTTTTCTCATATAAAGGTATTGTAATTGGGAGCATCATTTTTTAATTATGATTTATTGTAACATTTATCATAGCTATTGTTACTTAATCAGAAAAGAAGGAAGTCCCTGCAGGTAGCCTAATTAGCTTCAGCTTTTAGGTTTGTCGGGAAATGAAAACACGCTTTCTTTCACTAGGTGGTACAGTGTGATAAAATAAGGTGGGTGTTTTTTCACGGGAGGTTACATTTATTCATTTAGCTGACGCTTTTATATAAAGCAACTTACAATTGCTATATACTGTATGTCAGAGGTCACACGCTTCTGGAGCAACTAGGGGTGACCGTGTCTTACTCAGGGACACAATGGTGGAAGGGTCACAGTGGGGGATTGAACCCAGGTCTCTCACACCAAAGGTATGCATCTTATCCATTGCACCATTACCACCCCTGTTAAATGTGCTGTCGTGTCTATTGGCCCAGCCCTACCTGCAGCTCAGCAATGGATTCTGGAGACAGGCCTACGCCTTCCGCCTCAACCCTGCACACACTGCAAGAAAGCCAGCGGGAACATCTGCCAGCACCTCAAAACAGTAGGCTAAATCAAGAGTGATGTCAAATAAAATATCTTATTTTATATTACCATTTATTTTGAAAACATCCTTTCTCATGTGTCTTGTGTTACTTTCCTTCCTGCCTTTGTGTGTTTTCCCGCCTGTTTGACTTTGCCCTTTTGAATTTGCATGCCTTTTTTGTATCTGGGCTACTTATCTGGTTTTGACCCTTGCCAGGCTCAGTTTGACTAAACAAAACGATGTCATTATAACAAAGTTGGAAAATTGTTCTCCTTCTGTGTTGTCGAGAAGTTTCAGAGCGACAGTGACCGTTACCCGTAACCATAGTAACACTCTCAATCCTGCCTGGGTGTGCACATTGCGAGAGTAGAGCCAGTAGGCCGGAAGAGCTGCTGACTGAGATGCATGGGAATAAATAAGCAGAGTAGACAAAGTAGTATATTTGTATATTTCTCACTTTCCCCCTGATGTGACGGTTATATTTAATTGAAAATTATTGTTAGGTACAGTTCAGTTGTTGCTAGATATTGGTAGGGATATGTTCCTACTTAATTTTACGCCATATGTTTCCTCAATCAGTTGCATTTACATATGAAGTTACAATGGGTTGACAGCTCAGCGCTTGGCACCATCTCTCGCCTCCCCCCTCGCCACTACTGAAATATTAGGGAGTTTTAAAGTTTGGGAAAATTCGAACGTAGACTGTATAAGAATCAGGTTGGATTGGTGCACCCCTATTGCAAAGCTACAAGTCTTTAATGACACCATATTGGGATTGGGCAAGGCAAGACAACTTTATTTGTATAGCACATTTCGTACACCAGGGCAGTTCAATGTGCTTTACAGAATTCAGAAACAAACTAACAAAAAGTATATATATATAAATTTTGATTTGTAGATTACAGCAAGATGAAGTAAATTCTCAGAGTGACTGGTGGCCAGAGTAATAATTTAATAACTGGTGATTCATATAGGGATGTTTATAACATTTAGGATATTCGATTTTGGCAACTTTGGAACATACAAACCAAGTTGTAGATCAGAGACAGTAAGAAAACCCTGCCACAAGACATCAGATATACCACTGCATACTTTAAGTACATTCATGATTGAATAAATCAACTGCATTGTAATTGTTGAGTTAGCTAAGTGAAAGAAATGTGGGATGCAGTGGAGCAGTTGACCCTTGATATGTTCTCTTCAAGCCAACTTTCCCCCTCTGGTGTCTCTACAGGCGCCAAAACTCATTTCTGTGATGCCCCACAATGGCAGGTGCATTTACTCTGTCAATTAGAAGAAGAGGGAGAAAACAGTTGGACGGCTAAATGAAAGAGAAAATGCTCCTCTACTTTTCTCTTCTTCACCTGTCCCTTGTTCCCTCCCGTGCTCTCTGGCTGTCTTTTTTTTTTCTCTGGCCTTGGCTCAACTGACTGGCTCCACGCCAGGGCCTGCCGAGTGACTTTGGACACGCCTGCCAACACGTGCCAGCCAGTGCCACACAGCCCTGCCGCGCCGATCCTCATGCGCCATCGCTGGCTGGGGCACGGCGGTTGGAGGGCAAACGCTGCTGTCGCCCGTGGCCTGGGTCCCATGGGAGAGAGCACGTGGGGCGAAGGTGTTAATGCCTTCATATCTGGTTAGGAGCAGGGTGACAGCTCTGTTACCTGGGTGCAAGGAAGGAGGAAGGAGAGGATGGGGACAGGGGGAGTAAAGGGCATCTGCTTCCCTTCTAACACTCAGACATCCAACATAAACTGCCACAAACAGGAAAAGGCCGCTAAGGACACTTGAGCACACTTTATTCAACATTAAAGCATATGCTTACACAGACATACTGTATGCTTGAAACTGTATGAAAACCTAATGCTGATGCTGATGCAGTAAGCTTAGCGCAGTGTTGAAGTGAATAACCTTTCTGTACATTAACTGTTTCGGTACCTGATGTTGTGTCTTGTCTTATTGACCCAAGAATATGGAGGACAATAAATCTAACTTTGGTACCACTTTCTAAAAAGGAACACTTATACTAACATGTGATTCTGATCCAATACATGTCTTTTTGTGAAATTCAGTGAATGTCTCCTCACAGCCTTCAAAATCTGGTGTTTGTTCACAGCCCTGACTCTGTCAATGGGAAACAAAGTGGAAGACTATTCCAACCGTTTCAGCCATGATTTCTGTGTTGTTGTTTGCTCCTTTGACTGACTTGGTGAGTCCTAAGGTCAAGTTTTATTGGTCAGACCGTTGTCAGAAAGCTTTTGATGATGTTAAAGCTCTCCTTTCTTGTGCTCCAGTGCTTGCAGCCCCAAATCTAAAGGAACCGTTTCTGATCAAAGTGGATGCCAGCAATATGGGTGCTGGGGCTGTGCTGCTGCAATAAAATGCATCGGGTATTGAGAGGCCAGTCAGTTACTTCTCACGCAAGTTTAACTCTTACCATTTGAACTACTCAGTTGTAGAGAAGGAGGCAGTTGCGTTGATTTGAAGTGTACATAGGTAATGGATGTAGGCCTCTAGTCGTGTGCACGGATCACAATCCTCTCACCTTCCTACATTTGTTACAGAACCCAAACCAGCATTTGATGAGATGGTGTCTGTTCTCACAGCCTTTCCATCTTGATGTTCAGCACATTAAATTTTCTCAAAATGTTATGGCTGATGCATTGTCTAAAGCATACATTTAAAGTGGTTATGGTTCCTGTTCTCATCTGTTTTCTGTTTCTTTCTCCTATGTCTTAAATTGCTTCTAAGGTACAAAGTTGCTGAGTGGGAGTCTGTAAGCAGGACTTATGCAGATGAGGTAATTGTAACATCCAGAGAAGCCATTTTCATGTGATATTGCCTATACTTAAGGTAAATTGTATATTCTAACTTTAAGATTTGAATGTAATTACTGCTCCATAAGAACATTTTTTTATAGAGAGGGGGTGTGATGACCCTGGGGTTGTCTGTTGTGTTGTGCTAGTTTGGTGTTTGTGAGTTCCAGGCTGTCTATGGGCGGAACCAAGGCCAGGGTCGTCAGGCTAAGTGGCTCACCTGTTCAGCCTGGCTGAGATGTATGGCTGCCAACTCTGCCCACTCTCTCTTTTGTTTCCCACAGCACCATACACCACTCCTGGGACACGCCAGCTCTTCATTTTTGACTTATTATGTAACTTTTCCTTTTGCACTCACTACATTTTACACTCACCCATACAGTCATGACTTTCCTGATAATACTGATTTTCACGTCTGTCAAGTTTATGTTTGGTTGATATAATAAAACCATTAAGCTTATGTTTGCGTGACTTCCTCTCTTGTTTACAAACAGGAGCCAACTTGTAACACAGGTAACATTAAATGACTTGCCCACAGACATTCAGCTTACTTTCTCATTTGTGATGCTAGCGGCAGGAAAGTTGTGCGTATCGCTATCTGGAGCCGGTGTGCTGGCTCTGGGGGTGTTTCTCAAAACCAAGAATGCAAAGAACAGACTTGTGTTCTTGGGGAGAACGTTCTTGCTAGTCGTTCTTGGAATAATGAACTTGGAATGTCACGAGCACACAAAAAGCTGCTCGTTAGCTTCCCCCGCGTGCTGGTTCGCTAGCTCCCCCCTGTTGATGGTTGCGGAGCGTCACAACTTTGAAAACATTTGAGCACATTTTCGATTCGCCATTGTTTTTAGTAAAACTGCCAATATTTGACACCCACACAGTTAATTTCTTGCCTCAATACTTCTTTAGTGATGAAATAACTTTCAAAAATAGTAAAAAACGTTCTGTTGTCAGCCTCTCTCTCAGCTGCTTTCCGCCCCTCGTTTGAATGCCGAAATGAATGCTGGGATATTCTCTAGCATGCCGTCAAATTCACACAAGTTACCAACCTATGCAGGCGTGTCAAGAACAAAATGCAAACTTGTGTATTGGAACAGTACTTTGGCCACAAAAGATGATGTTTCACAAGAACACAAGTACAGACAAGAACACAGATTGAGAAAGGGCCCTGGGACCGTCTCGTTCTCTCTGCATGTTAGCTTCACAGCAGCAACTGTAGCGACAGTTTGCTAACCCACAACTCAGCTAATGTTAGTTACATTACTTGTTGGCTCTATATTATGTCATGGTATTGGATTTCTCCAGAATTGCTTACCCCACCTTTAATGACTTTCCCATCAGCCTAAGCTACTAATTAGCAAAGGTTATTGTCCTAACACACTCAACTATGATGGTAACTATCATGCTCACAATATGATCTTAGTTTGGTTTTCTTTGCAATAACATTTCCGGCCTCACAGAGCTGGAAAGTCTAGTGAGACTGTAGACTCTTATCTTGTTAAGACTAACACCATGCTACCTATGAAACTAAAATCAAATTATCATATTAGCATGAATAAAATCAGATCCAGGACATGCATGGATCAGGATGCCCAACATACCATTTGCTTTACAGCTTTCTTGTTTTCTCCAGTTAGAATGTCTCACAGTTATTGGAGACTATTTAGTAAAATAAAGTCCTCTTAAAAAGCAAGCTTCTCACTAGCTGCTGCTTTCACTGTCGGTGGTCAGCAGGTTTTCCAGAGAAATAATGTTGTCTTCTGTCAGCTTCTCTATACCTCCTGTCCGAGGTCCTTGTGCTAGTGTGCCAGCCTGGCTAGGTGATAAATAAATGATGAAATGTGAAATGAATAAAAACATGAATGACTGTGGCGATGACACTGTGTGACAGCCCAGAGATAGGAATTAGAAGCCAAAGCAGCGCTAAAGCTGGGTTATTGGGCAGGGGCCCCGCTAACGAGCCGTGAGATTGAGTTTGACACGTCGAAGAACAGGTGCTCGTTTATTTTCCCAAATAAAAGGACTGCGCCACAACTGTCCAAAATAACACATAATAATGTAAAGCCTTAGACTGTTAAGGTTTGTGTCATTACAAAGCAACCTAATTAAAAAGATTTTTTCTTCAAGAGTGTCAGTTTCATGCCATCCTTGACATCCTCCTTCATGTTGTCGGACGCCTTCCGGCGCTGTACCGGCATTTTGCCGGGCGCAGGTGTGGCAGCGTGGGCAATAACAAGCGCTGAGTAATTACCACAGCCATATCCATAACAGCCCTAAACCCCCAAAGTGTGCTCAGGGTACCCCTCTACCCCTTCATCTCATCCACCAGCTCCCTCCATCCCCTCTTCAAGCTATCACTCTATCTCCAGCTAAATCATAGAACTGGGCTTGGGTCCAGGGGCCTCGCTGCTGCTGCCCGGTTTCTGGCGGGGAGGGAAATAAAGCTGGACGGGCCTCTCGGGATGCTGTAATGTCAGCGTTAATTGTGAGTTATGGGGAAACATGGCGAGAGCGCAGAGGTCAGGCCTGTCAGCAATCACACTCTTCAGGCGGAATTTACCACAACGCTTTCTGTTTATCCCCCTATCATCAGGGAAGAATGCGAGGAAATTAGCATTAGCATACCGATCTGTTCCTATTACACCCCCTAACTCCACCATTCCTTTTTTGTCCTGCTCATCTCAATCCCTCCTGGCTGATTATGTCACCCTCTTGGTTACAGTATGAGATGGAGTGGACCAAAATTTGAAACTGAGTCCTTTTATTTCAGCAGCTTTGGGAAATATAAGATTTTATAATACCTCTGAACATGGTAATACTGTGATGTTATTCATTTAATGAGAAAAACTAAGCTCTCTGGCTCAAAGGTGGAATGAGAGCAGTAAAAGTTCTCATGATGGGCCATTTTTCTCTGTGAGTCATTGCACACCCTGAACCTAGTGTCGATGTCCCAATCTCTCATTAGTTCATCAATACAGAGCCAAATTAGCTAAAACAGACGGTGTTAGACTGTGCAGAGAGCCAACTTCCATGTCATAGATATCAGGATGAAAGCCAGTTAAAAAGCCAATAAGTGATGTATGTTCTGTTTTAAAATAGAATCTATGCAAAGAGCGATGGGGATGATAGAGGGGATCAGAGCTGGCTGGGTATAGAACAATATATTGCTGTAATAATTTCTCTAATTTACAATTTCAATTTCAGTAATTATTACAGTTACCAAAGACATTTTCAAAACCTATATCTTCAATTGTCCAATAATTTGTTGTCTCCCTCACACAGATAGCTAATTTAAATGACACAAGTTAGCTTAATTTCTCTGGTTTGTGTGTGTTAGCTCCTTCTGGAGTGCTATTGCTTTAATTGCATGCTTGAAATAATAACATCAACATGCAACCACTGGCCAACTCAGTGTTATTTTGTGTCCAATAACTTCCTACAAGGTTTTTTTCTAGTACTTAAAGCTGTATTATTTAATCGTTTTGGGCTATTTAGCAAAACAAGCTGAAAACACATCTGACATAGTATGACTTTAAAGTTGTTGGGCAATATCCCAGCACCCACACTGTGTCAGTGGCACATGTAGAAAAAAGATGTGCAGTATTTTCCTGCTTTTTAAAGGGCACATTATTCAGATAGTAAGATGTACCTGTATATGTGGGTTCTAGAGATGCGCAGATCTGCGAATCAGGTGGACCAGGTCAGAAATGTACATTCTGGTGCACTTGGCTTTTAAAGAGAATGGGAGCTGACATTGATTGTCCCAAAACAAACCTATGATTAATTAAGAAACTATATACAACCCCATTTGCGCCTTTAACCTTACTTTGCACCCAGATTATGCGGCATTTAACTAGCAAAACTGGAGTTGGACACGCCCTAAATGCCCTTGTGCCGTGCACTTTAGACCATGCACTATGGATCGTTTAAATAGGGCCCGTTATGTCAAATGTGTTAGCAAATACTTGCCTATTTAAAATCCTGCAGGCCGAGCAAATGATAGTTCAATATTCACTCTTCTTTTAGCTCTTTTTTTTGCTCTGCACCAACTCCAGGAAAATATACCTCACTTGTTAGCTTGCCAACGATCTAATAACTAGCTAACTTTGTCTGTCTGCTGTTTGTTGCTGGGCAAGTAACTGGGCTGGAAACATGGTTGGTAGCAAAATTCTGTGGCCCAGAAAACCGAGGTAGAACAAGAACAAGCTAAAATCTGAGGCTACAGGCAACACCTTTCACATTACACATTTATTTGGGTCATTTAACCCATTCTTAATACAAAACTATTGATGAGTGAAGATGTTGTCATTTGCAGGTCCAGAACTGCTGATCGAGAGATGAGAAAGGTTGGAGGGATAAAATCAGTCCTTTAGCAAAAGTAAATGATCGAGGAAGACTGCCACAGCTAAAGTGATCCAAATACACTGAGAAAAAGAGAAAATTCAAATTCATGACAGTGGGATAACTGAAGTGATGAGAGCCCCGGGATGACAATGTGTTATCATCCTTGCAGCTTGCAGGCCCCTCCCTCCACTGGAGCAGTGGAATGAGGTAGCATTACTTTAACAGCTGTGCAAACACAGCTAATGCCTGCTACTGCTGTTTCCCCTCTCAGTCTGCAATACTGCTAATCATAGCACATAGCCCCTGTGACTTTACCTAGAAGCCCCCAGAAGCAAACCAATACGCACCTCCAAAAATAACGTCCTCCTCCAGCTCCCACCAAATGACTCAGGCATTACAGAGAGGATTAGATAGTCCTAAACCTGAGGGTTTAACTGGAGGCACAGAGTGACTGCAAAACAGGTCACACAACAAAACACAGATAACATCAGATCGACAACTCCGGCAGTTGTTCTGAGGTCATGTTACAAGTACATTTAAAATTTCAAATGACAAATGTTTTAAACCTCATCCATCAAAAGGTTGTAATGTCAAATTTTTGACCCTGGAGAGTTGGAGTGGACACAGAACACAATCACAATACTCAAGTGTTGTTGGGCCTAGCCCTCTTGGAATTATTTGACAGCTTTGGACTGACTTAATTATTAGTCTGCTTATTGACTTGTAAGTGTAATCCCTGGATTTAGTACTGCAATCCTATAACATTGTTGGACTCACAATGGACAGTTTAAAAAATCTAAATCACATGCACTTTATGCATACACATACATTTTAGGAAAAGATAATAGTCATGAAATACAAGTGGACTGATACATGTGTAGGGATTTCTGATGTACTGGACCAATATTTCCCTTTGATTAAAAATGAAATAGTCTCCAATCAGCATTGGAGACCTGAAGTTGATTCTTCCTGGACTCTCACCAAGCGGACACTAACCAGCAGCACTGAGTGAGTCTTGTACATAGAGTTACAGTTTGTTAACCAGACAGGGACGCTGCAGCAGTCATGAATAATACACAAAGGACATCATAGACAATACTGCACACACAACTCAGCTGCCCCCCCGTACACTCCTCTACCTCCTCCCTCTCCTGTTTTCCATAAATCATGCATTAAAAGGAGGAAGAGCTTGTTTACTTGTGGTTTGTGTGGCTCTTCTCAGGGAAATTATTTTCCTCTGTTTGACAGATGGGTCAGCATTACAGCAAGAAGGAGACTTCATTTTCAATCTCCTTCCATGTTTTGTGTGTACAATACTGCAAAGAAATAAGAACTAAAATATCAAACAGATATTCTCCTCCTCCTCCTCCTCTGTTTTTCACACATGCAGAGGGGAATTATAGACAGATCCAGAAGCAAGACTGTCAAACTAACAATACTAGACAAATGGTTAGTGTGTATAGTATAGGGGTGGGGAAAGAATCACTATTCTTATCTTCTAAGATTCTGAATCGATTCAAAACTTCCAAAAATTGCTTTTTTTAAACTTTTTTTCCCCCTTCTAACAATAGTTTTAAATGTCTCCTCGCTGCTGGCAATATTGACTTGCTGTGTGTCTTTTCAGGCTTTTGTAAAACACTGTTGCAGCAAGCAATGTGGCTTGCTGCTGGCTAAATGAAATAAATAAACAAGGTCAGCCACCACTGGCTTACTACCAGGGTTCGGGAGTAACGAATTACATATAACGGCGTTACGTAATCAGGACACAAAATAATAAAAAGTAATCAGATTACTGGTGAAGGTGTAAATTCCTTTATTCAGTCTATGGTAGGGGAGACCAGAGGTGGAAAGAGTACAAAAATATTCTACTTAAGTAAAAGTAGGATTACTTTGATTAACTTTTACTTAAGTACAAGTAAAGTTACTTGTATAAAACTCTACTCAAGTAAAAGTAAAAAGTAGCTCATTTAAAATTTAATAAATTTTTTTATCCTCCTAAAATAACTTATTTATATTGATTTAATATCGTATGCGTATTATGCTCATTTAATTAAACTGCTGTCTTCTGCGATTTAAGGGAACAAAGCCATATGGCGCTTTCAATTTTAGTTTGTTTGACAGATACTTCAAATCAATGGCGAAAAACAATGACATTTTATGTTATAGCGAGAAGTTTGATAATGTTTTCACTTCATTAGGAAACTGGCGGAACAGATTAAACTGTGGCAGGGCACACTGGACTGGGAAAACGGGAAACACTGGACAGGTGGTCATTTTAACTGGATATCATAAGTGTATTATAGGCTACTAAGCCTATAATAAATAACTAGTTACCAGCAGGTTACTAATGCCAACTAACATTGTCATGCACTGATGTCTTTTTGGCTATCTGGAGCAAAGCTTCTTACCAAACTATGAAATCTTACTTTTAACCACCAATGGAAGTAGGCTATTATTTAACTGACCTCTTCAACGATGATGTTATTTTCTCACTGTACTGGAAAATAACAAAATATTTGAAAAGTTTCAGTCTGGTTTCAGGAAGTACCACAGCTCAGTGCTGCCCTACTTAAAGTCACCAATGACCTTTTAATGTGTGCTGATGAAGGCATGTGCTCAGTCCTGGTACTCCTGGACCTTAGCGCTGCTTTTGACACCATTGATCACAACATCATGTTAGACAGACTGAGGCACTGGGTGGGGATCTCTGGTACTGCCCTAGGATGGTTTTCATCCTACCTGTCAAATAGGAAGTTCTGTGTATCTGTAAACAACTATGTCTCTTCATTCTGTCCAGTTAAATATGGTGTGCCTCAGGGGTCGGTCTTAGGACCCATTTTGTTTTCCTTGTATCTGCTTCCCCTTGGACATATTATCCATAAACGTGGCATTTCTTTTCATATTTATGCTGATGACACACAAATATACTTGCCCGTCAGATCCACAGACCCTGGAATGCTGAGTTCACTTAACAACTGCCTTTGTGAAGTAAAAAAATGGATGTCAAATAATTTCCTCCAGCTGAACTCAGACAAAACAGAAATCTTGGTCATTGGGTCCCAGCAGATGGCAAAACAAATACTGCCATCTGCTGGTTCCCTAGTAAATCACATTAAGCCTGTGGCAAAGAACCTTGGTGTTTGGTTTGATAGTAATTTAAATTTCGAGCAGCACACCATAAAGCTTGTTCAATCATGTTTTTATCAACTTAGAAATATAGCAAAAATTCGATCTATGTTAACTTTTAAGGACACCGAGACCATTTTACACGCCTTCATCTCATCACGCCTGGATTATTGCAACAGCCTTTTCACCTGTTTAACCCAAAAATCTATTGATCAACTCCAGACTGTCCAGAACTCAGCTGCCAGGCTTTTAACCAGAACAAAGAAATATGACCACATTACTCCTATTTTAGCTTCATTACACTGGCTCCCAGTATGTTTTAGAATTGACTTTAAAATTCTATTGATCACTTTTAAAGCTCTTCATGGCCTCTCGCCTTGTTACATTTCTGAACTTTTAGTCCCATACACACCAGCACGTACCTTGAGATCCTCTGGCAGAGGTCTGCTGTCTGTTCCAGAGTCTCGACTGAAAACTAAAGGGGACAGAGCGTTTGCTGTCAGGGCCCCGAGGCTCTGGAACAGCCTGCCTGAGGAAATCAGGTCAGCTGAGTCAGTGAACTCTTTTAAGTTCCTTCTTAAAACATACTTTTATAGGAGAGCCTTTCCCGATCTTATTTGACTTTATTTTATCCCTTTTATTTTATTGTATTTTACTTATTTTATATTTATCTTAAATGTGTATTTTAGTCTTTTCAATGTTTTCATTTCTTGTATTGTTTTTGTATTATTGTCTCTTGGGTATTATTGTCTTTACACTTGTTAAAGCACTTTGTTGTTGTTTTTGAAAAGTGCTCTACAAATAAAGATTATTATTATTATTATTATTCAACAGGGGTCTTCAACTACATTTGTTCTAAGCAGACTGTGTGGGTCGGACTTTCAAAAATAATTGCCATATTACTGTTTAATATTTTCAACTTTCACAAAATGAACGTTTTTATTAGCTTAGGCTATGTCAATGTGAACAGACTCCTTAAAAACACGGAAGCCTAAATCCATAATGAGAAATCTACATAGCTACTAATGCTCTCAGACCGCAGCCAAGGAGTTCACTGAGGAGTGATGGTTAAAATTTCTCATCCCTCTCCTCTCTCCTCCTATCACTTCCTGCAGGTGTTTCTGGCTCTGGAGCTGTGGAGTCTGGATCTGTGGTTGCGAGTCACCTGCTGCCCCTGTGTTCCTGCTCGACACCCTTCGCTACAAGTATTGTTACTAGTCCTATTGTTATTATTGTTATTATCATTAACACTACTATCAATATCTGTACCATTTTTCCTTCAGTCTGTACTTTACTGTCTGTACCTCTGTGTATATATTGTTTAGGCTACTTCCCTCCCCTCTCCTCTCCTTCCACCCCTCTCTTCCCCCCCCCCCCCCCCCCCCCTCCCCCAACCGGTGGAGGCAGATGGCCGCCCACCCTGAACCCATGGTTCTGCTCGAGGTTTCTGCCTCTTAAAGGAAGTTTTTCCTTGCCTCTGTCACCTAGTGCTTGCTCTTGGTGGGAATTGTTGGGTTTCTGTAAATATCATCACAGAGTTAGTCTAGACCTGCTCTTTTATGAAAAGTGCTCTGAGATAACTGTTGTTGTGATTTGGCGCTATATAAATAAAATAAAATTGAATTAAAATCTGTAATCATAAATATAACTGATTGGCATTAATTAACCGGTTTTGACACTATTATGCAGCTGTCCGTTATTGTGCATGAGACACCAGTAGCTACTGGTGGTAACAGCAGATGCGTTTTACAGTTTTTCACAATTGCTAAAACACTAAAACCCCATTCTCTGAACCCAGTGCTCAATGGCCTAAACCCATTTGTCGAATCAGTCGCTCTTTAGGCAAAACCTTAAACAGGTTCACGTAGTTAATACACTGTTGGCAGTTCCAGTATCTTCAACCAAGTCCAGTTGCCTTGATTTTAACCTTTGTTGGATAACTATGACCTGGATGACTGAGAATCTTCATAGACACTGTTGGCAAATGTCATCCACTCTTTTTGCAAAACATTTTGCACTGTGATGCACTTGTGTTACAAAACTACAACACAGCTGTCATCTTTTATATACAATTCTTGTTTCTAATGATGTGATCAAACCAAAATGTGGTCATGTCCCTGGCCAGCAAAGTGGCAATGTCACCCTTCGACCAAGCTAGAAGTAAGGGACAGGTTCTCTACTGTCATTCAGCCTTGGGGCCGTACAAAACACTGAACATCTTCTTACTTTTCAGGGCTGTCGTTGGAATTTTGTGTTTGAGCGTGAGCAGCAGAATCATCAGCGGGCACTACATCCTGTCTATGGAACAATGTCAGCTTTCACTGTGGTGTCCTGCTAAGAAAGTGGTTCAACATCAACCAGCAACCAGTGATTCATAAATGTTTACCTTCAACCTACAGTTCTTACTTCAATCCAACGGAAGATTTTTTCTGTGCCTGAGGTCTATGACCGAAATTTATTTACAGTTTTTCTTGATTGGTAAGACACATTTCTTGAAAGCTGCTCTCATTTTCTCTAAACTGTGAACACAAAACCCAATTTTCAAGCTACATTCACAAAACCTCAGACTCTTCTTGCAATACCAAACTTTCACCTCAAAACAGTTCAATCTGTGCTCAAAACTGAACTATGCTGTCAAATCGTGCCCCGAGTCAATCAAAATTAAACACTACCTAGAAAAATAGAAAACACAATGCTCAGGACATGAAGCTGGAGAAATAAAGGTTTATTGTTCACTGTAGGCTAAATGCATGTTGCAAAACAAAAAAAATCTGTGCATTTAGCACTTGTACAAAAAGACAAAACAGAAATCTTGTGCATTTACACGTAGCACTTGTAAAAACAAACAGAAATCTTATGTGTTTGCCACTTGTGTACAGTAAGCCCATGTAAAAATAAAAATAAAAACAAAAATATACAAATAAGTGCATTACTCAGCCACAGCATCATGTCTCCGTACTGGGTCAGGCCACAGGACTTCATCCACATCACAGGCCACATTTTGTCTGGCCAGGCAATGGGGGAAAAAAACCCTGGCATGCCGTATCCAGGCTTGGCATGCCTCCACACCTATGTCACCACAGGCAAGTCCCATGGCTTGCAGGAGATTTACCCTGGTGTAAGGTTGGCGTTCATATACCTTCCACCACCACGAGGAGAAGAATTCCTCAATGGGGTTTAGGAAAGGGGAGTACGGTGGAAGGCAAAGATTGATAAAACCTTGGTTCATATTGAACCACTCTCTAACCTGGAGGGCTCTGTGAAAACTCCCATTGTCCTAAACAACAACATAGATGGGATGCTCATCCTGCTGCCCTAACAGAGCATCTTGCATGTGTTTGAGGGAAATGAGGAGCTGGTGAGTGTTGTAGGGCCCCAGGTTAGCATGATGGTGGACAACCCCATGATTGCTGATGGCAGCATAATGGGAACACCAACAATGGCCCGATGGCCAATCGCATTACGGCCTCTCCTTCTCCTTTTGGTGAGATTAAACCCAGCTTCATCCATGTAGATGTATTCAGGGGTTCTTTCCATTGCATCCAGTTGAAAAACCCTCTGTAGAAATAGATATAGTTTTGTAAGTGATACGGAAAAAGTGATTTAGGCCACTACAGTAAATCACTACTTAAGAGTAATCAACATTGAATGTGTCTGGATATATGCCAACCTGCACATACTGGAATCTTTGCTCTTTGACTCTGTCTGAGTTGCGATCAAAGGGCACTCTGTATAGCTGTTTCATGCGCAGTCTGTTGCGCTTGAGGACACGATCAACAGTAGAGAGGCTGACACTGTTGATACCCTCAAAATTGACATGGTCCTCAATGATCTTCTGCTGAATTTCACTCAGTTTACAGTTTTTCCTCAATTGTTTACACACATTTTCTGAAAGAATGCCTCATTCTCAGAACTCTATACACAAATCAAAAAACACATACACACAATAGGCAAAACCCCTCACTTCTCCTGCAAAATGAAACTTTACATTCAAAACAATGTTATTTCTTCTCAAAATGGTATTTTGTTTTCAAATGACACACACAAACCATAATATGAATAGACCATAAGAACCAGTTGAACACTGATGTGCTCAATGTAAAACACTATGATGAATGGAAAACACTTCTTATCCATTCATCATAATGACTTAGGCCTTTTTATTGTTCAGTGTTACACTTACTACAGACAGTACATACATAAGTGTGTTATAAAATATTTGAGAATATTGTTTTTATACTCAAAAAAACATTTTATTTGTCCCACAAAAACAATGTACACAGTGTACATCCCATTCCCAAACAAAACAAAGTTGCACATACACTACATACAAAACAGAAGAATTGACTGTACACAGTTACAGTAAAAAAAAAACAAACAAAAAAAACTGCTGCATCCTCTCTTCTGTTGCGGTCTGGCCACAGCACCTCATCCACATCACAAGCAATGTTTTCCCTGGTCAAGCAGCGGGGGAAATATGGCCTAGCATGGCGATTCCAGCCATGAAAAGCATCAGCTGCTATATCTCCACATGCATCCTCCATAGCTTGGAGAAGAGGTATACGTGTTTGTGGATTTCGGTCATACACTTTCCATCTCCAGGCAGAAAAAAATTCCTCAATAGGATTGAGGAATTTGGAGGGAGATAAACAACTAAAAAGCGTGGGTGGGCAGTGAACCAGTTACGAACCAGAGCAGCCCTGTGGAAACTTACGTTGTCCCAAATGACAACGTACCTGAGCTGCTCTGGGCCGTCTATCTGATCTGGTGGAATGAGTGTGTTGTGTAGGGTGTCCAGGAATGTGATCAGATGGGCGGTGTTGTAGGGGCCAAGGGTAGCATGGTGATGGATGACGCCGTGGTGGGTAATCGCTGCACACATTGTGATGTTCCCTCCGCGCTGGCCAGGGACTTCAACAATGGCACGCTGGCCGATGACATTCCTTCCCCTCTTTGGTCTTTTTGTGAGGTTCAACCTCATCAATGAAGATGAACTGGTGCTACACTGCAGCCACCTCTAGCTCAAGGACTCTGAAACACACATGACAATATCAGAAATAGATATGGAGTGGTCACTATTGTGAAGCATAATCATTATGATTACAATATTGAAATATGTATAATTTACTGTATACAGTGTTGAGTGTATGCATCAATTGTGGGACTCACTAACACATAGTTATATCACAATTCTTTGACTCTTTCTGAATTGCGTTCAAATGGCACCCTGTAGACCTGCTTCATCCTGAGATGATTTCTGTGCAAGACACGGTCCAGTGTTGAAAAGCTTACCCTATTACCCTATATTTTGAAATATGTCATTGTTTTCTATTATTTTTCTTTGTATTTGTTTTCTAGGACCATGTTTGTGATTTCAGTTTCCTGTTCAGGAGACAGAAGACGTTCCCGACCACCTTGTGTTGGTAATCTTTCAGTTCTGCCAAACAAATAGTAAAATACTGTAAATACTGTGGTGTATAACATATGTGCATTTGACGCATAACAGTTTAACATAGCACTGTAGCAGCTGGATAGAGGATTAGTGACCTTTTAAGGGGAGAGCAGAGGTCAGTGGTTATGTGGAGACTCAGACCCTTATATGGTGTCTAACAGATACCTAAACATGTCCTATATAAGCTGTGTTTGATGTACAGAGAGACAGAGTGGCCGTCGGGCTGGGTCTCTCTCCAAGCTGCTGCAGAGCTTGTAATTGATGCTGAACTCCTTGATGTAATAAACTTTTATGATCAAGAAGAGTGTCAAGCGGATTTCTTCTCAACACATCATCGCAGCATTATTGTTACACCACAATACAAAGTAGGTATACATTTCCTACATACTTCAGTCCTACAGAACAGTCCACAGGCAATACTGTACTACTGTACTCATTGAGTACTGTATTGATATGCAGTACTGCAATTTGCTAGTGAGAGTACATTTCTTACCTATTCTCATTTCGGAAAGTCCGGATGATGGATGCTACAGTGTACCTGCTCAGATTTGGCTGTACTCTTTGCCCAGCCTCCCTCATTGTTAGACCATGGTTGACCACATGATCAACCAAAGTGGCACGGATCTCATCAGAGATTACGGTCCTCGTCGTCCTCGTCCTCGTCCTCGTCCTCGTCCTCGTCCTCGTCCTCGTCCGGCTCTGCCTCTGTTTCCAATGTTGGCATCCATTGCTCCATTGAAGAGCTCACCTGTTGCCCTTTTATGCTAAAGCTCTGATTGCTAATTGGAAAACTGTGTGACGGGTGTTTGCCCTTGTGATGAGTCAGTGTGCATATTTGAATGGCAGTGTGTTCCTTGTGAAAACAAGATATTTTCTGCATGAAACTTGTGCCAAAAGCAGAGAATTGTGTGTAGTGTTTTGAAAAGTGTGTTTTAGAACTTCAATTTGAGTGTAAAGCAGGAATTGTGCTTGTAGTTTAGCAGAATTGTTTCAGGGGGTTGGCGAATGAGTTACATGTTGTGGTCATTGTGTCTCAAGTACCAGAATTTGTGTGTAAACAATTGAGAAAAACTGTAATGGCATTGTTCTCACAGACCATATCAACAATTAGGGTCTCTTGGTGTGGGGAGAACGTACCTGTCCTCCCACCCCCATGTGGCATTCTTTCAATTCTACAAAAAGAGAACATGGAGTTACAAAAAATATACATGGAATACTAGGCCCACAAACAGTTAGACCAACCCTCCATTACAATACTACAGTTCATTGGTACAGTGATGTACTGAAACAGATATTTACTTACAGTATACTGTGGTACAGTATATAGTATGTCATACAGTACTATAATGTCAAAAAAAGGTAATTACCTGTTCTCTTCTCTAAATCTTTGGATTATGGTGGACACAGTGAATCTACTGATGTTTGGTTGTACCCTTTGTCCAGCCTCCCTCATGCTCATACCATGGACAAGAACATGGTCAATCACAGTAGCTTTGATTTCATCAGATATTACTGTTCTTTGTCTTCGCTGACCACCTCGACCTCCTCTCACACAAACTCTTCCTCTCAGATTTTAGCCATTGTAGGGCCTCACAAACCAGTGCTCTCTGAACTGGCTTACTGTATATGTTCCCTCACATCATTAGCCACAAGTGTGATCAATTTTGAGTTGTTGTATTCAAGTGGTGACACCTGTGCTTTAATTGTGTTTGACTTTTGTCACCTGTGCTCACCAATATGCAGCACGGGTGCATCACAATGAAAATGTGTTGGCAAGTTGTGTCTAAACAGGTGAAAAGTGCTTATGGTTTTGCCAAAAGAGTGATTGATTCAATCAGTGGGTTCAGGCAACTGAGCATTTGGTTCAGATAATAGGGTTTAGTGTTTTAGCAATTGAGAAAACTGTACTACGGAAAATCTCTTACGTGCAATGGGATTGGCCTGTGGTGAGATAGATGTAGAGTGTTGTTAGTCAGGCTGCGTCCAGCACTTCCGAGGGTTTTCCTCCTTTGCTTGGCAAGGGACAAGGCTGCATGTGATGTGGATGAAGTCTCTTACTGTATTGACTTTGATTTTGCAGTTGCACAACATTTTTGAGTGTAATGTGCTTTTAATTTATAGTTTTCTTTGTTCTTTGGGCTTACAGATATTCAATACTGTATTACTTGCAGTACTTACAGTATACTATATATTTACTGTACTAAGTTGTGATTACTATACTTTTAAAATTGGAAAATGTATTTCCTCTATGCAAAAAAACATTTTCTGTAACTACATGCCTGAACACTTTGTTCTCAATTTTTTGCTATAGTGTCTAAAGAATGTAAGAAATGCTCTGTAGTGTTTTACCTATTGACTGGCTGTGTTTATGTTTTGAAAGTATTGTTTGATTTTGAGCACAGATCACATGGTTTTGAGGCAAGTGTTTGATTTTGCCAGAAGAGTCAGGGGTTTTGTGAATGTAGTTTAAAGATTAGGTTTGTGTTTAAAGTTTTGAGAATATGGGTGAAGGTTTCAAGAAATGTGTCTTTCAATTGTGAAAAACTGTAATACTACAGGGCACAGAAGTCTGGGCAGCTAAACAAACTATTGTTGGGCAGTTATTGGTATTTTCCATAATTATGTGAGCAGTCATGATCTGACTTTATGCTGTACATGACATGAGTCTGTGAACAGTGAAAGTGAAAGGAGTTGGTTACTTGGCCGAGAAGGTGGAGGTGTGCAGCCTGTCACATGCAGCTCTTTATCTAACAGCTCACTGAGTCTGCTCCTGACTGTTGCATTACTCACTGCAATATTTCAAACTGGTCCGCTGTCAGAAATGACGGTTGTCTTGTGTAGCCACATTGTAGTGTGGTGATAAGGTGCTATACATAGACAAACATACAGTCAACATAAATAAATGTAGAAATATATAAATATGGAATAGAAGAACAACGTTGCAGATATATACATGTGTGTTATTCTGGGTCTGTGCCGTGCAGAAGTAACGCAACGGAAGAGAATATTGTGTATATATAAATATATAAACTGACAACATAAAAATATACAACAATCAACAACAAATATGTGCGACGTGCCAGGTCTGTGCCCAACACGAGATGAAACAGTATTTACATGTGCAGAGACATTTGTATCATTTGCAAGGGGGGAGTGTCAGTAGGAGACTCGGGCCTTGTTAATGAGGCTAGTTGCAAACAGGAAGAAACTGTTTTTGTGGCGAGAGGTTTTGGTCCTGATGGACCGCAGCCTCCTGCCAGTGGGGAGAGTCTAAAACAGTTTGTGTCCGGGGTGGGAGGAGTCAGCTGCAATCTTTCCTGCTCGCCTCAGAGTCCTCAAGGCGTACAGGTCCAGAAGAGAAGGAAGATTGCAGCCAATCACCTTCTCTGCAGAGTGAATGATGCGCTGCAGCCTGCCCTTGTCCCTGGCAGTGGCAGCAGCGTACCAGATGGTGATGGAGGAGGTGAGGATGGACTCAATGATGGCGGTGTAGAAGTGCACCATCATTGTCTTTGGCAGGCTGAACTTCTTACATCCTCTGCTGGGCCTTCTTGGTGAGGGAGGTGATGTTCAGCTCCCACTTGAGGTCCTGGGAGATGATGGTGCCCAGGAAGCGGAAGGAGTCCACAATGGTGACTGGGGAGTCACACAGGATGATGGGGGAGGGTGGGGCTGTGCTCTTTCTGAAGTCCACGACCATCTCCACGGTCTTCAGAGCATTGAGCTCCAGACTGTTCTGGCTGCACCAGGTCACCAGATGGTCGATCTCCCACCTGTAGGTGGACTCATCCAGCCCAATGAGGGTGGTGTCATCCGCAAACTTCAGGAGCTTGACAGACTGGTGACTGGAGGTGCAGCTGTTGGTGTACAAGGAGAAGAGAAGGGGGGAAAGAATGCAGCCACCTGCAGGTGGAGTCAGGCACGTTCAGCTGAGAGAGCTTGTCCTGAAGCAGGGCCGGGATGATGGTGTTAAAAGCAGAGCTGAAATCCACAAACAGGATCCTGGCGTAGGTTCCTGGGGAGTCCAGGTGCTGGAGGATGTAGTGAAGGGCCATGTTTACTGCATCATCTACAGACCTGTTGGCTCTGTAGACGAACTGCAGGGGGTCCAGGAGTGGGTCTGTAATGGATTTTAGGTGGGACAACACAAGGCATTCAAAGGACTTCATAACCACAGAGGTCAGGGCGACGGGTCTGTAGTCGTTTAGTCCAGTGGTCCTTGGTTTCTTGGGGACAGGGATGATCGAGGAGGCTTTGAAGTAGGCTGGCACATGGCATGTCTCCAGTGAGGTGTTAAAAATACACCGGAGACAGCTGATCAGCACAGTGCTTGGGGGACGGGGTGGATGGGGAGACAGAGTCCGGCGCAGCTGCTTTGCGGGATTTATGCCTCCTGAAAAGACCGTTGACTTCCCTGTCTGTGATGGAGAGAGGAGGGGAGGGGGTGAAGCTGGCCAGCTATGAGAAGGGATGGGAAGAAGTCTGACTGAGGCTGAAGCTGAGCAGAGGAGTCACGGGGGATGGTGTCCGATTGACTCTCAAAGCGGCAGTAGAACTGGTTCAGCTCATTTGCCAGGCGAGAATCGTTTATGGAGTGGAGGACTTTGGGTTTATAGTTTGTGATCTGTCTGAACCCCCTCCAGACAGAAGTGGCGTCTTTTGCAGAGAACTGGTTCTTTAGTCTCTCTGAGTACAGTCGTTTAGCTTTTTTGCACCTCCCTACTAAACCTGTACTTTAACGCCCTGCACCCTGCCCTGTCACCACTCCTAAATGCCTCCTCCTTTTCTGCACATATGGCACAACGTATGGCCGTTATAATTGTATTGCAATTCTTTGACTGATTCTTTATCTGAAAATAACAGCTTCAAACCAATTTTTATGGTGACTTGTACTAGGGAGAGGCTGTGCCATTGCCACTCCAGGCTGGGGCACCTGGTAGTGGTACTATGAAACATTGAAATTCAAGGCATACAATGGGGAAATGCTTTACAGCACAACATCACACACCAACAAAAGTCTTCAGCAAGCAAGCTATAAGAAGCAAAAAAAAAGTACATTGTAATGTTGTTCAGTTTTCTCAGTATGGATATCATGGCAGAAGCAGCAAAGAGACTGAAGAAGATGTTGTCAGAGGAAGCGAGGAAGATAAAAGAAAGAGAGACCAGACAAGAGTAATTGACTGTTAAGCTAAAAGAGCTGAATGGATGGCGATGCTGAACTGGCCTTCTCGCTGTTGTACTAGTCAGTAATAACTGTTTTGAAAATAAAGTGAGCCAGGTTCAGGTGTGTGAGGTTTTGGAGACTGATGAAGACAGCATTTGTTTCTTGAGCCTGGCCGAGGAGATACAGTGCCAGTATTCAACATGTGAACACATGCAATGCCAACACCAAATTTGAAGAATACTTCCTTTCTTAGAGATGAGAGACAGAGTCTGACCAATTGACCCTTTGCTAAGCCACGCCCTAAATACACAACTGGCCAATCACAGCGCAGTATAGGACTCGCTCTAACTGAGGCCCGACACTTTCATGGATGTGCTCTAATGTAAAAGGTCTTTTTCTAGCTTTTTTTGGCTGTATTTTTCTAATATGTGGTCAAACGCTGTTCCTGGGGCACTTGTAATAGTTGCTAATAGTCGCTACCCAGAGAGGTTGATCGGAGAAGTACGATTTATTCTCTTTCCAAAACCTGAAATAAATCCAGAAAAATGTAGGCTGTGGGTTGTTCCTATTTAATGTTTTTAGCTAACGCCAGCTAACTTCCTACTGAATGTAACGTAATAAAGCCCTACTGTTCTGCTTTTTAATGATTGTAATAAGGAATAGAGACCTACCCAGCTTTACAGGAACAGTGTTGATCCTTAATATAGTTGTCTTTTGTCTCAATCGTCTGGCGATGCGGTGGCTCACTTTTACTGTGTGATCGGTAGGCTTTAGCTTCTAACTTCCCTTTGGTGCTCCGAGCTCCCAGTACAAGCAGAGTAAGCTAATCTTTCTTTTTTTTCACATTCGTTTGAGTCAGTTTGACAGCCTGAATACAGCCTTCAAATGCACAATGCAACTGCAAAACTGTCTGCTTCTTTCTGAGATCACTTTTTCCAACAAATCTGACAATATTTCTCCGGGGAGTGCAGTAATAGACAGTGGCAGCGCCGACAGAGTGTCAGACTTAGCAACAGTAACTAAGGGGGATGGGGCTTAGCAAGGGGTCAGTTGTTTTGGAGAGTCACAGGCTGTCACCTTTGGCTTACTTTAGCTCAGCAACTGACCCTAACGTGACCTGGGGAAACCTGAGTCATATTATCCCTAAATTCCTTAACTTATTAGCTGGCTTGATATGTCTTATGTTGTTGCGCTTGCTTGATATCTGCCTGTGTTAGCAAAGATGTGGACTTGCTGGTTTTTGATCATAAGTAGTGTAATATAGGGTGACGATATTTTGGTTTTCAGGATGCAGACACCCACAGTGGGTGGAAGGTATGGGCTGCAATTTTTCAAGAAGAGAGGTGGCTAAAAGGAGCACTATATTTGCACAATGGCATCCTGGCTCTGGCTAAATCTACTGTCCACTACAGAGGCTCTATCAACCTGGAGTAACTATAGAACCTAAGTCCCTTCCCTTCCGGTGAACCACCATGGGACCTTACTTCGGATAAAATATGTACGTTAGTCAATGGCAAGGGACAACTAATTTTTGATCCCGTTTGAATTGTACTCTGAATTACACATATGATGATGGTCAATTTAAAATGTACATTTAAAAGTTAAGAAAGTGCAGTTTGATGTAAAACTGTTGAAGTATAAGACTGTGAAATTACATAAAAGACCACAAACCCAAAAGTCGCGTATGTGATGTCCTAACTTTTTCTCTCAGTGACTGAAGCTAACATTACTGAAGCTAACGTCAAAGAACGTACATGAAAGGATGATGTGATAAAAAGACTGAGATTCGTTGGATTAAACACATCAGGTGAGATATATTTCTGCGTGGAACATAGCTCAGTAATCTAGCTAGCAGCAACCAAGCATTGAACATTAGCTAGCATTACCACATTAACATGTTGGTGACGTATGATTGTCTGAGTGAGGGCCTGAATGGAGTTCAGACTACGTTGGATGCAGCGTGTAGGAGAAGTAGATGTCAAAAGCAAGACAAGCGATCAATTAAATGCCACAGCGAAGTAGATAGCTACACACTAAATGTTGATTAGTAAAACTTTCAATTCCACTTCGATGCCGACGGGCGTGTGAGGCGAGCACAACCGCAACAGTTTCACTAGGGGCCCGCTTGTCGTCTTGTGCTCGACCACTTCACCTCACTCTAACAGGGACACTACTGAACATAGACTAAATGCTGCTCCCTGATAAAAGAAAAATGTTTCTACTGATACCTGTTCAGAAAAGAAACAAGAAAACAGATTTAGATATGTGAACCTGTTGCTCAGAAGGTACCTGTTATGATGTTATGATCGTGACTCTAAACTTGTTTTAAGGAGCTAGATAAAAGGTAATGCCCTGGCAGTGGCAAATAGCTTTGGTTTTATATTTGAGTTTATTACATTAATGTTTAAGTTGAGATTTACAAGAAATATTTTATTGCTACCGTGTAAAGGGAATACTGTTGGTAAAAAGCAAATACTTGTTTACAGTGTTTGCAAACCACATTTTATTGCACTTTTGTGTATATAGCAGGGCATTTCAACAGTAGCCTACCTGTACATGTGCAACATTTCAACAGCTTATTAGTTGAGATTCAACTGTTTCAAAAATAAAACCATTTTCTTCTGTCTTTTATGTGTATTCATTTTAGCTTACCTAGCTCTACTATAATATTAATTCCAGATACAGCAGTTTAATTATGGTACATTGTTTTCATTCAATAAATCCTTGTGCAAGAAAAATGTTAGTCTTTTCTTAATTCTCAATGCAAACTTGTCAAAAATCATTCATGCATAATGACAAGTTCAACAAGTGCACGTCAGCCTTTTTCAATGTCCTGCCCCAGTCAGGCTGATTGGTTGGTTCACGAAAAGTGACAACTTTATGCACATGCTTGGATTAAAAAAAGCTGCTGATCTTCTCCCTACTCTGTCTCCGCCAGTGGAGAGGGCAGAAAAGAGTACTGGCAACTTCTGAGAAGTGCCAGTATGCAAGAAAAAGTCCATGTTTGAGATGTAGTTTGACAAATGTTTGTGTAAAGGACGTGTAGGCCTACATGACGACCAACGGTGGGATGTGAGAAGGTGGGACCTAAAGAGCAAGGTCAAAGCAATGAAAAAAGGCACACAATGAATGCCGACTGTAGAAAGCAGAACCCGAATCCAGGACATTTTCTGGCCAGACGCATTTTTTGTGTCCTAAAAAGAGGAAGTGTCTGATAAAAAGAGGACGTTATGGTCACTGTGATGACCCCTGTGGGGCTGTCCTGTGTAATTCTTTTCTGCTTACATTCATTAGGTAAATTGTGAACAACTGAGGGCCCCAGTGTGTGCCGATTACTAAAGCTTGGCAGTAGCTCAGTGTCTTGCTGTCTTCTTTCCCCGTCATCACAGAGGCGTCCCTCTTCAGGGATGTGGCTGAGGCTGTTTTGAGTTCTCTGTTGTTTTATTTCACCTCTTCAACACCTCCACATACACCATACTTTCACTCACTTACACATTTCACTGCTGACTTTACTGACTTTCACACGACATGCTTTGTTTTTACATTCTACTTAAACTTATTATCTTTTGATAAAAATAATTTACTTTGTTATACTTTCAATCTGATGTGTCTCCATATTTGTCACGGTCCAGATTGTGACAGTCACCATCATCAGTCATGTAATGCATGTGTACAGCTGTCCTGAAAAAAACAAAAAAGCCTTACATTATGTTGCATTAACTACTCCTCATAGCATACACTTTTCCCTGACTGCAGCAACGTGCTGGTGCTTCTTTCACACACCAGGGCTGTTTCTCAATCTGCGTTCTTGTCTGTACTTGTGTTCTTGTGGACTTGTGAAACGTCATCAGTCGCAGCCAAAGTACTGTTCCAATTCAAAAGTCTGCATCAAGCCAAGTACAGTCAAATACCTGGATGTGTTCTCGCTCTGCTTGTTTTACCGAGCCTGCATCGGTGGTGACTTGTGTGGACTTCGGACAGCCAGATATCCCAGAATGCATTTCGCAGCCAAAAAGCAGAAATGTCAGAGGAGAAAACTCACAACTGTAAGTTTAATATTGCTGTTCTTGTTCACATATGGTAGTTTTGGTAGGTAGAGTTTTTTTATGTGGGAACAAAGTTGTTTAAACTCCAAATATGTGGTTGATTTCTCAAGACAAAGCTGATTTAAAAATTTGCTACGACGTTTTCGGAGATGTGAGATCCCCCCCGCTAACGGATCCGGCCGACATCAAGTCCGCCGCTGTTCCAATTGCTGAATGAATGACTGCGTGCTCCCGTTCCTGGGAGTTTGTGCTTACGAGCCGAACTTGCCAAGTCCGAGCTTTAAAGTAGAGTTCACTTGGTGAATTCGGTATTGAGAAACAGCCCATCAGAGACTCTCACCACCACAAACCCGCTAGTTTGGCGTCTCATACACAGGTTACCCAAAAGGGGCCCAGCTGGTGTGCTAACCTTACTTAGTAACCTTAACATAGTAAGCCTAATAAAGTATTTGTTCACCTTGATAGACAGAGAAGGGCAGTGGTGGAGGAAATACTCAGATCCTTTACTTCAGTAAAAAGTAAAAAGACGACACTGTAAAAATAATCTGTTATTAAAGTCCCTGCATTTGAAATGTTACTAAGTAAAATTTTGTAAGTATAATCAGGAAAATGTACTTGAAGTATTAAAAGTAAAAGTACTTAAAGCAGAAAAATACCAGCCTCAACCAACAGCTCATCCTCAAAATTATTCCCAATAAATTAAAATGATTAAAAAGAGAAGCAGTAAATCTTCACATTTGTGAAGCTGGAACCATGAAATGTTGCAATAAAAATTATATAACCACAGTACCCTCCAAGTAAAGTACTTTGGGAACACTACAGATGCTCTGGCTCACATCACACACCATCACCCAGAGCTGCTTTAATGCAATTATTTGCCACACTCGCCTCTTTTAACACAGCGCAGATTGGAGTAGATCAAAAATAAGCATCCCTTTGTACTGAATCGAGAATCAGTTTTGAATCTGAAATTATTTTGAATCGTGGATCGATTTTGAATGGAAATGTAATCGAATTGTGAGATACCAAAAGATATGGTAGTCGTCTTTTTACAAATAATTTGAATGTGTGACCCTTCTGAAAGTTCGGAATCCATACAGGACTGTTCAGCAGGAAAGAAAAGGGAACACTTTCTGAGTTTGTTTAACTCACCAGATGCCATACCAACTAGTGAGAAAAGTCCTTGATTGTGCTGACTTTTTCAAACAAATTCCACAATTTTGTTTCCTAAGTAAAGTGTTCATGCAAAGGAAAACACAACTCTGCCAGGGATGCAATATGTGTACACTGTACAGTACCTAGAGACAATTAAAACCACAATCTATAATGAATGAAATAGGAGTCTAATGAAGAGGCTCAGACAGAGCACAGCTGACCCTCTCTGACCTGCACATGAAAAGAGAAGCAGTCAGCAGAATGCCTACAAAGCATCATCCCTTTCTCTTTGAAGTGACGTGGAAAACTCGCCATCTGGCGTGATCATCCCATTTTCACTTTGACAATCCTCGAATTTTCACACTTAAACCAACGGACTGAAGCAGCTCCACTCAGCCTCGCTTCTCCTCCATTTGAAATTTGTGGTTTTTTGTCTGAACAGCTAAAATTTCCTGACATAAGAGACTGCAGATATTAATAGAAAGAGCTTCAAGCAAGGCCCTGATACTACTGAAATGTCAATACAGCATACATTGTAAGTTAAAGTCTTTACCTACATCTACCTGTTATTCTGCTCCATTCCATGTTCGCTGTCTTCTCCATATCAACGCATGCCATATTGTACTAACATACAGAAAATGCTGTTTAGGGGTTCTGTCCTGTGCAGCTCACTCTTACTTTTCTTTCTTCTTCAATTATCACCTAGTCAGAAGTGATAAGATGGGAATCTCAATTTAGCGTAGACAGAACCAAAACGTAGTGAGAAAGATTGTTTAAAAAAAATAATTCTATCCATATTAGCGTCATCATGACCTAGAACACATTGTAATCAGTAAATAGCACCTCATATACACTATGCTTCTTAAGGGTATGTTATGCCACACCACAGTGTATCTAAATATGGCTTGGAATGGTGATGAATCCAGTAGTGTTAAATATGCACAGCGAAATCCATCTTACACTGTTGGCGTAGGTGCGGCTGCCACCACCGCCAACCTGTCCACCCAACCTGGCAACACACTAGTGTGTGAGCCACATTGCTGATCCCTCAACCTGGCAACACAGACGTGTGATCCTCACTTCGAGGTCTATAAATTATTCAGGTCAGACGGTGATGACACACCCATCAAGTTTCCTCTCTTGATGTTGATCAGCCAGCAGCAGACTGGAACTCTCGGCAGGACAAACAATGACGTCAGTGGTGTTTTACAGGCTGCTGAGTGCTGTTCCTGTGTCAGCGCGAGTTGTTTATTTCATCCAATTAAAATTCAACCTTGCAATTTACGGTCATCACCTGTAAAAGCAGGAGTAAAGTGAGGAAATAAGATGAGCAGGCCATTGATTTAATGTAAACACGCTGAGAAGAAAATGTTAATAGGTTCTAGAAAACAGAGCATTCTGGGTGAAGGATGGCGAAGTTGGCTGAAACAAGTCAACAGCTTTACAAGATTTACCAACACTTTTCTAGCCTTCTCTTGTGGAATCAGGTCCCAGTTTGGGTTTGGAAGGCAGACACAATCTCCACATTTAACAGCAGGTTTAAGACTTTCCTCTTTGATAAAGCTTATAGTTAGGGCCTCAATCCTCCTCTCCCTCTCCATCTATATGCATTCCTATCCTACTAACTACTAACTTGACTTCTTCCCTCTCCTGTAGCTTTCTGCATTCTCATCCCTTTCCTCTCTCCTGTGGTTTTTTGCAGGTGTTTTTGGCTCTGGAGTTGTGGAGTCTGGATTTGTGGTTGCAGGCCAACTATTGCCCCCATACACCTGCTGTTACAATTATTATTACAAGTCCTAGAGTTATTATTACTACTGCAATCATTACATCATCGATGTTTGTATTTTTACCGCTACCATTACCCTTATTTTACATCTCTATGTGTTGGGCTATTGTGTTCTCCTTCTTCCTATTCTCTGCCCCTCATCCAATAGGCTAGAAAACAACAAACAACAAGCTAGGAAGGAGCCTTACATTTAGATTATTTTGTCAAACCACTGGAAAAACATTTTGTTTTCTTTTTCAATTTCCTAACTGCATAAAAAGTAATGACAAAAACAAAACAAACTATGACAACAAGTATATAGTACATGGTTTATACAATTAGCATGTTGTAAGGGCTAATGAATTTTTGAGTGACAGCTTAGTGCCCCGGATTGGCCACTGCTATGCCAAAGAACTTGCATTGACAAGTGAAATCTAATTGTCAATCGTCAGTCCATTTCAACATCAGCAGCAGCAGAGTTACGCCCCCAGCATTTTGGACTGAAGGAAACTGGGTAGTCCGCTAGCTTGTTGCTCTTTCTACGGCAGCAGCTCTGTTTTAACAAAACATGTTAGTGTGTGCAGTGACTTAAACCAGTGGTGAGTAAGAAATAGTGTAAGTAGTAATACATGTAATTTGGCATACTATAAGTAGAGCAAAGGTCCACTAGGTTAATTTATGCAGTGTGAAATGCCATTGGCTTTAACTAAAAATGATGAGTAGCAAAAAAACAAACCTTGGCAGTTATTATAAAATTTTATACTTTTTTCTTTAACCTGTCCCACCCAGCAGCCTGGTATGCAGTATGAGGAGCTAAATACCATCTTGTGCCAGACAGATTTTGCTTTAGCAAGGGAGTTTTAATTTACTCCTTTGTCTTCTCTATCACATATTAAATAATGTATTTATATTAAAATGTTCTTAACTTTACTGCACTTATCCAGCAACAATTACTTATGTGTTGTTTTTTTTCTCTTTATGGCCAAAGATGGAGAGCATCAAAGAAAATACCCCCATGACAAAGCAAATAAATAAATAAATAAAAGTCATTAAGAAATAAATGTAAATGCTCCGTATTTGTATAGCGCCTTTCTAGTCTTTTTGACCACTCAAAGCGCTTTTACACTACATCTGCAACCAGGGGGAGCCAGGGACTGAACCCCCAATCTTCCAATTAACGGCCAACCCGCTCTATCTCCTGGGCCACAGCCGCCCCATAAACAGTGTAATGTAATAATATGTATACATTTTTTATGAATAAAATGTTTGTGTAAATACATAAATTTAAATACATAGTAATGGGAGAACAGCAGATAGCTAGATGTGTGGGATAGCAGTGGATATCAATAATATTGCTGTGTACAGTATAGTACAAGTATTGTAAGTTTCCTAAACCAAAAAGTAAAGAAAAGACAAAGCTCTCCACTGGGCTTCTAATACCAAAAGCAGGAGAAAAGGGTGCACACAAAAAGGGCTTCTCACTCCCACTGAACTGCTAGTAGCCAGAACAACAAAAAAAAATCTATATACACTGCAATCAAAATGGCTGTCAAACACAATATCCAGTTAAGTTAAGCTACTCACAAAGTCTAATGTGCTCACTACACAGGTTCTGTACTGAAAGCACACGTTACACAGGCTCATGTTGGGAATGGCAGAGAGAGGAGGGGGAGTTCCTGTCAGATGGCGCTTAAAATGGCTGCTGTCATCCAGGCGACCAATCAGGAGGCAACATTCAGCTCTGCAGGACCAGTCCCACCTGTTCTCCATTACCTGCATACACTCACACTCTAAGGGAGGACACAGCTGACAGTGCAGGGAGAGAGATAAACAAATTACAAAATATGACTCCAGGGTCATAACATAAAATGAATTACAATGTTTGTTCCAAATATTTATCTGTAAATTACTCTTTAAATTAGCAATAAAAAAGCACATTGAGTTATTCTCCCATGGAAGTGATGATTTTTGACTGTCCCACTGACCTTGTGACATTGAACTACATGAAATATTTCCTAAAATCCATCATCAAGATGTTTTCTTGACAATGGCCAGGTCGCGTGTAAGTATCCTTTCATTTTAATTTTCATAGTAATGTAATTGTTGGCTGCTTTCGTCAACCTCGACGATAAACCTGTTAAAATATATTTGAATAGAATTTTACTTTGCTTTATTAAACAGAAATGCTTATCTGTAGCTATCATGCAACTTGTGCTCTGTAGCTAGCTAACTTCTTCTGCGTTATATCATCCTATAGGCTAAATCTGCAACCCTGTTACTTGCGGCCATGTGCAACCCTGATACTCATCATGGGGTAGCAGGGTTGCACAGTAGTAAGGGTTGCAAATCACATGCCTATTGTGTTTGTTTTTTCTCTACATCATCGACATCATCTTCGGTCTCTCTTCTATAATACTTCATAATACTTATGGCCAGCTTGCTGAAGAGTCAGGTTGTTTGTGGCATGGTGCTGTAAAGCAACCAGAGACACAATACTCCCATTACAAGTCAGTGTACCATCTTCACGACCTGGCTTAAAGGAAGATCAAAATGTGGAGACCACACATGACTCTTTGAAGAAGCAGTCAGTTCATCAGTAACGTGTGTAGTGTGTGAATCACCCAAAGTTCAACCAAACCAAGAGTAGAGAGAGACTGACTGCTCAGACAGGTGAGCAGTCACACCAACCCAGATGTCAGCTTTTCTCCTAATGAGCCACTCCCTAGATATCAGCATCTATACAGGAAATTGGTCTTTACAACCATCAAAAGGATTTTGAAGCTGTTATTTGGTGGGGACATGCAACTATGTTACTGAACTTTAATAGAGCCTACCTGTACATTGTAGCACCTTTATTTGACACTGACAGGTACATACCAGCTTTGCAGGGCTAGTTTGTCAAATAATTATAACCATTCATGCAGATTGAGTTCAATATATATATTTGTGTAGCACCACGTCAACCTTTATTTAACGTCCCGCCCCATCCAGGCTGTGATTGGTTCAAGTAAAGTGACATTGATGAGCAACTTTATGAGCACATGCTTGGATAACAAAATCATCCGATCTTCTCCATACTCCGTCTCTGCCGGTGGAGAGGGCAGAAAAGAGTACTGGCAGCTTGTGAAAAGTGCCTAGTTTGAGCGCTGCATATGGGCATTTTTTACACTGTTCAGGCGCCATGTGCCACTGTTGACAAGCAAGTGGCTGCTCTGTCTCTTGGCTGTTGCTGTGGTGATGAGTAATGACTGAGATGCAGTTTGACCAACTTTTTCGTGAAGGACGCCTACATGACCGACCAATGGTGGCGTGCGAGAAGGCGGGACCCAAGGAGAAAGGTCAAAGCAATACAAAAACGCACACAATGAATGGTGACTGTAGAAAGCAAAAGCCGAATTTATGGGCGATTTAGAAATCCTGGCTGGACGCATATTTGTGTCACCAAAAAGAGGACATGTCTGGGAAAAAGAGGACATATGGTCCCTCAGTTAAGGCCCATCATAGCAGTTTCTGAAATTGAAACTGAAATTAGATTTTCCCTGTTAAATAAATTAATTTGATGGAATCTCTGTGACCAGCAGATTTGCACTGGGGCAAATTAAATTCATACAAATCTTCTGCGTCAAGTTAAACGTGAGCGAACTTTATTGCCCCCAAAAAACGAGACATAGTTTGCAGACAGTTGTCAGAATATACTTGAAAAACTGTGTGAATTTATTGTTCCTTTAGCGACTAAGACCGGACTAGTGCTAGCATGTTATTAGCTGGCTAGCATTTTAGTGTGTACCTTGCCAGCTTCTGTAGTTCAACAACTAGTCCTGCCAGTAATCACCAAACTTCTAGCACCTATTTCAAGAACACATACAGATGAACTTTGCTGTCCCACTTTGTTGCATGACCTGGGCTTAGCGCAAGACCATCCAAACAACATATTCATCTTTGCAGCTGCACTTAATCAGTGATGTTGCTGTTCTGAAGGAATGAAAAAATTACAATATTTAGCAAGCTGTTAGTCAATTATTAGTCATAACTTCATTAAATTATTATTATTACTTAATTACTAATTATAACATATCACCAGCACCTCCATCTTGCTTATGATGAGCCATTATTAAGTTCACCAACCATCCCATAAGGCATCTTAGGTAGATCCACACTATACGATCTCCGTCCACACCACCGTTTTAGCTGCCTATCAAAACAGATCTCCATCTATATTAAAACACCTGAAAACGCATGTCAAGTGGCCATTCACATACACTGGGCATGCACTAGCCAGTGTGAAGAGGAAGCAGATTGTCTACTCCGCTAATGCAGATGATTCGGCTAAAGAAGACAGTACTACTAGAGGAAAACGAAGAATAGCGAAGAACCAGAGGTTTTTTTGCATGGACCGACAACGAGGTGGAAAACTTACTGAGAGTTGTCGCAAAGCAGATATAGCAACATGCACAGTACAAGTGTTTGCACATTACAAAATATTGTAATAAAAATACCAAAAAAAAACCTGTTAGTAGCTTCGTGTTTTTTCTTTGCATAACTGATAAGACCCAACTAGGAAGTCAAACGGAGGACTTTACAAACAATCACACAGTCTGTCATCGTTTTCAAAGTCTTCCATTTTCAAACTTCTCAGTTTTAGGTTTTAGTCTGGATGGAATGCGAAAACGTAGCAAAAGTGCTGCGTTTTAAAACAAAAACAAAGTAGTGTGGATGTAGCCACTATGAACTTCCTGCCATTAACTAGGGCACTATCCAATAAATTGTTGTATTGGTTGTAATTCATTACATCTATGTACGTCCATGCAAACTGGCCACACCATCAGTCTGACAGCTAATCTCTGGGAAGTGCAACACAAAAACACCACAGTACTCACATACAGTTATTTTTGATCTCTGTCCAACAGCACCTTGTTTATGTCCCCGTTGCCCCCCCCCCCCAGCATGCCAGACTTTTATTCACTATTCTTCATTTCATGTGCTCTTCATATTTTACCGATATTTCATTTGCCTACTGGGTGTCATTGGAATAAAAATGTCAGTTGCCATCTTCCAATAGATATTACCAGAAGGAATTTGGGGAATAGTTAGGAAATAAAAAACTTGAGATGATTGCGTATGTGCATGCATGTGAATGTGCATGTGTATGTGTGTGTGTGTGTGTGTGTCTAAAACCTAATATGCACATTGCTGAACACGTGGCTGCATGCATGTGTGTAAGTGTGTGTGTGTGTGTGTGTGTGTGTGTGTGTCACGTACGCCGCCGGTCACAGGTGAGTGTCATGTGTGATGATCATTATTGCCATACACCTGCTCCGCTCCCGCAATTAACTTTGCCGATGCAAATGAGCCTTATTGCATCACCGAGGCCTAGCCTCCTCCCCAACAGACTAGACGATGTTCATCTGCTGGATCTAATTAAGGTAATGAGAGAGGGAGGGAGAGATGGAAGGATAGATGGAAGAGTGAAGGAGCAAAAGAGAGATATGGTGGGGGAGTGGGAGAAAGGAGGAAGGTCAAAAAACAGGAAAAGGGGTGAAAGAAGTTGGCGCAAGAATAGACAATAAAGGGAAACAATAGAGAGGTGGAGATTTAGTTGTGTGAGTGTGTGTCTGTGTCTGTCTGTTTGTCTGTCTTCAGTGTCTACGCCTTGTTTTGCATGTGACAATACATGGTTTGCAGGGGAGTGCGGAATCCAACTATAAACAGTAGAGACATGACTAAAAGGAAGGTCCCCTACAGTGTGTGTTTGTGTGTGTATGTGTGGCTGAATTACATGTATCTGTGTTTCCAAGTGCGTATGGAATCTTTTTATAGTGCGTGTGTGTGTGAATTGATGAAGTGTCGGAAGAACGGAAGGAGAAGAGAGGGGAGGGGAGGAGACAGCAGGTGTTCTGACAAGGACAACAGCCGTCACACACACACAAACACAAAACACAGTACAACAGAATTATGCACATGAACATACAAACAAAAACAAATTTTACAAATGCAGGGACACACATGCAAAAACACATTTATACAAAATGCATAGCTTCACTCCTGTACACAACTCCATAAGGACTCAAATCCACATATGTCCAGACACACATTCATAAATGTGACCTCCATACTTTGTAGCTGGGACACGCCTGAATATTCCATATTCTCACCATCACTCTAAAAATACCTTTTCACACCTATCGCACGCCTTAACTCAAACTTGAACATAACAGCAGTTACAGTAAAGAGACACCTTTTAGTTGCCATATCATATCATGCCATATTTATACCAAATCTTTGGATTGACTTTTTCTCACTGAACATGGCCTCAGAGCGACCCCATAGAGGGCCCTCAACCCCAGCAAGGAATTCTTTTCTTCAATGGGGGTGGAAAGTTTATGACCACAAGCCACATGATTGAATGTCCCTCTTGGACTCAATAAATGCAGGATGTCTGGACATATCTGCAGAAGACTGGCTCAGACATGCACAAACATTCTCTCCCAGGTGTATTAGAAGAGAGGATATGCTGTGTGAGGTTGATAAGAACCAAATGCAAAAGACATGATTAACTAGCACTGTTGTACATCTATATCTGTAGCTCTCCTATACAAGTATGTATAGTATCTATACACATTTGTATCGCATTACTGAAATTACTAGTTAAGGAAAATAGACTTCCTGTCTGAAGCAGCACATGAAGCTGGAAAAACATGTCCCTGACTCTCGGACCATCAGCACCGGTTCCCCTCAAGACTGCGCTCTTTCCCCTCTGCTCTTCTCTCTGTACACCAACAGCTGCACCTCCAGTCACCAGTCCTTCAGTCTCCTGAAGTTTGCAGATGACACCACCCTCACTGGGCTGAGTTTGCCCACAGGTAGGAAATAGACCATCTGGTGACCTGGTGTGGTAAGAACAACAATTTGGAGCTCAATGCTAAGACAGGAAGGAAGAACCCAGGCCCAACTGCCCCTCTTCACGCTGTAGCCTCCTCACGTGCAGGAGGCCCAGGGGAACCACCACGTGTGTGTTCATTTCTCTACCATAAGCCATTTACAAAGGCGTTTCAGAGAATTTGGCAGTACATTCAACCGGCCTCACAACCGCAGACCACATGTAACCACACCAGCCCAGGACCTCCACATCCAGCATCTTCACCTCCAAGATCGTTTTAGACCAGCCACCCGGACAGCTGCTGCAACAATCTGTTTGCACAACCAAAGAATTTCTGCACAAACTGTCAGGAACCCTCTCAGGGAAGCTCATCTACATGCTCATCGTCCTTATTGGGGACTCGACCTGACTGTAACTTTGCACAGCCATTGAAGAGAGTGGACCAACATTCCACAGGCCACAATCAACAACCTGATCGACTCTATCCGAAGGAGATGTGTTGCACTGTGTGAGGCAAATGGTGGTTACACCAGATACTGACTGGTTTCCAGACCCCCCCGGACCCTCCCAATACAGTGAAACATTTTCGAGTGGCCTTTTATTGTGGCCACAGAGCCATTCCATGTGATCTGATAGGTGCAATTTTTCAGGTTGGATGTGGACCAGGATAGCGCATAGTCTGTCTATAACATTAGCTATTACTATGTTTCCCACAACTAGGTGACAAAAATGCTAACTGAAAGGTCATCCTCCCTTTTGGCAGCATAAGCATCAAACTAAAACTGCCCGCACTGAATGTTTCCGTTTCCGTTAGTACTGAGTCAGCCTAATCTGCCAAAATTGTAAAAATGTATTCCATATTATTCCATAATATCCGCTACACTCATATTTTGGGTAGCCATTTTTGGAATGCATGCTTCAGTGGACTGCATTTACTGTCAATACTGATTAATTAGACATCTGCATAAAATGTGCCAATTTGTCCCTAAAAGTAGGGTTCTGCAACCCTGATCCATCCATCAATGGTGAGTCACTGCAGAGTAATTTGCGTCTTGTGCTGGTTTATAGATCAGACACAAAGGACTGATTGACACAGAAAGAAGAACCATTATAGTGTGGCCCCAGCTCTGCAATAGTTATGTTGATTTCTACACAGCTAGTTAAGGCCCAACAGGTCCTCCAAGTTAAAGGACAAAATATTCAATTTTAAAGTCTGATATTTTGTTGATCCATCCATCCACCCCAACTTCCTCCCTACACACACTTTTACCTGACTTCCTCCTTTGCTTCCATCATAAATCTTGCAGCTGCTAAGAGGGCTTTGTCCCTTCAACATAAACATGTCATTTTGAGGCACTTGCTGAAATGACTGATGCTGTTGTACGTCTTGTGGGTACTGTTGTGAATGCATGTGTATCCAAAGACGTACCCAACTTCAGTTCATCAAGTCAGCACACATTTTTTGTCACGACTCTTTGTCCAGTGTCACTGTAACTTAGTGAGAAACATATGATAGATCTAAATGACAAAGGCTGTTTTTCTGTTTTCCTGTATTTGCCATATGAGCTGTACATCCTGAGGCTAACCATACTAGTGTGGTCTACCAAACAGACAACAGTCCCACTGCCAAAGCAGTCTGAGTGAGACTCTGACACTTTAGATGACACATGATAAGATGTAGGCCTAGTAAGACTGCATTAGACTATTTTGACTGAATTTAAGGAATTCTAAGGGGGATAAATGTGGGTAAAGGTGAGGTACAGATCATACATGTTACATTCAGGTCACTCGCAGCGCTGGAATCTTTTGACCTTCATCTGTTTCAGCTAACTTCTTCAATAATCAGAATCACTATCAGAAAGAGCTTTAAGGGTTGACCAGCGCACAAGAATTTCCGTCACACACCCGAAGACAGTTGCATACCAACCTGAACGTCCTGCACTCTGAGGGGCAAATACATGTACATTTACTAAATATCCAAGAGCTATCCAGATACTGCAGAATGATGTTTAACTGTGTGTAGTCCCCACACTATCATGTTTTTCTTTCGCTTAAAATAAAAAAGGTAGTCCCTGCTGAGTTTACTAGTCGTGTATACAACATTCACAGATTTAGCAACATATGATTTGATATGATTTTGCATTCAGTTTAAAGGTTTTCTCATTTCAGATTTTGTTGTGTCCTGTCTTTATGCCGTATTACGTTCTAAGGTGTGAGTATAAAACACTACTGTGTATGATTCACCAGGTGGTGTTCTCATCCCATATCCAGTAAACAAGAGCAAATATTTCACATGTATAGTATCTCCCCGTCTCACCTCTAAACCTGTTTCCCCTCTGGTTTTCTTTTCTTTCTGTCAACCTCCACTGGGTTTAATCTGACTAGCTGCTGTGGTGACTGATTGACCAGTGAATGAGCTGTTTATTGGATGCAAGGGAAACAAATTGCAGTTTGACGTGTTCCCCGAGTTGTCTAATGAGAGCCAGGATGAAGTATATTACTCTCTGCTTCTGCTCTTCTCTCTCAGCATGGGCTAAACCCAAAACAAGGTTTGGACCTCTGCCAGGGCAATCTCAATCATTCTGATGCACCAAAGAGAAGCCAAAGACTGTGTGTGTGCATGTGTGAAGATGGAGAAAGACTCTTGTAAATACTTAACATACCTTCTGAATATGCTTTGTACTCACACTCATATGTACAGCCTGCCTTTTGATGACGTTGCTTTCTTATTTAATAGGTTCTAACTTCTTTTTTCTCCCTTAATAGGATGGCACTTCATCAGCTGACTACTCTGAACAATGCACACTCAAATGATTGCACACTAAAAGCATCTCACCAGCCATCGCTAATGCATGAAGATTTCTTTCTCATTTAAAGCTTTTGCACTTTGACAGAGATACAACTCACTGAATGAATGAGATAAATCACCAAATACAATTCAGGTCTTGCCCATCTATTTTAAGTATCCTGTCTCAAGTGAACAGCACACATTTCCAGCAATTAAAAGACATCACCTACAAACAGAAATATCTGAAAACTCTGTAATCCAGGTGAGTCAAGGCACCTGCCTGTGCAGGAGTCCATATCCCACTTATAACAGAAAAGACAAATAAAAATAGTAAATATTTAGTTCACTGAACTTAGAAAACAAAGTATAACTTCTTTTTCCTTAAACTGCCAAATTTTTCCAGGAAAAAACCCTAAAATAATGTATCCATAATGAATCAGGAATAACTCCTCAACCATTTGGCCTTGGGTCACAGGAGGGGTGGGATGTTGATCAGCCTGCAAGTCATCCACCCAGACAAGCAGCGGAGGGAGGCTTCGCCAGACTACACTGGATGCAGTGTGTGGGAGAAGTAGATAAACAAAAGCAAGACAAGCGATCAAATGCCATAGCAAAGTGGATAGCTACACACTGCATGCTGAATTGGGGAAGATGTCGGTCTTAGGAACGTTCTTATATTCACAACGTAGTCGCTTGGCCCCGCAGGGTCGCTCTTTGCTCCGGTGAACAGACAGACAGGGAGACAAGTGTCCATGGCAACATCTTCTGTGCACTACACAGCTGTAGCCTATTTAACTTAAGTTAAAATTATAGGCTAATGTTACATAACTGTACCTTACAGGCTTTCATCTAGTTTTGCGGGGATGCTCTGCCTGCGAATTCCGTCCAGTTGATGTCCTATTTAGTAAACAGTATTAGATTCTGGAAACTCACAAACAGCGAAGATCAGTCTCTCTTCCAATGATCTGTGCTGTGCGTTGCGCACAAAAAATTCAGTTCAACTTCGGTGGTGGGCGTGTGCGTGAGGCGAGCATGACCACGACACTTCACCTCACTCTAACAGGGACACTTGCAACTGAACATAGACTGTTTATGATGCTCCCTGATAAAAGAAAAATGTTTCTGCTGATATGAAGAAAACAGATTAAAATAATATTATTTTGTGAAGGTGCAAGTAAACAGTAGTTAATGTACAAATCCAGCAGACACAGAGCAACATTAGCATTCATTTGGAGTTGTGTTTCTGGTGACTCTTCGATTGTCAGTCCATCATTCACTCTACTTGTTGCTCAGTTTTGTTCTCCACCAACTCCTGCTATCCCCACCAGCTACTTGCTTACTTTATCTTTTGGTGCTGTGTTGGTAGTGTACAGCCTGTTTATCTGAGCTTTTTTGCTCAAAACATTTGCATGCTACTGCTTGAGATTGGTAAGACTCAACCAAAACACAGAAGTTGTGATCTGTAAAACCAAAACAATTAGCCGCAAGATGCTGTATGTCTACATACATACCACTAAAGGTGGGTGAGGAAATAGATTTTTTTGTAGTTTGGGTTTCCTTTGAATCCTTGCAGCTTTTTCTGTGTGTAGTATCTTCGTTCAGTCCCATCCCGTCATGGTGACCATGTTGAGCGTGACTATTTACTAGTAAAGATTTAGTATTCATGCAGCGTGCTTCAGGGTCGCAGCACACTCATAAAAGCTCAGCCTGAGTCCATCACCAAACAAACGGGAGCTGCGTGTTTTTCTGATTTATTAGAGGAGCCCTCCTCTCTTGTTCTCCTTCTCCTCCTCTTAATCTTTCATTATTGCCCCCCCCCCCCGTGTTACAGTGTGAGGGCAGCACATCCACTTTTCTTTGTGTGTGTTGCCGTCATTGTGATCATGTGTGCATGAGTGCAAACATGACGAGTGTGCGTGTGTGAGGATGTCACATGACGTCCTTAATGACAATCTGTCTGTGATCTCACATTTCTCCCCTTATCTTCTCCTGTTGATGAAGCATGATGCTTTCGTTTTGTTGCCCTTAATGGAGGCTTAACGTCTCTACTCACAGATCAATATGACTTGAATGAATTATTTGCTCCGCGGCTGTTTTCTTTTTTCGTTTTCGTAACAGGGGCTACACTTGCTCATTAGCATGCCATCTTTATTAGCCAGGGCCATCGGTGTCTACTTTTGCTCACATGCGTGTGCATGCCTGTGCATATGTGTGTGTGTGTGAACATGAAGCGTGTACTTTAGGTGTTGTGTGTATGAATGGTGGTGTAATTAATCTGCTTGCCCTCAGCTCTGATTAAGCTCAGATTCTTCCACACAGCTGAACACTCTCCACCTCCTGTCTTTTTGGCTTCTGCTCATCAACATGCTGAGAAATACACCGTCAGAAATGATGATTTGTGTTTCTGTGTGTCGAGAAACACAAAGGCTGATCAAAAAAATAGAAAAGAAACATGTTTGAGATTAATTTGGAGGTTTTTCATTCAAAAAACAAGCAGTTTTCCAAAGATTTTGAAGATAATATTCTCAAAAGTGTCCCTGTCAGATGTCAAAGCTCCTTTCTGAACCATGTCAGAAGGAAAAATTAATAAAAACAATCATTTTCCCTTTTATAAAGTTAGCAACTGTAGCTGAAAGAAAAACAACAGAAATACAATTCCCCTATTTCATGGGTGTTGCCCTTTAGGTGATATGCGAAGTCAATAAGCGCTATTGTACAGATCTAATAAAAAGCCGCTCTATGTGAGTGTGTGAACACACACACACACACACACACACACACACACACACACACACTCACACTCCTCTTCCCTTGGCATAATCTGTTATAATTGTAACCGTAATAATCTTGCAAACAGAGGAAAAGGTCAAGTCTGGGAGGTCAATATGGGAGGAATGAGGAGGAAAAAGAGAAGAAACGACAGGAGAGTGATTGAGAATAAGAGGAGAGGTAAACAAAGATGACGGGAATGAAAGGAAAATCGAAAGACAGGAGAAAAGTCAGTGTACGTTGCCGCCTTTTGCCACTAGTCCCTGCTGTTGCATCAAGGATGAATGATCCTCTCCATCATTGGATTGGACACCGCACACTTTTCCTCCCTCTGCTGCCTTTATCTCTCTCTTTCTTGAAAGCCCAAGGTCTCCCAGGCAGTGTTGAATTCCTGTCGAACTACACATGCAGCACTGTTACAGCCCGCACTGACAGCTGTATTGTTCCATTGCAGGGGAAGCAGAAAGTTGTTCACAACAACTGAGCTCCACTAGCCAAGCTTCCTATGGCGAACAAAGGGGACACTCTACTGACAGCATTAGGTGGAGCATCATGCATTATGGAGTGTTGCATAATGTTTACAGTGTGCTCATTATATTGTCATAGTGGGCCTAATAAGTAGGGATGAAGTGGAGGATTAAAGCACCTTTACTCATTTTACTCTCCATGTTAGACTTGCTAAGATGAATGATTTATTTTTAAATACATCTTTTTTGACTGAAAGTGTTGTATTTGCTAAATCATACAGCAGTTGTAGTTGTAGTAGTTGATGTTCAAGTCAACTTGTTGGATCCCGTAAATTAGGTCAATTAGGCTTTTGCAGCGTTCAAGAAGTATAGTATAGTAGCCGGGTAATACTAGCCCAATTTTATCCTTTATAAGCTATTTATTTACAGGTAACTAATGTTTCATAAAATATAGTATAATGTAGTTTAAGGATATTTTTAAGTGTTAATTAAAATAAATTTGTTGTTCTGTTTGTTGTATATTTGTAAGCCTATAAACGTCTTTACATGAATATGAAGTATGTATGTGTTATATTTATGAATTATATTATTATATTTGGTAATTAAGTATTTCTTAATCTATAATACTCTCCATGACAACTGAGCAAACTCCATCAGCTGATAAAGCCCATGAGATGCAGCTGAAAGCTACAAGAGAAATCTAGTAAGTGGACCTTGAGTCAAAAGGTTTTTTTTTACTCCTTTTTCAAAGCACAACATGTAGTCATGAGGTTTGAACACATTTATAAATAGTTGTAAACCTGCCTGTCAATTATTTGTACGTAAGCGCTGCCCAAAAAATACCCCATACATTTTCAAGTATAGTTGTATTCCTTACTTCTTTTTAAAGTATTTCTAACTTCTAAAAACAAGGCTGTTATGGAGAGTCAAGGTCTTCATAAGAAAAAAATGTATAAACAGTCAATACATGTTTTATTACACACTGTAAGGATTTGTTCATGTTTAGTAAAATTATTAAATATGATTGCAGCTATGTCATACTGTGTGATTAATCATTCGTTAATGTTTATACAGCAGTTACAGATGAAATGTTATAATTGTTGACAAACACATTATTCAACACATATGACTGCATTATAGTGTGTTAAGTGTGTATTACTGCTTACAAATACTAAATAAAGGTTAAAGTACAGTGTTACGAGTTCTCTAATACAGTTATTTTTTACAAGAACGTGTGTTTGTTTTGTACCAAAAATCAAGAGACCATCTTTCTTCATACACAGTTAACAATTTGCTATAGGTGTTGTGAATATTACTATTTTAATATTGTTTTAAAAATAGATTAATCATACAAATTTTTGTACAGTATAGTTTCACCTCACTAGTCCAAGGATGTCCATGCAAAATGTTTCATTATGTTGTGTTATTTGTGATTGTTGCCACTAATCTTGCTTGCCTACAAACTGAAAATCAGTCTGGAAAAACCACATGCAAGCTAAACATCCACAAGAAACAGATGCTATTTCACAAAAACAATTGGAAATATATACAGTTGTATTCCATCCAAGAAATTCCATTTTGTGTTTCTTAACTTGAACCAAAATTCATCTAAAAGCACTGTTAGACTGACACACACGTTTGGATGAATTCTGACATCGAATCCCCAAATATTAATCATGTTTTTTCATCAGACATTGATGATGGGTGCTCTGAGACGCTGCTTTCTTTCCATGGTGTCAAGTTATTTCCCCACAGCAGCAGATAAATGGGTCATCACAGATTAGCAGCAGGGATAAACTCTTTAAAACTCTCTATATATGGTGCAAACAGGGGCGAATATTCAGAAATACATGTTCAGTGAGTACTGGCAAAGGTGGTGCTTTTTTAATATCCTTTGGAAGGACAATGTGATCTTGTTTTAAGGACTTCTAAATTAATCAAATTTTTTGAAGCTAGAGTCTGTCATGCAGATGGCATCCTCTTCCTGCTGAACACCGCATTAGGATGTCACAGATGCATGATGCAATCCATTTCACCCGTGTTATCATTTGGAACTCTGATAAGAGAAGGAAAGAAAGTTTGGATCACTGGTACTCGCATGTTTAATAGTTTAAAGGTTTGGCTGAAGTGGATAAGCTGAGACTCATGATCATTAGACCTGTTCGGAGCCATCCTACTGAAGCGTGTGCAGTACTGCTTGACAGAACTGGCTAACTGACTCCATGCTTGCTTTTTTTCTGGAAGTAACCGATGCTCTGTTATGTTGGACTAAACTGGAACAAAGACGTTATGAAATTTATTGAATCACATTTTATATAAAAAACACATAGCTGACATACACGATAAGTTTGTATAAAGTCACTGTCCAGTGAAAACCATTTATCGCCATATTTTTTGGATGCACTAAAGGATTAAATCTTCTTTTATAGATTAAAAAGACAAGACTGGCTTGGTTATTGAATGTAACTGTATTCACAAAGATCAAAGATAATCTAACTGGGGCAAGGAAAAATAGATTAGACTATGCCCTGACATAAGGAGGGGCCATGTCAGACCCTGAGACCCAATTGGAAAAGGGCTAAAAGGTTACAGGTTTATGGACAAAATATATATCTTATATTGTAATAATTTAGCATGGCAATAATGAACTTCAACAAATATCGACTTCATTTGGATTATAAAGTACAAACTTGCTGTACAATTTATGATTTGAATGTTTGGAAGTCTATACAATAACACAAAGGAACTGTATTAATGTGTAATATGTGTTATATTAGTTTAAGTAGGCGTTACAGGATGAATCTGACCTCATTACCACCCTGACATTCATCAAAGTTGGTTTCCATTAGTTCCTTAATGGAAATTATCATAACAGAATATTTTACAGTTATGAAAATGTAGATAATAGGATATCACAGTATTATATAATAAAGCAAGGGAATAACTTTAATGTTGCTCTTTAAAAATATCTCTTATTTACTTTGATCATACACAGTGTGCCCTCCTGTGGGTTGAATGTATGTATAAAGATGATATATCTCCATTCCTACCTCATGTAGACTGTAGCAGAAAGTGACAATTCATAATCAGCTCTTCACAGATGTCAACGTCACATGACTCTGGTACACAAACTTCCAGGACAGACAGACGGAATCTGGCAGGAGAACTTTATGTCAAAGTAAACTTTTGTGGTGTGGAAAGGAAGAAAAGAAGGGAAAGTCATGCAAGGCAAATATCACACAGCGCTGATTCACCGTGTGACCAAACGCTAAGCCCAAGTTGAGACTAATGAAGTCTTTAATTTTGTTATAGTTTATTAATGTCAGAGACACTCCCCCATTAATCATATTATAACGCCCCTGAGTGTGCATGTGCTTGCACTAATGTGTGTATAGCCTGTGCGTGTGAATGTGTGTCTCTTTGCAAGTGTATTTTAACATATGTCTGTGTGTTTCTATGGGTGCTTGCATATGTATTTGCGTGTACGTGTGTGTGTGTGTGTTTGTTTGTGAGAGAGAGAGAGAGAGAGAGAGAGAGAGAAAAGTGTGCGACTCTCCACCAGCAATAATATTGCATACATTTTAAAGGACCGTCATTATCGCCGTGGGTTACCCCGCTGCCCCCCATCACAAACCCCACAAACCATTTTCATTCCAAACTCATTAATATGCAAACTTATTCAAATGAGATTGTAATTAAGCATCTACTGAGTGGAAACCCTTTTCATGATAATTTATGATAAACTCCTCGCCACCTTTGATTGAGATTGATTTTTGGCGCAGGCAAGCCGACCTGAATACAAAGCTACACCTGAGAGACCTGGAGGGAGAATAACACTTTTAAAACAGCAAACTTATTTCATGGCTGATTGTGCCACAATCATCTTGGAGGAGTAACAAAGATTTATTTGAATAATGCATTCCCACTGTGCTGGCGATGTGCGTAGCCTAAAAAAAACAAAAAAAACTTGGGCATATCTGTTCTTGGCATTGAGGTGACAAAGTGATGTGTGTCTGTGTTTGTGTTTTATAATGGAAGGTAAACCAAGCATAACTCCGTTTACCCAGCATTTTATTGGAAGGATTACAACCTTTTCTGACTGGAACTGAGATTTTATGAATTTTATGAAACATTATCAGTTTTATGTTCATATACAGTAGATGGTCGCCTGATAGTGATCATTTGATGCCCACTTTTTTATCGACCATGACTTCACTAATTACGTTATTCTGTGAAAGTCAACATTGCATATGAAATTAATGAATCATAACAACATTTATGTGAGGGAAACACATCTCCGAAGTAAAATTGTGGTATTTTTGCATCGTTTAGCTAGTTAAAAAGTATCAAAAGTAAAGTTGTAGGACTCAGAAGAGACAGATTTTTTTTTAATGGTCAAAATCAGGAGCATTGGTAGAAATATCCTGACCTTTAGTTTCCATAAGGCCAAATTTCTTTCAAACTCCATGTACGCAAGACCTTGCCGTAGGTTTAGGCCTGTGGGATGTGCCTGGCTTGGTTCCCTTCTGAACAAAGGAGACAGGTCTAATTACCTCTCTTACTCCAATGTATAAGTTCAGACCATCAAGACTTCATGACACCATCTATACCTGCCTTGGGTGAGAGCTGTTTTACGCCCTGTCATTATGTGTGCTGGAGATCTCTTGCTGCCGCATAGTTTACTGCTGGGGTCCTCTGTCAGACCCCATATGTGCAAGCATGCTGGTGAGTGTCATATAATGACTGCGGTAGGAATGAGATGCGGAAATGTTCTTATCTCCACAACTCTGCCCATGTTACCTTCCTCTTAGGTTTCTCCCACTCAGTCAAGGACCCCTGTGTGCCCAGCTCAACTGCTTTTGATCTCCTTGATTCCTCCTCGAAGTTCCTTACTTCTTCTTGGATTTCTCCCACTGCTGAAAATCCACCAAACCAACTTTGGTTACAAGCCAAATGTAGTCTATATAATAATAATGTCTGTCTAAAACACTCGAAAATACTGTTTTGGGCTCGTTTCCCCTGCCACCAGTGGGGTCTTCCTCTTCCAGTTCATGTGGGATACTGGCTGTGTCTACCACTGACTATAGCTGGTTCAAAAATACAGCCCTGTTGATATTTCACTGTCAAGTTTTTACTGTATGGATTTACACTGAACTCAGTTACCTGGATTTAATTTCCAAGTTTTCTTGCTTTGCTAAATTACATTAATCCTTTTCTTATTGTACAATGACCCAATCAGGTCCATAACCTTAAAGCTGCACAAATCAACATGTTTCAGCTCATTGTTTTGGTTTTATGGCCCTGTACTTCACATTTTATGGCTCTCATCAACCACGTTTCAAGCCTCAGGAGACATGCAAAGCTAGCAGCTACTGGGTAAATATAGTGGAGCATTTGGCAGCTTAAGGCCCCATCCACACTTCTGCGTTTTCAAATTAAAACGGAGACCTTTTGCTACATTTGCACCTCCCGTCCAGACTACAACGGCGAAAACAAAGACCTAAAACGGAGAAGTTTGGAAACCAACCCCGTTTTGCGCTTCGAAACTCCGGAGGGCGTTTTAGTGAAGACGGGCAAAAACGGAGGACTTTAGAAATGATGACGCAGCCGCTCACGCTTGCCTCGCCGATTGGGTCTTATAAGTCATGCAAAGCAGAAACACGATGCTACTGACAGAGTTTTTGAGAAGGTATTTTTATTAAAACATTCTGTACCGTGCAAATAACACTTAGATCTATCTGCCTACACTTGTAGGCTACTGAACATGTTGCCGTTTACTTTGCAACGACTCCCAGTCTTTCTTCCGCCGCCACAGTCCCGTGTTACATTCAGTAGAGAGTCCCAGCTCGTTATTGGTGCATGCAAAAAAAAATCTGGTCTGATTCTTCATCTGTATTTCTTTATTCTCTCGCCAAAATATTACTGTAACTATGGAATAGACCATCTGCTTCATGTTTACACCAGCACGCGCATGCCAATAGATGTACCAAAACCAGAGTGACTGTTTGACTTTGGTCAGGAGTGCTTATGTTGCTCTGTTGTCTGCTGATTGTTAGGCAGCTGTTTGTTCAGTTAATAAAATTAACAAAATAGTTTGAGGCATTTGAAATTACAGCAATTGTTTGCTAATATTTTCATGACAAACAGGAGAAAATGGCTTCTGCTTCTGCCAAATAGTCTGATTTGTACAGTAATGGCTCTTTTTCTGCTCATTTCACGGCTTTGTTCTTGACTGTTTTAATATTTAAAACCAAACATCACCTCATCTGACATGATAATCCACTTTCTATCTAACTCAAAATCCTCTTCAGAACTGTGTGCGACCCACATCACGATCCTAGCCCACCGTTTGGGATGCAGTGGTTTGGATGCAGATGGTAATCGCCTTTGTAATTAACACTCTGTGAGTACCAGTGGGGGGTGAAGAGAAGGAAGGCATTGTTGTTTGAGGAACAACATCAAAGACAAAGGTAGTCTCTAGCAAATGATAGTTGTGTAATTGCCCTGAGGTACCTGCGAGCCGTATGACGGTACTCTCTGAGCTAGTTAGGAGCCCCAGGTGAGAGCACAGTAGGGCCGGTCTCTGCATCCCCTGTAATCTGCACACACACACACCTGCATAAATTGGGTAGAAACTTTGGGATCAACATCAGAGATGCCTTTGTATTTTCAAAAGTATATTGTTTATTGGGGTCAGAAAGATTTAGGGGCGGTACTTGGGATGAAACAAAAGAAAAGCAAAGTGCTGTTTGTTTGTGCAGCGGCAAACTCTAGTTAGCATAAAGAATAAATCAATAAATTCTTCTCTGCCAGCAGTGTTCCTTTGTTGTTGTGTTGGACGCTTAGTGTTACTGGAAGGAGGTAAAATAGGTGAATCTCTTTAGTGTGAATGGCTTGCAGGCCAGCAGCCTCTCTCCTGTGTGTGAGGTGTGTAAAGCAGCTTCAGGTGTTCACAGAAACAGTGAGGAAACGTGCAAAAGTGAATATGAGCACAGATTTTCTTATTCTGAATGTTTAAGTTTCATCTTAATATTTTCATTTTTCATACTGTTGGCCATGCCTTTTCACACTCATTCATACATTCCCACTTCACATCTTTGTGGAAGAAGAGAAAATGTTTTCTTGAATTTCCTGAATGACTCAGTGGACATCATGTCTCATTTATGTGTCTTGCAGTATGTACCTGCATATTTAGCATACAGAGCTATTGTATCTGTGTACAGACAGGATTCCGGTAAGTAGCGACTTTTTCTCCATTTCAAAATAGAGTAGAAAAGCAGTGTTGCCTGACCTCCAGCAGCACACGTGGAAAACACAAACTGTAACCAAGTTTCTGCCTCAGATTTTTGGCACACAAAAAATCCTCTTCAACAGCTTTCTACTCATTCACATATAAGGACACAATTCATCTTGTAGGCTCAAAACACCGACTTCACTTTGTTGATCCCCTTGAGGAATTTGTCTTTTGACTACCAATTGACCCTTCGCTAAGTCACGCCCCCCTTAGTTAATGTTGCAAAGTCCGACAAAGTGGTGGACCTGTCGGACTTTTAGCACGGCGCTGCCATTGTTTATTACTGCAGTACCTGGAGAAATATTGTCAAATTTTTGGGAAAAAGCTATCTCAGAAAGAAGCAGACAGTGTTGCAGTTGCATTGTGCATTTGAAGGCCGTATTCAGGCTGTCAAACTGACGTGAAAAAAATAATGATAGAAGCTAATGCCTACCAATCAGAGAGTAAAAGTGAACCACTGCATTACCTGACTACTGAGAAAGAGGACAATTATTAAGGATCAACACTGCTCTTGTACAGCTGGGTAGGTCTCTGTTCACTATTACAATCATTAAAAAGCAGAACAGTAGGGCTTTATAATGTTACATTCAGCAGGAAGTTAGCTAGCGTTAGCTAACTAACATTACATTAGGAACAACCCACAGCCTGCATTTACCTAGATTTTGAAAAGTGAATAAATCGTGCTTCTCCTTTCAACCACTCTGGGTAGCGACTGTAACTATTATGCCACAGAAACAGCTTTGACTATATCTTAGAAAAATATGTGATTGGCCAGCTGCGTATTCGGGGTTTGGCTTAGCGAAGGGTCAATTGCCAATGGGTTGTAATGGGTCACGTTTTTTTTAATGGTGCCATATTGTAGAAAGAAGATTTCCATATCTTTTTTGATTAAAAAGCAGGTCTAGGTGCTATATAATAACTGTGAAAGTATCAAAACTCTTAATCCATGGAGAAACACACACAGTCTGTAATCAGAAACTATGCCTTTAAACGAGGACTTCCGTCAGGACTTCTGAAGTAATTAAGGTGAAAAGGTGCCACATGCACATTTAAAGAGTTAACTTCCCAAAACAAAAGACTGAAGTGATGAGAGAAGATTGAATCATGCCTGCATGTGTGAAGACTCAGCAGGGATTATATTAAATGAGAAAAGTTCATCTATAGGTGAAACAGATCTAAAAGCAACACAGAGCACCTGAAAACCTTACTGCATCATATTCCATTATATTGTTATATTTTAAGTTGTCACCTGCCACCTGAATTTTGTGTTTAATTTTATATAAATAAAGGCATTTACACCATAAACAGATGCAGAAAACACAGACATCAGTGCAGACAGTTCCATCAGAATGCAGAAAATGTGTTTAATGCTGAAAATGTTCTGGGGGAAGGTGCCCTGACCCTCCCACTTAAGTGTCACCTCCAATGTTGAAGCAAAAATTACACTCTTGCATTTAAACAACAAAATTACTCCATAAATTTACTAAAATACAAGAAAACAGTCTCTGGAATGACACACATTAACTGAGGGTGGCATTCCCAGATACCTGGTTAGGTTTGGTCTCCTGATTTAGGTTATTATGTATGGAGGTTGGCAAGTATGAAGTTGGCAATTATTCATCATTGCCCATGACTATTGACTTGGCTTTTCATGTATACATGCTTTAAAATTCTGAATTTGTCTGATGAACTTTTAAAACAAAATTGAAGAGTGATGACCCTGAGTCCTGCGGTGGGTAATGTCACAGAAGGCCTACTCGACCTCAGCAATACTGAGTCTCACTCCAAACTAAATTGAAAGGTAGGCTGCCCTTGCCATACCCCATACATGTATAATAAGACCTGGATAAGTCAAGCCCCACTTACCTTGCAAACACTGGTTGCTGCCTCTCGCATAGCCAGACCTATCTCCACATTTCTTTTTAGCACTGTGCCAGCTAGGTGCTGCCCTTCGGCAGGCTTCTGGAAGTTGGCCAATCACAAGAAAGTGGGCTTTTAGGGGACATGCACTAAAACGGAGTGTTTGGACAGAGAGGGAAAAGAGGGGCTGCAAGTCACAATTTCAATTTGTCCAATACTTTGGTTTGAACCACAACTAATGATATTTCCATCAGTCTAACCTGTTTTTGTATTTAGTGCAAATTAGCAAATATTTGCTTGCTAACACAGTAAACTATGATGGTGGCCATGGTAAACATTATACTTGCTAAACTTCTACATAGGACTTTAACCTTTAGCTTAGTATAACCTCACAGAGCTGCTAGCATGGGTAGACTCTTAGTCTTGTTTAGTTGTATACTGTAAGGAAACTGAGAATGTGTGACTGCTTATCTACTCTATCCTTACAAGTCTTACAACTCTTTACAAGTTAAATTTATTTTTGCTTTTTTTATGAATCAAAAGCCCAAAGATAAAATAAAAATGTATTCACAGAATGTATGAATAAATTCTTAATTGTTTTTATCAGGCATTCAGTGCAGTAATGCATGCAGTGCTATATTGGCATGATTTACATGTCTGTTAATATAATGTTGATAATATAAGACCAACATATACCAACCCATGGATATAACAATATTATCTTAAACAGGTATAGACATGTCTCACTTATGAGGTTAAACAGGTTACTTGTGTTACTAAGTTAATTAATCTGCTTTGTGCTGAATAACATCTGAATCATATCTTCTAAAAACCCCTTAGGAGCAATTAGAATGCAAGCAATGACACATGGTTAAAATTAGTTGACAAAATGTTTGTTGCTGGGTGTTGTTTGCCGCGTGATTTATGACTCTTGGCATCCCTAAGGACCAGTAAAGGAAAATGTTGATAAGCAGCTTGAAGAGACTTTCAGACACAAGAAAACATTGGAAGTTTTATGTTTAATGTTCTTCAACAACTGATAAAATACTTCAAAATGTCAAAACAAATACCAAGTCGTGTGTTCTGTGTAGTCCTGTCAAGATGTTAAAGCTCCATGTTTGCTTTAAACAAGTCAGCAGAAGGTAAACATCATCATACTACTGATCTGTCTATTTAATCCTGTGAAATAATTAGAACCACTATAAATATACTAACTGCTTGGTATAAAACAAATTACTATTCTGGGTGGAATTTTGTGCAACACCCTATTGAGGCAAAAAAGTCTCAATTCACTTCTCAAATTCCAAAAGAACAATTTTACGTGTTTCATGGTATAATATTTAGACACATGCATAGAGAAAAATCTTGTGAGCCCCTGTCCTGATTAGAAAAAGTAAGTATATGTATCCAGCTGCATTCAGTGAAGAAGACAATATTCTATCTTGGCCATTTCAAACTGCAGTATTGACACATACTCAAGTCTTAGATCACCAGGGGGCGAATTCACAAGAGAATTGCACATCTTTTGCAGCCGCTAAACCTGCACAAATAAGACAATTAACCAAGTGTATAGTGTCTCAGTGCTATTTGCACGTATTTCAATTAGGTAATATGCAAATGAGCCTCATTGCAAAAAATGTCCAGTTCACAAACACAGAGAGTTGGTGTTATCTGAAGCGTGTTTATAAGAGGTGTCACACCCAGACTTTCCAGTGAATGTAGCATCACATGATCACATGAGCTCAGATGGCATAGACAATACAATATTGTTGATGAGGGAATGAAATTTCAAAACAACATAAAATCTACTGCTGTGAGAAGCGGAGACAATGGTTATACACCGTAATTATACACAGTCCAGTAGAGAGCAGCGTAGAGATAACAGCTCTCTATGCAGCTTTTATACCATTTTGTGTCTCAAATATTTCTTAGCCATGTTGTGTGATATGCTTCAGTAAACTTTAAGAACAAATATTACTGAGCCCACTGCAGAAAATTGCAGAAGAGCATTTAATAGCATATGATGCGCATCCCTCCAGGATTTCGCAGGCCTTTTTTGTGATTGTTGCGGTCTGAAATGCCTGATTTTGCAGCAGCTTTTCTAACCCTAACCTTGCATATTTAAACCAGCTTACCTTGATTTTTTCAGTGCTTGCAGCTGACCGGGATGAAACAGCCTGGGTTACAGTGATTTGACTTGTCTGACGTCCTCCATACATTTCTGCCATTCCCCGCGTATGTTTTGCGGTTGCAAAATGTTTGTCAGTTGACGATTTCCTTTTATGTTCAACCACAATACCCTCGCTTAGAAACTCGCCTATCTCTGTGAATTCACCCCTGAGGGTATAAGTAGGGTATTGATGTGATGCAACAGTGACCGAACTGCCAGACAAAGCCACATTGAAGAGTGAAGGGAGGCATGGTCAAGCCATGGTTTTAGACCATCTCTAATCAATGTTGCTCAAGATGAGACCGGGTGGAGACAGATGAAATGTATTTCATGTATTTTTTCATTTGTTCATCTGAACAGATGAGTTTTGATGAACAGATGATGTGCAGAGTTTCTGCTGTCGTGAAGCCAGTGGAGATTGGGGTGTATGGTTTGACCTTGTCCTGGCTGTAGGATGGGCCTGAGATATTTGTAGCATGGTAGGAAAGCACCAGTGTCTTGAATCAGATTTGAGCAGCGTCTGGTGGAGTGGTGTAGTGTGGGAGAACAGTAGTGAGGCTACAATTGCATGCTAGTGCTAAAACATAAGATTCAAAAAAACATTTCCCCATAGTAACCCTGGTGGTTAAGTACCTTAAAGGATGACTAGGTGGTCTAGTCTGAGTTGTCTACCTCTACTCTACTCTCTGATACAATTCATTATGATTTTATTGCAGAATTGATACATACTGGTTAGTATAGTTGTAGTCATTACATTACATCATAAACAAATCTTACCTATAATAATACATCATACTCTTGATTATATTTAGTATTATTAATCTGAATTGGCAAAGTAACTAATAACTAAAGTTATCACCTAAATGTAGAAGAGTAAAAATACAATATTTCCATCTGAAATGTAGTGGAGTAGAAAAATTGTATTTAATTAGTGCACTTGGGTAAGTGCACTTAGTAACTTGCCACCACTGCCGCCACCAATAAAAGAAAATGATGATAAAACATGAAACTGTCAAAAATAATTAATTTAGATTCAGGTTCAGTCCATTAGTATTCAAACCTCCTCTATGTTCAAACCTTCTTGTACACTCTCTCAGTACTGTGTTTGTCTGGCTAATACACACCAGAGGAAATAAACTCATAAGTGCTTAAACTGTTGAATTCATTGGGAGGAGGTTGCTGAGTGGACCCAGATTAACAGAAATGAACAGTCATAGCATCACAATGCAAATCCAGACGTGCATCTTTGTAGCACAGCCTCTTCAATGGAATGCTTGCATGAAACAAAGCAAATTACAGTTAAACAGCTACATGTCTCAAATTTCTACTTGCTGGGCCACATCAAGAAACATAAGGAATAAATGATGTTTGGTTTGGGGTTTTACATTTCAATTTAGCCCCAGGCCTGGAAGCCATTAAGGCCTAATCTGAATCCTGGTCAGTGCTTGCTCCCTGGAGCAGAAAGTATGGTTTTATTAGCATCAAATCATACACATTATTGAGAATGCGCACACGCACACACGCACGCGCGCACACACGCACACACTGGCATAGACCCAGCCCACGTCCAATAATGGCAAAACAGCATCTCATTACTGGCCATTAGATTTGTATTACTTTCATTTGAACTGGCAATACATCTCGTATTCATAAATGGAACAGTCACAACATAGAATAGTGACACAGCTGCATGATGGTAGCTGAGAGACAAGGCCAGGAACAAATGATTCATAAAATGAAACAGTTTGAAAATGTCCTTTATGATATGGGGCAGAATGTCCGTAATTACTTACAAAATGTAACATCCACTAATGTGCTGACAGGTATGACTACTGTGGGTAATTAAGCACATAAATACATCAGGGTTTTGACTGAATATTATCCAGTTTTTTATTGGAGCCAAAATGTAAATGTATGTGTGTATGAGTGAGAGAGAGGGAGGAAATAGAAAAGAGGGCAAAGAGAGTAAAACCTCCTCCATCTCTTTGGCACAACGTCCATACTGAGTATCTCTTACTGATGGACACAGCACATTAACTGGCTCATTATCAGCCTCCCACCATATGGACTCGGGCCGGGGTGGGTCAGAGCCGCGGCCGCCCTGATGCTCGCCCCCCTAATTAGGACAATTATGCCATCTCCATCACGAGGGCCAGTTACACAAAATGGTGTCACGCCCTCGCTGAGATTGGTGTCACCGAGCCCAGACTATGAGAGGCGGGGAGAGGAAACAGCAGTGTCGTTTGGCAGACACTGCCGAGCTCACAGAGCAATTACCCCGGGTGAGAGGTGGTGGAGTCAGAGGAGGGGGGAAAGAGTGGAGAGAGCAAGAGAGGTAGAGAGCAAGTGAAAAGAGAGAAGACAGCAGATAGAAAATGGTAAAGAGATGGAGGGAGGTGAGGGTTAAAACTGGGACCACAGTGAGAGGTTACAGTATCAATGAAGTTAACATTGGTGACTTTTGGATCGATTGGGTGTGAGGCTGTACAGTGGTATCCTCCTGGACAAGGACAATGACTTAATTCCGTCATTTAACCTCTATTGGTGCCATGGAATATAAGAGCCTCTTTTACTGGAGAACTGGTTAAAGGAATAGTTCAACAGTTTTGGAAAACGCGCTGCAAGGGCAAAACAGCTCGACTTGCTCGTGTGCATACACATATCCTGGGCTGCTAACATCAACACGCGTATGAATATTTAGAATAACAACAGTAACAGTAAAAAAAGTAAGTACTAACTGTGCTTCACTCTGGCCAGCGGGGGGGCTCTTCATTTTTTACTCCAATTTTAGTCTCTATGAATCCAAAAGTCCTTAATCCTAAATTTCCCACAATGCAAGAACTTGCATCTTTGCATTAGATCCACCCAGCCTGGTAAATGCCCACGGCTTCCAAACTGGACACCTCCAGTTTGTAACACAGGGCTTGTGTTATACATGTGTAGTGTCGCAGCCCAAGCTGAAAAGAATCAGGGCGTCAGAGTGATTTTTTTCAGATTAGACACAGCTTCCTCCAGAGGCACCGAAGACAAGTAAACTGACCGTCACATGTAATATCACTTGAGGGCCCCTTTAAGTACTTACTTCATAGATAGAACAGTTATCAATTGGAAAAATAAGGAACAGGTTCACATGGCCAGTAAGTTCAATCTATCCATAGATTTGTTTCCTGGGAAGACAAAACAGTATAAAACTCCATACGGACACCTTGCAGGGCCCCATTACATGTAAATGAAAAATGTGTTACAGTAACATCACGCTGAGTTGATGATGTCGATAGTTGTGAAAAGGACTATGCAATTAAAAGCTTTCCTGAGCCAATTACATATATGCTCAGTTAATAGCAGGGATTCAGATACACCATAGGCTCTATAGCACCACATTCATTGTAAGTGCTGTTCAATTGATCGTTAGACAAACAGCGCACATGACTTCGAGCTCATCTTCAATCCAAAGCAGACCCAGTTTTCCAACAGTTTGCCTTATGACTACCTGATGTTCAACCAGTGATGTTTTGTTTTCTTCCTTTCATAGCAGAATCCTTGAGTCTTAAATTAGGCCCTGAGGGTGCCTGTGGATCAATAGGCTCACTGCAGGTGCACCCCGACAGGAGCAACAAGGAAAGGCATTTTCCCTCTCCTTTCATTGGAATAAAACAAGCTTGATTGGGAGCGATGAGTGGAGAGAAATGTGTGAGTTCCTGTCCACCACTGGTTCCAGTCTTACACTTGTTCATGCAGCCTGTTCATTAGCCAGGCAGGTATTGACCACGTTGTATAGCAAAACGGAGATCAAGCTGGGTTACAACAGGGACGCTTGAATTCCTGAAAACAAACTGTTATTGATTTGTGTAAGTAAGTTGAATAAGGAGTATACAAGAGGCTGCTTTGAAGGCCCAATCCCATGTCAGAATCCAGCACCACCTCTGCTTCCATCTTACTGCCTGTTGCTGCTAACACCGGCTGCCCTTATTGATTACTATTTAGTATCCATGCATAGGTGGAGTCTACTTTTGTACTGAGTGTAACAAGGTTGAACTGGGATCTGTGTGAAACTGGTTTATGGATGAACCCTCAGGTTCAGTCACGCTGGAGGCTGACTGTGTTTTTTACAAGGCTGATACATAGGAGGATATCTTTATTGTTTTCACCGCGTGTGTGTGTTTGTGTGTCGTCATGGCAAAATTCAGTCCTGGAGACACCTACTGTAGCAGGAACTACAACCGAAGTGTTTTTTTTTTTTTTACTACTTTGGAGTTAAGTCACAGAATTAGCTTTGTCAAGATGAAAAAAACAGTCAATATTCATGTTCTTGTCAAACAACTGATTGTTTATTGCCAATAATGAGACATCCTACATTCACAACTAACCATGTTTAATGTTGGACAGTCCATCAAATGATGGATATGTCAAAACTAACATACAAGGTTAATTTGGGGGCGCATTGGTGGGAAGTTCATTATGTTGGATTGCTGCTACACACCTCTACAGCTATAGACCACAGACCTCACTCCTTTTGGCTAGCTGTAGCGATGACCCCATAGCCTGTACTGATGTTGACTGTATGCATGTTTGCTGCAATTTTTTTCCTTGCCTGGGCGCTCACAGCTTGCATCCAATCACAAGGACACGTGCAACAAGTACTAGCCAATCACAGCACAGTAAGGCGGGACTTGTCGAAAATCTGTCAGAAATATAAAGAGAACGCTACCCTATGTGCTCCTCAGCTGCATCTTCTAAATATGGTGGGAAGGAGAGACATATTTTGGTGTGTAGTTGCCATAAAACTGTGGTAGTTACACTTTAAATGTACGGGTCTACTGCTTATAGCTATTGGGTTGTTGAGAAACGTTTCCCTGCACGCCATTGGCTGTGCGGCGTGGCAGAAGGGACAACTTTCAGGAAGTGAGGAAAAGGGTTTGTATGTTTCGCACCGGGACAGTGAGAAACATGTTATGGAAGAAGGCTAAACATTTTAGGAAGAATTCGCTATTAAGTATTAGGTATTAATTACTACAGCTTATTGGTTTGTTTGTAGACAAAAAGCTCAATTGACGACGTAACCTACGGCTTGGATTCCCTTCGGATGCAGGTAACGTTACATGACGTTACTTTATCATGAGTCATTAAAGAGCTTCAGTCTTACTAGCTAAGTTCCTCAACTGTCGCCTGTCCGTTAACTGTCAACGGCAATGTGTTTAACGGTCTGAAGTTGTTTTACTTTACTTTAAGTGTCCTGCTATTTCACTTGTCATTCGTGTGTTTTATGTAACTAACCATAACAAACGACTTATCTGAAAGGTTGTATAGCCGGCTCCTGAAGAGCCCAGTTGACGAAAGTTGACGAAAGTTGACGAAAAAGGACGATGAGAAGGTTTCCGCTATTTGCCAAAGTTTCCCCACCCGAAATCTCAAAATTTCAAATTTGAGTGTGTCTTATAACAGCAGTCCTATAGCCACTTAAATACTCTCCCTCAGGCTGGACAAGTATCAAACTTTAATTTCTAAAAGACCGAGAAAAAATATGTTTATCGGTGACAGATTGTTAATGGTGTTTGTGGACATTGCCTTTAACTTCAACAGAGAACTGTCAGTGTGGGTACAGGGCAGTGTTGTATCAGCTTGGCCAGTTGTTTTCATTTTAGACTGAGTGAAAGAGATGTAACCAGTTTCGCATTTTAGCCTAGTATGTAAAAATATTTTCCTAATATTTTCTTACAGATATTATCTTTGCTCAGTTTTCATGGCACCGCAAAGAAAGAAGACATTACCCAAACCACTCCCAGAGGGCTTTGTACTGACCGACACTGAGAAGAAGAAATGGAGGCTGGGGAAAATCATTGGTCAGGGTGGCTTTGGACTAATTTATCTTGGTAATGAGCACACTGTCTGATGACACATGCACACATTGGTACATTCACACAAGTATGTACATGCAGGCAGGCTTGTCTGCTGCAGATTAACTCCCTCTCCTTCTCTGCCAGATACACATGTTGGTTCTGGAAGACACTTCTCTGATTGATCTGTTTTTCTCTGGGTTGTGAAGCTGTTTGAACAGTCTAATCTATGAAGACCTTTCCAATCAGCTGCAATTCCCAACTTTTACAAATCCACTAGTGCTCAGTACAGAGCTTTGTTAATGTCTTCCTTGTGTTTGATACATTTTATAAATCCAAAGGGCCTGATCTAGTCCAAGAGTTAAAACTTAAAGGAGGGGGGGGTATACAATTCTAATGCAGTGCACATCTTGCGATGAAAAAAAGAGAAGGTATTTGTACACAGCCCTCTGTAAATGAGAAAAGGTCAGTGACACAACACTATTCCAGCAGTGATTTGTGTGTCAGGTTACGTTAAATGACTTGCCCTCAAACATTCAGCTTACTTTCTAGCTCACCAAGACATGCTGTTGTGATGTTAGCTATAGCAGCAGGAGAGTTGTGAGCATCAGTCTGGAGATATTGTGCTTGCTCTGGGACCGTCTCGTCCTCTCTGCATGTTAGCTTTGCAGCTGCAGCTGTAATGACAGTATGCTAACCTACAACTTGGCTAACATTAGTTCCATTACTTCTTATATTATTTCTCTAGAATTGCATACCCCAACTATATCTGATCGTAAAGTATCACAACTTGGTAGCCTTTCTTTTTGTCTCATCCTTCCTCGCTGTCTCCTGTTGTCTCACAGCCTCCCAGGACGTGGACAGACCTGTTGCAGCAGACACTGGCTTTGTCATAAAAGTGGTGAGTACATTTGTGCTGCATGCAGACAGCCTATCCATCTTAAGGGACACAATACTGCTTGTTTGAAGTGCCAGTGTATACTGCAAGATGCCCTTACTGCGCTCTGTGCAGGAAGCAGAAAGCAGCTGTTACGATGGCCACGGACAATAATGCATGTATAAGCTGTTTACAACAACACAAGTGATATTTTCACCAAACATCATGTGATTTAGTTTGAAGTGACTGCGAGAAACGTGAGAAGATTGCCACGTATGATGTAAAAATAACCTTTGACAATTAAGCAAAGTGGAACGGAGTGATGGTTCCTCTAACCTCCCGCATGAGCACTTCTATTTAGGGTTAGTAGAATATCCAAAGCTGGCACAGATGCATTGCCCAGTTGCTTGTTGCTGGGTTGTATTGTCCACATCCACTCCCAATAAGCTGTTTTGGGATAGCCTGTGAACCCTTCCTGCACTAGTGGCTGAGTAAATAAAGGCAGACTTCAGTGGCAAGTTTATTTAAGGCCTTGGACAATGTTCAGATTCAAAGTAGCAAATGGTTTTATTATAACATATGGCTTTTTATGCAAGTGATACATTATAATGTTTATCTGATACCAATATGAGGCTTCACCGTTTACTGCAGCTCCCTCTCTCTCTTTGTGTTATACCCCTGCCGCATCTCAGCAAGGTAACAGTCCACGTCAACAAAAAGATGGAATTTCATGCTTAAAACACTAACTGAAAAATAAATACTGGCCTTGTTTAAGTAAACAGGCTTATAGATTAAAAACAGCCCTGCATTAAAATAATGCAGCAGGTTACCTTGGTGTGGGCGTGTTGCTTCAGTTAGTGGTGAGACATGAAATACGATCTAGGAAGTCCAGTTTGAGTAACTGATAGTGAATTCTTGGCCGAAGCCGAAACTGAATATAATGAAATAAATTGCCGAGCACTGACCAAGTACATTCATTACTATTGCATAAATTAAATAGTCAAAATGTGCTTTTACCCAGTGTTTCCCACAGGATTTGGAGAGACTATGGTGTGTGGGTCCGAGGCCCGAGAGGGTCCGTTAAGTAAATGTGTCCATTCACTTTTAATGGACACATGTAATATGTTTTATAATTTCTGTGAATATAATCCAATTAATCTTATTTCCATCCTGTACAGACGTCTTATTCTGAAAACTGGACATTGTCACATGTGTGGTGCGGCTAGCTTAATCGCATTCTCACAAACGAGTGACAGAAACACTCAAAGCGGTTCTTTTCCAAGAAGTCAGCCACAGATGGATGAATTGTTTTTATCTGCGATTTGCCTGTTACTCATGTCGCCTCACCAAGCTCCGTGTGTTCTCGCATCTTTAATGAACAAAGTGTTTCAAAGTTTTGCGCATTCTTTCAGAGCCAAAGCCAACACCTGTCTGATTCCAACACCAACAATCTGGTCGATCACTTCAATCATATCTGCTTGTCGTCACTAAATATTACTGCTCCTCTAAAGGTTAGGCCTACGTCTAAAGCTAGTAAGCAACCCTGGATAAATGACAGCATTCGCAGCCTAAAAAGGGAATGCAGGAAAGCAGAGCGCAGATGGAAAAAATCCAGTCTCCAAGTCCATTACCTCAGTCTGAAGGATTTATTAATTAACTACAATAACATGGTTAAGGATGCGAGAACACACTATTTTTCTGAACTCATTACTACACATAAACACAATCCCAGGTTTCTGTTTAAGACTGTGGATCAGCTGGTAAACCCAACCCTTCCTTGTGCCTCAGCTGGAAGTAATGATGACTGTGAATTGTTTTTATCTTATTTTAACAATAAGGTGGTGTCAATCAGAGCCTCTGTTACCCCCGTGGCCTCTTACTCAGAGGTTCCTCACCAGCAGCAAGAGAGTTTTAACCAGTTTTATCCCATCAACTTGTCTGAGCTTTTAAAAACAGTATCACAAATGTGAGTGTCCTCCAGCCCACTTGATGTAATGCCTACAAAATTTTTACTGAAAGTAATAGATTCTGTTGGGCCCCATTTGATCTCTGTTTTCAACAGCTCCCTATCTACTGGTTGTGTCCCTGATTATTTTAAAACGGCTTGCGTGAACCCACTTTTAAAGAAACCTGGTTTAGATCCCTCCCTCCCACAAAATTTTAGACCAATTTCAAAACTGCCTTTTATTGCAAAGATTCTAGAAAGAATTGTGTCCAAACAGCTGCTCACTGTACTGGAAAATAACAACTTATTTGAAAAGTTTCAATCTGGTTTCAGGAAGTACCACAGCACTGAGACTGCCCTGCTTAAAGTCACCAATGACCTTTTAATGTCTGCTGATGAAGGCATGTGCTCAGTCCTGGTACTCCTGGACCTTAGCGCTGCTTTTGACACCATTGATCACAACATCATGTTAGACAGACTGAGGCACTGGGTGGGGATCTCTGGTACTGCCCTAGAATGGTTTTCATCCTACCTGTCAAATAGGAAGTTCTGTGTCTGTAAACAACTATGTCTCTTCGTTCTGTCCAGTTAAATATGGTGTGCCTCAGGGGTCGGTCTTAGGACCCATTTTGTTTTCCTTGTATCTGCTTCCCCTTGGACATATTATCCATAAACATGGCATTTCTTTTCATATTTATGCTGATGACACACAAATATACTTGCCCGTCAGATCCACAGACCCTGGAATGCTGAGTTCACTTAACAACTGCCCTTGTGAAGTTAAAAAATGGATGTCAAATAATTTCCTCCAGCTGAACTGACAAAACAGAAATCCTGGTCATCGGGTCCCAGCAGATGGCAAATCAAATACTGCCATCTGCTGGTTCCCTAGTAAATCACATTAAGCCTGTGGCAAAGAACCTTGGTGTTTGGTTTGATAGTAATTTAAATTTCGAGCAGCACACCATAAAGCTTGTTCAATCATGTTTTTATCAACTTAGAAATATAGCAAAAATTCGATCTATGTTAACTTTTAAGGACACCGAGACCATTTTACACGCCTTCATCTCATCACGCCTGGATTATTGCAACAGCCTTTTCACCTGTTTAACCCAAAAATCTATTGATCGACTCCAGACTGTCCAGAACTCAGCTGCCAGGCTTTTAACCAGAACAAAGAAATATGACCACATCTTCATGGCCTCTCGCCTTGTTATATTTCTGAACTTTTAGTCCCATACACACCAGCACGTACCTTGAGATCCTCGGGCAGAGGTCTGCTATCTGTTCCAGAGTCTCGACTGAAAACTAAAGGGGACAGAGCGTTTGCTGTCAGGGCCCCGAGGCTCTGGAACAGCCTGCTCGAGGAAATCAGGTCGACTGAGTCAGTGAACTCTTAAGTCCCTTCTTAAAACATACTTTTATAGGAGAGCCTTTCCCGATTTTATTTGACTTTATTTTATCCCTTTTATTTTATTCTATTTTACTTATTTTATATTTATCTTAAACGTGTATTTTAGTCTTTTCTTTTTATCTTGTATTGTTTTTGTATTATTGTTTTTTGGGTATTATTGTCTTTACACTTGTTAAAGCACTTTGTTGTTGTTTTTGAAAAGTGCTCTACAAATAAAGATTATTATAATTATTATTATTATTATGTACAAGTAATTAATTAGCAATTATTGTGTGATATGTTTACACGTATTTACACCCTTGGTTGAAGGGAGGTAACATATAGAGGAATGAGAGGGATTCTCCTTTCACTTAATCCAATCTAAATGGGAAAGCCATGTTCCGTTCAGGAAGTTTGGAGAGTCCTTTTGATTCCAGGGAATAGACAACTGGAAGAAAGGTTTAACAATGAATAGAATGTACAGCTGGTTTTATTTATACAGTTGGGATGATGCTTCTTTGTTTGGACACATCTCTCACAACCCCACTTTGTGATGTGTACTAAGACATATTTATTTTTCTCTAGCCTAGTGCTTGTTAAACCAATGATAATGAAATGGTAAATGATTTGTGTATGTATGTGCAGGAGTACCAGCAGAATGGCCCCCTGTTCTCGGAGCTCAAGTTCTACCAGAGGGCAGCCAAACCAGAGAGCAGTGAGTAGCACCACCCGCCCAGCGTCCCGGCAGCTCACTGGAGCACAAGTGTGTTTGACTGATGAAGTGGCCGCAGACACAGAGGCTTTGCTGCCTGCCGCACAGTAATTAATAATAAGCCAAAGCAAACATGCACCTCAGTGGCAGTTAGCCCCTCTCTTCGTGCTTGTCTGAGCTCTCCAACGCCTCTGGTGGAGAGGAGCGAGAGAGGGGAAGCCACTCAAACGTAATGATGGCCGGGCCTCCAATGAGCCCCTGACCACCTGCCAGCCTGGTTGAGCGCCAGTCAGGCCAGCCGCCATCGAGCCCTGAGCCAGACCTACTGCTTTGTGTGTGTGTGTGTGTGTGTGTGTGTGTGTGTGTGTGTGTGTGTGTGTTTGTTTGTACCCTCAGTACTGTATGATTGATATTTTCATGCATGCATTAATACACTTACAAAGACTAATCAGAATTATGAACAGAACACTGGCCTACATTTCATAGAGTTTAGGGGCTTTTGTTAGGAGGAGAGGTGTTCGACTGGGGTTAGGTCAAGGTTAGGGAATCATCTGAATCTAATGAAAAGTGTTTGTAGTTGCCAACCATTCCCTTCAGACTCCGTACAGCTAAGTGGTCCAAGGCACTAGGGTTTCTGCTTTTTTAGTACAGCCATTGTGGGTTTGAGTTTTGATTTAGTTGCTGGGTTGAGTCCTATAATTCACCAAATATAAGCACCCCAGGAGTGTGAAAATGGAAATGTGCATACACACAGTCACATAATTATTCCTCTTCTAATCTTGTTCCAGTGCAAAAATGGAAGAGAGGCAGGAAACTGGACTTCCTGGGCATCCCACAGTACTGGGGATCAGGGCTTGCTGAATATAATGACCTCAGGTATTGACGTAGCTAGCATTTGGTGGACAAGATGTTGTCAGATGATTAGATGATTACACTGTATTACATGTCTGCTCCCTTTTTGAGCGTAAAAACAACATCATCATTTTCTCTTCATTTTACAGTATCACCGTGGGTTTGTTTCTAATATGTTGCACCTTAAGATAGCATTACTCTTCGAATGGAGGATGATGTTATGACTGGAGGACTTCATTTCTCAATTGTTTTCATAAACAATATAGCCAAGAGAAAATGTCAGCAGGGGTAAATGATAATAGCAGATTTAGTTCCTACCCATTTACACAGGGCATTAACATGATTTGTATCTGGATAATGAAAAACAGATGTAGGTATAAATACACGCAGAACGCATTGTGATCAGATCAGCCAGTCCACATCTGGAGGTGGCTTGGATACACTGGGATAAAATCCCAGCCAGGTCAGGTGTTAATTCAACTCATACAGCGAGAAATACACCATGGATAAAAGTACTTGGACAAGCTTGTACCAATACTTTGGGAGGGGCTGTCTTGGCCGCTAGATGAGCATTATGACACGTGTTACAAAGTGACACTGATAGGTTACAGAAGTAAATGCTGGACTACAATCGAGCTGTTTTGAAACAGTTCAGAGCAGTGCCTATGGATTTAGAATGGGATGTCATAAAAGTAATGTGTAAGTAAATGTCCCAGTACCTTTGTCCCATTAGTGTATATTCTTCACAACAACACCCAAAAAGCTTAAAGACTAAACTTGCTAAAGAAATGCATTGGGGAGGAACTACAGCCGGTAAATCTGGGATAAGTCATGTAGTTAGTTTTGATGCTCTCGACAATGATTTCACATTCATGGCGCACTACCTAAGCCTTATGGCAGGGAAAACCCTGTTATTATGACCTCAGAATCATTACAGATTATAGGGTTATTTATGTTTGCTTTTTTGTTTTGACCCTCCCTGGAGCTACAAATATTTTTCCTTGAGCCTCCCTGAGGGACTGGGGGAAAATTCATGACCCTCCCTCCACCATAAACAACCATATTTTTATTACATTCACACCAAAAGTAGCTAGTATTGGAGAAAATAAAAAGCAAAGGCTGACCTTTTCCAACTATTACATTTAATAGCAACTCTTAAACCCTGGCCCTCTGACCCCCCTTAGCTTGTAGGGATAAAAGCAAACTACCATCCCTACTTTACTGTGTCCTACCCTATAGTAATGTTACTGCAAAAGTTAGCTATGACAGTTCTGACTAGGAAACCAAAATAAGATGCTTTCTTAGTCAAACCAATGCAATGTGCAAAAAGCACAGAGGAAGTGAGCAAACCAGTAATTCTATTAACGATTACTGGCTATAGAATTGCACCATCACTTGCTGTGTGTGGTTCAGGTGGGGTATGAGGTCCATTGAGGTTTAGGTAGATGTGGGAGATAAGTTTAGTTAAACAATTAACATATAATAACATAAATGCACAATTCAACCATTTAAAAGTTGTATGTCTCTCCCCTATTGCCAAAGTAAAAAACTACAAAAGTCCCTCCCAATTGCTACAAAAATTATTTTACGTGCCTCGCTGGAGCGCACCTCCAGAATGATGATTTTATGATGATATTGTTAACTAGAAATTCAGTATGCTTGTTCTTCAAAGTTATACCTGACTTGATAGATTTGAAGTGTAAAGGATGTTCCAGTGGACCCTATGCTAAAGGAGATCAGAAAGGAAGCATTGAAGCACCTTTCCTTAGCATGTAGAGAATACGACCAGCTGGTCATGTAAAGTTATCTGTCCATCAGGAAACTCCGTAAATCAGAAAGTTGAGGCAGAACAGCCGAAAGTGAACCGTTATGTCAACAATGTTAGTTGCATTAAAGATATTATAGTCATTGTGATTTTCACCTACAAGTGAATAGCTGTTTTAATAGTTTTTGATCAAATTCCACTATAGTATTTCTGAGCACTGAATGTCTCATTCACACCTTGTTCGGTTAACCTGTGTTTTTTTTTTTTTTACAGAACTCTTGGGCCAAAAAACCATCTACATATCAGGAAGTAGGAGATGGTTTGTTATTCAGAACCAGGAAAAAAATTTAATTTGATCTGATCTTCTCCTCTACTACGCAGATATCGTTTCATGGCCATGGACCGACTGGGCAGTGACCTTGAGAAGGTCCTTGAGCACAATGGAGGTAGACTTAGGAAGTCCACCGTGCTCCAACTTGGTCAAAGACTGGTGAGCTCATCTGCCTGTTTTTTTTATGTTCATTGGCTGTTGTTTAAAGAAGGTGAATGCAGCTGGGTTTCCAGCAGCTCAGATAGAACACAGAAGGCCACTTTAACAGATAATGACCCCTCTACCATAAGGTGAACAGAGCATACCTCTTTCATTCTTGTTTTGTGTGTACATGCTCTGTTTTGGCCTGTGCCAGGTGGCTGTGCTGGAGTATATTCATGAAAACGAGTATGTCCATGCAGACATAAAAGCTGCCAACCTCATGCTGGGTTACAGAGACCCTGAACAGGTAAGTCCCCTGACCTCTAATTATCTTGAATGTGCATAGAAATTAGGTCTTCTCTGTTCTGCAAAATAAACACTTGTGCTTGGCTATCTATCTGTCTGTCTATCTCTATCTCACAGTAAAGGGTTATATTTCCTTGTGCACATTATCAGATATCCATTTTATTGAGAATTGTGTCACTTAGGCTATGTTCAGACTGCAGGCCTTAATGCTCAATTCCGTTTTTTTTTTTTTTCCCCAGATCTGATTTTTTTGTTTGACAGTTAACATTGTTGTTTAAATGGTGCCCATATCAGACTCCAGTGTGAACAGTCCGCGGCCTGAAAGTGATCCGCATGCGCAGAAGAATAACACGACGTCACACACAGCAGCACGCTGTTGCAGGCTACAGAAGTAAACAAGGAGCAACCGAGGTTAGCCCTGGTTAGCTCACGGGAGACTCACATTTTTTATTGTCCTCTCACGGGTCACATTTCTCACGAATTATGACAAGTGTTCACAACTTTCTGTCCTTGTCATTACGGTTTCTGGCGTTGTACAACACAACTGCCCCACAACTCCCTCCCTCTCTCTCCCTCCCCACTGTGTCCGCTCGGACAGTGCCAACAGCTCAAAGTCGCATCAATTCCGACCTGAGTGTCCAGACTCAGTTCACATTTCACAAAAGATCCGATCTGTATCAGATTTGGACCAGATATGAAAGTGGCCCAATTCTGAATTCAGATTCAATGTGACTTGGCCTGTTCACACTGTCATAAAAATATCAGATCTGAGTCACAAAAAAATCGGATTTGGGTCACTTTGCCCTGCAGTCTGAATGTAGCCTAAGAAGACAGACAGGATACATTCATCATTTGTTGAATGGCTTTGTATTAAGTAATGTGTGAGCGTCCTGTTCTGTGCTGTAGGTCTACCTAGCAGACTATGGGCTGTCCTACAGATACTGTCCTGATGGCGTCCATAAAGAATACAAGGAAAACCCCAAGAAGGGACACAATGGAACCATTGAGTACACCAGCCTTGATGCCCACAGAGGACTTGGTAAGCCTTCCAGTTTATAAGCAGATAGACACTAGAGAAAAGAAAATTTGACAGAAGTTGATAAATTGCTATTGCACACATTCAGAGAGGATTTCAATTGCTATTTTTATTCTCAAATCTTATTATTTTTATAAGGGGATTTTTCTTTGTCACTGGCTAAAACCTCTTCGGTGGCAAAGATTCCTCTATGCAGGAAAATCCCTGCCATCATATAAAACCCCACTTCACCATTAGCTAGTGGAATCTTGCAGAGCAGTCTCATTGAAGGAGGCGTGTGTTTGGATTTGAACTCATAAAGCCATGAAAACGACTAACTGACATTTCACGCGTATCCTCCTCATGGTCTAAAAACGCAGGTGAGTGAGGTGTGTGTGTGTGGAGGCCAACTGTGTATCGCGGCGCTGTATTCACTAAGCCACGCACACTTCTGAGCAATCCATCACATCACAACTAAACCCCACCTACATATTCAGTTTTATGCGGAAATGTCATATTACAGAAGATAAAGACTCTTACTTCTGTTAAAGAGGTCACATGGGCAGCTCATTTATAAATGTACAAACTTTTGCTGGGATTGAGAGTGCGTGTATTTAACCGTAAGGGCCTTGAGACTAGGATCGAACTTAAAACGATACTCACATGCCATATTCATATTGAAAGAAAGTAACTGTAATCCTTCCATACTGGCCATGAAGCATGACTACACTGTAAAACATGAGCGACAAAATCCATAGTCCTCATTCCGTTCATTCAAAGTCCAGCCAAAGCAAATATGAAACTTCAGCAGTATGTGTTAGCCAAGTCGAGTAGGTAACTTCCAAAGTTTCAATGCTTGTATCTCCAAATTCCATTTTTTTCAGACAGTGTTTCCTTGCCCAGTCGTGGTGGATGTCTCCTGGTAGGTGCATAGGACAAAAGCAATAAACCTTCACTCAACTACCAGAGCAAAGATGGCCCTGATTTGTCTATCTCAGACTGCTAATTTTACTACCATTTTTGATATTGGTATATTTACACTATCTATATTAACCCTTGAATAAGCTCTGCCCTATTAGGTTGCAGACTTTGTTTGTTAATACATGTAAAATAGTCTCTCCGCCCCACAGCCCTCTGCCTCCCTCGCTCATATTGGGAACACATTAACTGGCAAATTGCCTACATGCTCCCCCTCTTCATTGACCATCGATTCTCCATCCGCGGCCCCTGCTGAATTCCTTGGTACCGTCTCTGTTTAACAATTCCCTAATTAGCTGAAGTCATAACCTGCATCGTGTATTCATCCCCCATTAATTAAGGACTTTGATGTTTGGTTAGAGCGAGGCCTGAGCCACAGATAACCTCTATGAGCTCCACACCGACCAACTCCACCACCCTCCAGTTCGATATAGTGAGTTAGCAAGGCTCAGACTGCCTAATCTCCACGGCAGTGTTTCTATCAACATGATCGATAAGTAAAAGAGGGGCAGAAAATGTCCTGTCAGCACTAGCTATCAAATGGACTTCATGTCAATTTTAATCATTTTGAAAGGGAGGGAGGGAGAGCGGAGAAAAGTTGAGCTATAAAAATTGTAATACACCTTTTTGCTATTTCACATTTACAGCCATTTCCACTAGGTTGTCTTATTGGAGCTATAAGAGTGCTGCAAGCCCGCCAGAGATAATCATTGTTTTAAATACAGATCCATGCCTGTATTACACTAGACCTTCAAAGAACTGAACAAAGCTCCAGCAATGGGAAGAAAATATACTGTATAGATATAGTCTATAATCTTAAACACCTGCTTAAAAACAGACATGCGCATGGTGATTATGACCGAGGACCAGGCCCTTATCTGCACTTCTCTGACCTGATGCCACCAATCCCTGCAAAGATGTTGACAGGCTACCATGGTGAGGTTTGGTGAACGCAGCTGCAGACTGGCAGACCTTTGAACCCAGAGCTAAACGGCGTAATTACCTCCATTCGGTAGGCGTCCAGTGGACAGAAGACTGTCTCCAAACAACAAGACTGTGAAGCAGAAGGGTTAAGAGTGTGACACTGCAGCATGCTTTAGGGAATCTGAATAACAATAGGAGATAATTAACAACACCATCACCTCCCTGTCTAAAGCATGTACCGTGAGCAGTGCGTGTGTGTGTGTGTGTGTGTGTGTATTAATGTGGCTGTTCTTTATGTAATGTGCATGTCTGTGTTTTCCGAGCATGTTCAACCTCCCTTTGAGAGCTGTTTAAATGTGTACGCACATGCATATCTCCCTGCACTGTCCTGTGTCATTCCTCATATGAGGGTAAAACGCATTAAACAGAGAAGACCAGCACTATTATGAGCTTCGGCACTGTACCCAGAGCACACAGAGTGCAGCAACGCTTAATGTAGTTGTTGATCTTTTTAATGGTTAATCTATTGTGGTGCTCTGGGAGTTGCAACACTTTTTCCAGCGTCAGTATCACATGTATTTTTCATCTTTATCCTTCTTTTAATAGGCTCTCAGTAGCAATGAAGTATTTTACAACAAAAGGAAGTAATGGTTACTTAATGCATATTTTACACCCACAAGGGCGAACAGGCCAGAGAGTTGTTGAGATGTACTGTAACAGACAATGATAGAATCAGACTACAAACGTTATTTGCCTCTTGAAATGATCACTGATCAGATTAGTTACATTACGCAGTCAGATTCGTATATTGAAGACATGGCACACTACAAGTTGGACCCCAACTAACCATAGCTTGATGTCTATAACAACTTATGCGACATAAAGACGTGATCAGTTTATGAGTCAAAGTACAACTGAACCATTCATTGTTCCTTGGTGGTGAAGTTGGGCTCTGTCAGTCTCACACCAGTGTGTGGGTGCATAGTGTGCATGTTTGCAGAGGGTGGCATCGCACCCAAAGGTGGGATTAATTTGGTATGATACTCCCGACCTGAAGATGATGGTCAAATGGTTACAGGTTCACTGGAAGAGCACTCCATGCTGCTATTGGTCACATCATGAAACATTGTATAAGTTGTCAAATTAGATGAAAGAAGTGGTTCGTTATCTTCCACTAGGACACTACACGGGATAAAACCAAAAATGTTTGCGCCCAACACTCATTTTTGTTGCTCCACATCTTTCGGTTCGAATGGTGCGTGGTAATCTGCATTAGATCCTATATTTGGATAAGGAAGTAGGGCTCTGGACAGAATATTTATAACTGAACATCAATTTTAATTCTTAATAATCTCCTTAAAACACCCACATGAATTCATGCCTTCAAAGTTGAGTTACTGTAAGGTTTCTGATGCCTACATGTAAGGACATCAGCTAGCATCAAGGCCCTTCCTATACAGCCAGTATCAACATCCCGTTTTTAACCACCTCTCCCATTCTGATCATCCTCACTGATTGTTTACCCTCCCTGCTAGGTCCACGCAGTTTAGTGTTCCCAGCTAACCCCAGAGTTTGTTATTTAGGCACAAACCTCAACATGTATTTCATGTCATGTCATGATCAGCACCTACGTCTTGATATTCTGTACCCATGTTAAAAACATTTGGATTACTCGTATTTCATGAACTACAAATTAATAAACGCGTAATCAAATTACTGCCCACCCACTCCATGTAATCTGGTCTTGTGTGTCGGTGACCACGCTTCCTCTTTAGACCAGCCTGTTGGCTTGGGAGGATCAATTCCGGCCATGGCTCGGGGAGGAGATTTCTCCCCTCTGATGGAGCCAGTCGATAGGTAATTTCTCCAGAGATGTGTGGCGGCCGTTACAGTATTGAGCTGCTAAAACTCCCCGGGCTCGACCCCTTTGGATGGACTTGGTCGACAAGTATTGATAGACCTCACACATTAATGTAGACCCATGCGATCGCACACACTCACATAAAACACAAACACACTCTAGAGTTCTTAAATAAGTCTTAGTACATGTGACAACACACTAGTATCATGCATATAATGTTTTATGGCTTCAATTCTTTAATAATAAATTATGTTTTTCTACCTGCCTTCCTGATCAAATATCTTAATCAATGGTTATGATTGGTGGAAGTGTTTACAGTGGATATACACAGTTGTGGATATCTGCATTTGTCTTGACTACAGACACTTTGGTTGGATATTCAGGTGTGTTATGCTAGTAGCGGCAGATGTAGTCTAAAATAATAATCCTAATGACTTTGGTGACCCTGCAACTCTTATAGCACCACCATTTTTAAATCAGCGTGAAATATCTCCCAACGGCTGAGTGGACTGTCATGAAATTTGTTGCAAACACTCATGCCTCACTCACGATGTATTGTGAGACACGTTTCTTCTTTAGCTCCGTCATCAGGTCAGAATTCCCACTGGCAAAACTAATAACATTAGTTCATATCAATAAATGTTCCCTGCTATTTTTTTTTGCATTTGAACATTGTGTTTGCATGCATGTTGGCGCTGAAACAACTACAACACCAACCAATACTATTACATTTGCTTCACCACAGCTGCTAGCGATCAAAGGTAAACTTTGAATCTCAACTATTATCCATCTTTTAGTTTAGTTTTCTTCAATGGACACTGTAGCCTCACAGAGTCTTGCTTATTGATACAGAATTAGATAGGAATTGGGTTGTTGTCTGTATCTTTCCTGTTTTGATATAAAAATGGCTTCAGGTTCTGTCTTTGAAATGTGCAATGTCTAAGTGAATTAGTATCTGTGCTGCAGGGTTTTTGATTTGTTCGTCTGTGTGAATGACATATCTGCTTTAACCTGCCTATGTTGCTGATGGTCCTTGGGTCCGACCTTGACTGCTCAAGGGAAAGATCTGTTGTTTGAAAATGCTGTCCGGTGACTCTTTGTGATACTAGTGACGTTTGTACTGCTGCTTTTCTTTTGTTTTCTTTGGGGAAATATTCCAGAGCACTGGAGGAAAAAAAGGCTGATTTATGACTGATTAATAAAAGAAGCAAGCAGCAGGTAAAATAATTTTAATGGCAGCCAAGTATTAAAAGTATTATGTTTTATAACCACCTCATCTTTCTGTCTCTGTTTAGCTCCATCCAGACGTGGTGACTTCCAGATTTTGGGGTTTTGTCTTCTTCACTGGTTATGTGGCTCTCTGCCTTGGGATAATGTTCTCAAGAACCCAACTCAGGTCCAAGAGGCCAAGGCCAGGTAGGTAGTCACTTGCGTTGTTTCCACAGCAGAAGCTTAATGGTCTGTAATGCAGTGTGTAGCCACTCTCGGGGGAGTGTTGGGATGTGTCCTAGCTTTACATTTATTGGCACAAAATTAATTTCTGGAAATATATATATAATGGGGCCTGTGGATATTATTTGCGTTAACGGTGCAACAGCTTGTTTACAGAAGTAACACAGCATTAAAAAAAGTAGCAGTGGGGTAGTGTAGCTATATTCACAATCTGTTTGTGTTTCCACAAAGTAGCTGTGTAGCGCAGCCGAATGCCATGTTGCTTTATTTAAACAATTGTTACATTGCATTCCAACGTCTGTTGCTCCAACAGATTCTTCACTTGCAATTTTGCATCGTCTGAAAGAGCCACATCGCAACACACACACACACACACACACCCCTCAATTCATTTTTGATGATGCCATTTAATAATGCTAATAATGGTGCTACTTTCATTGTTTTACTGCACTCACCTAAAAAAACCCTGCATAATAGTGCAGATGTAGGCTGTCACATTTTTATTTACATTTATCCAAAACGTCCTGGTTTTTAAAATACAGTGGAAATGTAAGTTTGTTTTTCCCCAATCCTCCACTGTACTCTAGGAAACATTACCTTCTTGTTACCTTTAGAAATTCTTTAAATTATTAATGATTGATAGAAATTCATGTCTGTGGCTGGTGGTAGCCACTTGCAGGATTTTTATAATTCCCTTTATCTCAGGATAATTACTGTATGTCTAAGGTAAATTTTAGAAAGCACTAAAAGCCTACCAAATATCTGCTGGGAAACTGAAAAGTAAATCCCCTGGGTGGACACAATATCCAAGATTTATACAATTTAATACTAGTCGTCGTTCAATAAAATATTTTTAAAGACTGTTTGAGAGAGGTTGATTTCCTGCTGACCGTTATTTTTTCAGTCAAGAGTTTGTACAAATAAATGTACTGACTATCTGTGTTTAAACCTGAAAGATTTATCAACATCCTGTAGGACAGTTTGCTTTGACTTGAATTCAGCTTGTCCTCCTGCTGCGTTCTTCCCACTCTTCTATCTATGCCTGAACTCAGTCACTCATAATGTTTCTGTCCTTGCTTCCTCACTGTATTGTCTCCTCTTACTCCTCTCTCAGACTGATGGATAATCTGCCAGACTCGGTACTGCAGCTGTCAGTGAGCGGGTCCAGCACAGGTAAGCCAGGGCCGCAGGGCATCATTTACTCCTCTTAGGTTAAACTGAGAATTTGGAAATAAGACGGCAAGCCTGTAGAGGAGAGGAGAAGAATCTTGTGTCCAGAGCCAGTACCAATTTAGATACTGGGCTGACATGCACAGGTCATATTGGCAGGGTCTGAATTTAGCATCTGCCAAATCTGGGTAAATTGTACGAAGTGAAATTGTAAAATTGTCTGGCCATTAGTCAGACGGGGAAAACAAACAGAAAGACACATGTAGTAAGGTTATCATATTGTGGCGATCGGCGCATGCCCCTGCATCACACACAACGCACACACCCAGCAGTCAGCTCAGGGAATATCTGTGGCGGCGCTTCAAACCAAACTCACAACGTGGAAGAGGCCCAGTTTGTCCTGAGTGACAACTACAGGAGGCAGCTCCAGTGTTGTCGGAGAATCACTAAGCTTGTGTGTTGGGCACTGACTGTGTGACACACCATGGTGCACTTCAAGTTCTTGTGTGCTTTGTGTTTCTTGTCAGCTGTCAACACCTTTGAAAAACCTGGTTGTTAAGTAAGGTGGAGTGATGAGACATGTACTGAAATACACGGGTCCTTTGTGCACGCAAACATGCATGTAGTGTTTTTATATAAATATATTGAACCTTGAATGAGAACATTATTTACATCAAATGATGCCTACATGAGCTGATTATTCCTTCATTTAGTGCAAACATTTGAGTGGCAGATAAAAGGTCTGGTTGGCAGACAATTGAACGTACCTGTGAAAAGAGTAAATTTCAGACCCTGCATGGGTAAGGGCCAGTCCTAATTCTAAAATGATTATCTCTGGAATCACAGGAATTTATGACTTTATTTATTAAAATGCTCTGATGTTATCCTTTAATTTTCATTAGATTATGCAGTAATGTTTTTAGAGGATAACACTTCCTCCTCTTAAAACTATATTATCCATGAGGTGGAGATGCAGACCGGATCATCTGATGTTCTGTTGGTCAGCATATGGCTCTTCCGAGTGGTTTTACAGGAGCATGTTCACAGGATCGACCTGGGGTTGTTACTGCTCGCAGTGAGAGTGAAAGAATCCAAACACATGCGGCCATTTCTGTGTGTTATTTCAGACATTTGTTGTAACTAGGGGTGTAACGGTACACAAAATTCACAGTTTGGTATGTATGGTATCCCCGTCATTGACTCTGAGCTCTTACAATGGCAGGACGGAACCTCGACTCGAGACCGTGGGTGTTTAGTATGGAAAGTATTGTGCTGCAGATCCAGTAATACAACTGTAATAACGGCAAGTTAGGGTTGGAATGCATTTATGACAGTAGCTTGGTAGGTACCACTACATCTGGTAGCTACGAAACTACTGGTAGTGTGACCAAACGTGTTGTTTCAATCAAATGTGACCAGATTGTGACAAGAATTCTTGTCACATACTGGGATTCAGTTCCTTCAGACATTTTAAAGTGGATTATCGTCCAGGAGTCTGTAGAAACAAGGCTAAACAGCGGTCTAGACTACATGAAGATCAAAAATGTATTCTGCTCCTGAATAACTTTGTACCGAGTTAACAGCCGTCCAATTGACATGCCTTTCAAAGTTTGTCGTGTTTTAATCTCTCCTCTTTATAAGGAGAGGTCACACCTGTGCGAGGGCTTAGTGTGTGATGTATGGTTGGGACCGGGTGCTCCTCTGCTGACAAGGCCCGGCTGCCCGCCTCAGATAAGAGCCAGGGTATGCATCAACTAAGTGTGTGTGTGTGTGTGTATGAGAGAGAGATAGAAGTCCTACCGCAGTATGTGTCATACACGTCATCTGGCCAGTGTGTGATGCATCGCAACTGATTGTGTATGACACTTCCACACACACACACACACACACACACACACACACACACACACACACACACATAATGCATATCCATAGCTATGCACATGCCTAATCTACTCTCTGCGGGGAGATACATTGCCAGGCAGTGTATTATCTGGACTGTGAGACCTTCAGGTTCATCCTGCCTTTGCTGCTGCATGTCTCCCAGAAATGATTTCTTACTGAGCATACATCATCACTGAGGCTAGTGCCTGTCTAAAAAAGTATGTCTCAGTTAGTAAAATCGAACCTGTCTGATAATAGCAATGTGCGACGTATGCCTTTTTTTAATGGCCTGATCCATTATTAAACATACTGACTTAAATCTTGGACATGTTGTTTTACACTCACTCCGTTCCTGTCTTCAGATGAGGTGGCTGAATTCCTCCTTTATGTGAAAACTCTGGACTACCAAAATAAGCCAAACTACCAGCTTCTCAAAGCCCTGTTGGCCAGTGTTACCACAGGAAGACTTGACTTCTCCATGCCTCAAGGACCTGCAGGGAAGTCAACCACCAAGGTAGACGATGCCCCCACCAGGGAAAAGGTGAGAACATGACAAGAAATAATAAAAAGCAGTTTCCGTTTGCGAGCACGCTAGTGTATTCAGACCGTTTCTGTAGAGACCTGTGTCCACAGTGAAACATGTGAACGACGTAATAACAGTTGAATGTACCATATAGTTGTTCTCATTTACATGTTTTTCTTTTTCTGTTGTCAGACAAATGTCTGGAACAGTGATATAATTGTGGCTCACAAACACTACCAGCTAACTGGCAGTCATTCCCAAGATGCTGTGCTACTTGTTCAGGGTTCCCACTCTTTTCTAGAGATCATTTTCCAGGACTTTTCCAGGGATGATCTGGCTGGTATGACAGACGGGGAACATGTCATACACTAAAATGGTCCTCTCTGCTGAAGTCTGATTTTAAAGACTTGCAGTCTATGGCTTTAACTTATGTTTGAAATCATGTATTACATGCATAGAAATGCTGACAAACTGATTCCTTGTTTTAATGCTATGTTTAATATTTTTAATTTTTTGGAGCTCTTTGGGTTTTATGCTCGGCAAGGGCTTTTCTTAGGAATTATACTTTAACCACTGCTGCCTGAAAACCAATATCTGAACAGCCTCAACACAAATACAGGTGCTGGTCATATAATTAGAATATCATCAAAAAGTTGATTTATTTCAGTAATTCCATTCAAAAATGAAACTTGGATATTATATTCGTTCATCACACACAGACTGATATATTTCAAATGTTTATTTCATTTAATTGTGATGATTAAAACTGACAACTAATGAAAATCCCAAATTCAGTATCTCTGTAAATTAGAATATTACTTAAGACCAATCCAAAAAAAAGGTTTTTAAAAATATTGGCCAACTGAAAAGTATGAACATGAAAAGTTTGAGCATGTACAGCACTCAATACTTAGTTGGGGCTCCTTTTGCCTGAATTACTGCAGCAATGCGGCGTGGCATGGAGTCCATCAGTCTGTGGCACTGCTCAGGTGTTATGAGAGCCCAGGTTGCTCTGATAGTGGCCTTCAGCTCTTCTGCATTGTTGGGTCTGGCGTATCGCATCTTCCTCTTCACAATACCCCATAGATTTTCTATAGGGTTAAGGTCAGGCCAGTTTGCTGGCCAATTAAGAACAGGGATCCCATGGTCCTTAAACCAGGTACTGGTAGCTTTGGCACTGTGTGCAGGTGCCAAGTCCTGTTGGAAAATGAAATCTGCAGCAAAACACAGTGGACCAACACCAGCAGATGACATGGCACCCCAAACCATCACTGACTGTGGAAACTTTACACTGGACTTCAAGCAACGTGGATTCTGTGCCTCTCCTCTCTTCCTCCAGACTCTGGGACCTTGATTTCCAAAGGAAATGCTAAATTTACTTTCATCAGAGAACATAACTTTGGACCACTCAGCAGCAGTCCAGTCCTTTTTGTCTTTAGCCCAGGTGAGACGCTTCTGACGCTGTGTCTTGTTCAAGAGTGGCTTGACACAAGGAATGCGACAGCTGAAACCCATGTCTTGCATACGTCTGTGCGTGGTGGTTCTTGAAGCACTGACTCCAGCTGCAGTCCACTCTTTGTGAATCTCCCCCACATTTTTGAATGGGTTTTGTTTCACAATCCTCTCCAGGGTGCGGTTATCCCTATTGCTTGTACACTTTTTTTCTACCACATCTTTTCCTTCCCTTGGCCTCTCTATTAATGTGCTTGGACACAGAGCTCTGTGAACAGCCAGCCTCTTTAGACATGACCTTTTGTGTCTTGCCCTCCTTGTGCAAGGTGTCAATGGTCGTCTTTTGGACAGCTGTCAAGTCAGCAGTCTTCCCCATGATTGTGTAGCCTACAGAACTAGACTGAGAGACCATTTAAAGGCCTTTGCAGGTGTTTTGAGTTAATTAGCTGATCAGAGTGTGGCACCAGGTGTCTTCAATACTGAACCTTTTCACAATATTCTAATTTTCTGAGATACTGATTTGGGGGTTTTCATTAGTTGTCATTTATAATCATCAAAATTAAAAGGAATGAACACTTGAAATATATCAGTCTGTGTGGAATGAACGAATATAATAACCAAGTTTCATTTTTGAATGGAATCAATTTTTTGATGATATTCTAATTATATGACCAGCACCTGAAATAGCCTACAATTGTGCCTACTAACAAAGTCAACATCCAGCATTCCGTTGAACATTACTTTCTAAAGTCACTGTGCTGCACAGCCCAAATCCAGCGTAACGGTACAAAAAGCTATTTCAGACACGTTGCTCTCTGCACGTCACAACGCCACGCTTTATTTAAACTTCACAACTAACTAGGTGCATTGATATGCAAGTGTAATACTGTCAAAAAACTTTATAGGTGTGCAAATATCGAAAATTAAATGATGTTGTAAAGAACGCATCACTATAGGAAATTAAAACAAGTCGTGGTATAAATCAGTTTTTCGCATGTTAGCCCCTTTACTTACGGCCTGACCTGTGCTACCATGTGGCGTGATTTACGGGTGTGTTCACGACGCTGCAAAACAAGCAACCACAACCTAATGTTAAAATAATTTAATAATAATTAATTAAACAAGATTTTCCTGGACAGTTTCTCAAATTTTCCATGTGTTTTCCATGACTGGAAAATTGGTCAACTGTTTTTTTCCAGGTTTTCCAGGATGCGTGGGAACTGTCATTTTATAATCATGACTTAGTCTGACAAATCAGCATAAACTCAGGTTGACAGAGATGCATTTACAAATTTATTTTAGTTTACAAATCCCCAGACCCGTCGCTAGGAAAAGTCATATACTGCCAACCCCAACAGCAGATAGTTGGGAAACTGAAGAGATGACTGTTCAATGCAGTGCTGGTTTAACAGTTAGCCGCTGTAACACGTGATGTTTGATCACGTGCTGATTTAAAACATAAATACAGTCAATCAGTGGAGAATATTTCACAAGAACTATTTTTGCATTCAGGGAACATTAAACAACTTCACAAAATTCCTGTTTCCTTTGTTGAGTCTCTTAACCCCAGAGTGGAGAAACATGACAGTAGTGAAGGGGATTGGGGGGGGGGTGGTTAACCTGCCCCTGACCCCCGCCAATCAGTATGTCAACCAGAGGTGGGCAGGTTTGAAGCTGGAGGACAACGGTGACTCTCCTCAAATTTACCAGAATCACTTCTTGACCCCTTGGGCCCCGCGAGCGCCCTCTCAATGGCCCAATTTGAAGAAGTTGATGACACACACTTTCCACAGCACAGGATGTCTCCAATTATGCTCCTGATTTCCTCTCCTCCTTGTGTCATTTAATTTCCATGCTAAAGTGCTGGCCAGTTTGATCCCTAGTTAAACAGAAGTGGCCATTTACAGGCGGTTTAGTGAGGAGAGTAAATGTCAGCCGAGATAAAAGGCCATTGAACGGGCATGTTCACAGATTCATTTAGTGTTGTATATGAATATGATTACTTTATGCATGATTATAATTATGTAGGGAGGAAAAGTTCTGTTTAAGAGAAACTAATCAAACATTTAAAAAAGCAGCTTTTACACATTTTATGGGGATATTTAGAACACATAACAAAGCCGCACCTATTATAGCTGTACAAGTTCATGATAAAAGTGAGAGTTAAGGTGGTTAAAGGAGCATGAATGCTGAGAGAGAATTAAGCTGGGAAAGCAGTAAGGACATGAAAATGTGAAGATCCAATCATCCACCACTCTCTCAACAGAAAGCAGGACGAGCCAGAGGGTCCTCCAAACCCAAGGCTGTGCCTACAGAGGTGGATCATGAACAGGAAGAGGAGAGGAAGACTAAACCAGTGCCAGCTCGCTATGTAAGAGGACCACCCCCCACTAAACCTCAGTCACAGCTGGTAAGGCCTGAAACAACTGTATATTAAACACCTAGTGAGGTCACTTTGTTTGGTCTGTGTTTGTTTCAATGCCATCAATTTAAGACCATTTGACAACAAATATCTGCGGTCCAGGGTCCACTTATTATGTTTTCAGAATCTTTCAGCCACTTGTAACCTTTAGCAACAGAAGGTCTAGTGGAGCCTTTCTCCCCCTCAGTCAAAGTACGACCTTAACTATATGTAAACTCTTTCCATGTTCATCGGCTTTACTTAACCACATGGAAAAGGTCCTTGAATCTGGCAGTGTTTCCTAATTGCAGTCTTTGCCAGTTAAATCAGTTAGGAACCTGCATGTGACGCTCAGCTGCTCTGATACACTTCTGTCACCGGATTTGACGTCGCCATTGAGTGTCGTGCTGCGAGTGATGCAAAAGACACTTTGAAATCTGATTTGAGTGGCCAGTATGATTGGCATCACATTTCTAACCACCTCCAAATGTGGCTTGGATCCCATTTCACATGTGGATATGCCAAAAAAGGATTTGGGCTGGCAGTCTGAACACAGCCAGACAATTATGGCTAGCTTGATCCACTGTAGCAAAAAGGCTGCTAGCAACTAGATGGAGACTTCTACATTCACTTTCGCTGTGTCAGTGATGTGGTGCATACATAGATATACTGATAACGGAGGTATCTGTGGTTAGGATCAATGGGCTCAAACTGGGACCAAGCACAGCAAGACCTGGTGATGCAGGGCTCGACATTATCAATTGCACGGACGAAGTAAATTCTGTGTCCAAGTAAGAGGAATACTTGCAATTGTACGATTGGCAGTTTGGGATGGGGATTATATGGGCCCTGGGACTAAATAATTAAAGACCATACCTGTTCTTTTACTGGTACTTTTTAACATTTGCATCTCTTTTATAGTAAATGCATTAAGACTGCTCAGAGCCAGCAGAGTTGGCGACTTAATTCTGTAACTTTTTCACTTTCCAAAGACAAGTGTTACAGTATGAAAGTTTTACCTGAACCTATGAAATGTGAATGTTACACAATGTGAGCACACCACATACACAAGTTTATTAAATTGCGTCATACTTTGTGATGTAAAACATTACATAAATAATTCCTGACAAAGACTCATTGACATTTGAGTTCAGGATAACTGACAACATGCAAAGTAAATAAACATTAAGCATTTTTTTATTCATATAGGATGGGACAGATGTTAAGGAAATGCCCATTACTATGGGCAAGTGAAAAATAAATGCGATGTCTTTATTCATTTTCCCATGTTAAAAACAGATATTGTAGTTGTTGCATTTAGCCTACACGTTAACACTAAGCAAGGACACTTGAAATCAAACTATAAATTTGGCAGCCGGCATTCATTTTCCTGCCTTTAAAAATGTCATTTTGGAATAACAGTCTGGAATGTTAAACAACAGAAAAAAAAAAAAAATCAATAAAGAACACCAAATAGTTTGCCCTCAGAAATATTGAGATTAAAAAGGAAACTTTCAGACCAGTCGTATCAAGAAAATGCGACTTCTTCAGTATAATAAAACATTGATGACTAAACATTCATAAATATAGACTTTGAATAATTTATCATTACTTTTGATGAACCCCACAAAAAATAGTATATTATTTTTACTTTGCTGTAGACATCAACAGTGTCTGGTAGTCTTCGCTTTTAGGGCTAGCTGGTATGTGTGGCTTGCTTGCAAGTGCAGATGTTTAATTTAGAATCATCCCAGCTATGTAACCGTTACCTGTTCATTAATTCTAATAATAAAAATCCATGTTGATTTTATTTTATTTTTTAAATAGGCCTATATTTTCCATTTTGGACAAGTATGCTTGGAAGCAAGTAAATATGCCAGAGCAAGTGGCCGAAAGAGCTTAATGTACTGTGATGTATGTTAAGTAAACAATTTGAAGTTGGATGGATGTGGGAGTTTGTTTCTATAGTATAATACAAATTAAAAGATGAGTGAACCAGTAGTTCACTCTTTTGTTATGTAGTTATTTCTGTATATTATATGTTTAGATAATATGAATATAAACCCCAAGATGGTGTACATCTAAGAATGTTATGGAATGGCCAAAAAAACAACTCTTCAAGCTCAATTAAAGACTAAGTTGTAAGGTTGTATAGGTACTAAATTGTTACAATTTTCATTTTAAAAGAGCCTTTTCCGGTGGCCACATTTAGGGTGTTAGCACAGAAACACATTAATCATAGAATTATACATAATGAAGCAAATAATCCAGTCAGACATTGATAAATGAATAATGTTTTTTTCCTCAGAATAAAGATGGAGCTTTGCCTGCTGTCAGCAGATCACTGAGGCCAAGGCCTGAACCTGCGGTGACTTATGAAGAAGATGACAGTGAAGATGAGGATGATGAAGATGAGGATGATGAGGATGATGATGAGCCCAGACCCAGACCCATTGCTGCATGCTATCTGAGAGGCCCTCCAACAGGCCCCAGAGCTCAGCCTAAACAGGTTTGAGGCCAAGACACTAGAGCAGCCAGGCTCCTTCTGTGTGACTGCTTTTAATTTGCTGCAAGTTTTGTCTGGTTTGAACCTGCTTTACTTAAAATGGCTCCAAATCAAGTCTTATTATCAGTAAGCCTTTATAAAGATGATTTAAAACCTTCAAACTTCTTGTTGTGACTCAAGTTCTCAACATTTTTCCACATACAGTTTTAGTGGAGTTGTCCAGGTTATTGGCAGTTCTGAGCAAACAAGTAAATTACCCTCTTTAACAGAAAGAAATATCCAAATGGGCCGGCAGGAAAGCAGACGACCTCTGCGTGACCCCGGGGGGACGGGAACGACGAGTCCACCCGCAAAGTAGGAAATGCATGACAAACTGTGACTCAAAGGACCAAACGCATTACAGGGAAGGACGGGATGAAAGGCTGCTCCACAGAGACCGCTTTGGTGAAGAGGAAAGCTCTGTCGTCAGAGGTCCAGAACGGGAAGCTGGTACCACACAAAGGAAAGAACCGTTTTCCTGGTTTGTCTTTGTAGGTGTCTTCCTATTCTTGGGTGCTGTTCTTGGAGTTTTCCAAAGTGCATTTAAACCCTTTTGACAATAAAAACGGACTTCTGAGTTTTAGCACTGTGGAGATGGAGCTGACGGGAACACAAAGCCACTTCTCAGGACTTCTGGCCTGCCATTTTCACAGTAATAGGCTGAAATAGAAGCAGTCTTCAGTTTATTCTGCTTATTAAATTTTCATTATAGTTTAATGTGGTATGAAGGACTACTTTGTGAAAAAAATGAATCTCTCATTGGAGATGAAGGACTCCCAAGTACACTTATAATCATACACACAAATAAAACTGTCTTTGACTTTGAATCAATGGTGTGCTGTATTTAAATATCCAGTATTACATACTTTACTTGATCCTTTGTCACACAAGAAGTACCTTCAGTAAAAAAAACTGAATGCAGCTTATTGTGAACACACTGAGAATTGCTTTCAGAAAAGAGAAGGCTATGTGATGTATAGAGCCAAGCTAATTAAGTATGCTGAATATCTGAAGGCCTTTATGAAGGGCTGTGAAGGCAGCTGTCAGTCACGCTGTGAGCAGACGTACCTTGCTGCAGTAAGGACACTCTCCAAAAACAATGTTGAAGCTCTGCCTGCTGGAGGGCAGCGCTCGCAGCCACTGAAGGAAAAGGACAGAAGAGAAAAAGACTACTTCATCAAATCATTACCTTGGATCTGATGTGTCGGTGTCAAGTGACAATAATGCTTGCTTCAATGACTTTTATTACTGCACACTTAAAGGTATATTCAAGATTATCCGATACTTTAAAGCGTTTTAAGGGCTTTTATGTGGAACTTTAGAATGTCGTCCTGCCACTTTTTTAGGCTTTAAAAAGGGATCTCCGTATGCTTAGTCTCACTCAACACAGAGTATATAAATAAAATCATCCCTGCTCAGGCAGATGGAGCTAATTTCCTTTGTGCCGCAGCACCAGTCTACCTCAACAATCGCTCTCTTAACTCTTGAGTGCCAAGCAGAAAGGTCTTTTTCCATCCAACAGATCGTCTCTCAGCTGGTTGTGTCAAGTTTTTCTTCTGTGTTTCTGATAGAGCTTTGTCAAATCTGATAAGATAGCCCTGAGGATGTCATCGGGGTTTGAGATTACAAATAGTAACAGCAGCATTCACCCATTTGTGGAAGTGCAATACTAAATCAATTAACCCATTCTTTGTTATCTTCATTATCCACACACACAGATTTAAAGTAAAACAATAAACACATGAGGTGAGGACATCATATGGTGAACTGAAGCCCTGTTGTCAGCTGTTGAGGCAAAGGAAAGCACTGTGTGTTTGTGTGCGTGTCCATACCTCATATAGACAGGCCTGGTGGAAGGGCTGGCCACAGCGAGGGTCATTACACACCTGATCGGGGATCGCAGCTTCAAGACGATAGGAGTAACAGATCCCACACTCTACGCTGAAGCTCTACACACACACACACACACACACACACACAGAAATAAATGTTCAGCATGCACATACACCATGGCTACAGAAGCTGGGAAGCTTGTGCAGGGCCTCTGTAGCCACTTAGTGTTAAACAACCTTCTTCTAAAACCCTGTGCTAACATGAGCCCAAGCCTTCACCCACTCTCTCTCCAGTCCCACCATCACACACTCAACACACACTTTCTCTGCTCTCGTTTGCATTTTGGCGTAATGAGAAGCTCCTGTTTTTCTGGAGCTATCCATTAAGAGAGGATGGCAGGTAAAAAAAAGAAAAAAGAAAAATCAACATCTGGTCAACTCAACTTTTTTGCACTCCTCTGAATGTTAATGAAGCGAAGGCATTAATCACTGCTGCGACAGCGGATAAACACGACGCCCTTTTAACCCATCCGCAGAGAGGGGAGGGGAAAGAACGAGTGTTAAAAAAGAGAGATAAATGGTTTTGCGTGATTAAAGCGATTTGATAGTGCAGAGAATTCTGCCATCTTTGTTATTCTAATGATCTTTTCTGTAAACAACCCAATTAAAGGAGAATTTGTGCCCACCTCATGGAAAAACAAAACCGAGAGAGAAAGAAAAATATGGAAATAGACAGAAAAATAGGCAATAGTGTATGTCCGCCCCCTTATAACTTGAAGCTCAGACAGACACACAAACGGGAGTATGCATGCATAGATGTAAACACACACACACACACACACACACACACACACCTCCTTGAGGTAGTCGTGATAGGAATGGACATGTTTGAAATGGAGAGGGGGCAACTGTGTGACATACAGATTTTTCGTGGGTGGCAGGTGATGGGAATTCGATCTCCAAAACATCCCGGAGGTTGTGCAAGACACTGGAGTCCGGGTTCCTGCCAGCAGACCACAGACAGCTCCTTCACACACTAATTAACCACATGCAAATTAGCCTGCAAAGACACTGGGGGATGATTAGGAGACTTTCACCATTGGTATAAGAAATAAAAAAAAATTAGGATCATTTCTGCTGCTTCAAACTGAACAGTGGTGGAGGGAGACTTCTGCAGACGTGTCACGCACGGAGGCAAATGTTAAAACCTGTGGTGAAATTTTAAATCTGTACTATTATATAAATGAAGCCGTGTTTTTTTCCCCCTTCTCCTGAATGATAAGCAGAGTAGTGGAATTGGTATGCATGGTTTGACTCATGGGACACTGATATTGCACCTGCATGTAATGGTGAAAAAAAATATGTGACAAAATGCTCAAAGTCAACAAATCCCCCCAAAAGACTGAAACCAACAATGAATGTCTCCACTACCAAGTGTTGTGTGTCTATCCTTCTTCCTCAGTGCCACAGAGCTCCATTATTGTCCATTATATTGAGAGATGGACTGGTTTTGGCGTTTTTGTGGGATCTGGCGAAGTTGTAGCAAAAATCACTAAATAATCCAACTGATGTAGATCCAATTTATATTACATGTGAAATCCTCTAAACTCTTCATGTGGAAAACACAACCTTCTGTAAGTAACTACAGCTGGAAAACATTTAAACAGAAATTATTATTATAAATTGGAAGATAATGTGATAATTATATTATTATGACACGACTGCTGAAAGGCAATAAATGATGATTATCACCAAGTCCAAATGGTGAGAACCTTACCACAGGTGCATGTTGGCGTTCAGCTTATTCCTCAGCGGAGTCACCACTGCAGCAGCAAAAGAAAGGGACACACACACACACACACACACACACATTTCAAGCACCTGCAGATACACTAGCATTGTATATAAGCCCTCAGAGAATTAGACATACTCTGCATACCCTCAAACGCTGCCTCTTATTTGACAACAGCGGCGTCACCACTGTCAGATATGAACCATCATTGCCTCCTCTGTTCCACAGGGGAGCTCTGTCTCCGTGCGGCACTCATCACTTTCACTATTTGTTATTCCTACATGCAAAAACCAATATTTCTGCGTGACCCCTCATATTTGAGGGTCGCCGCCTGCCTCCCGTCTTGGTGGCTGAAGTGTGTATGCGTTTAATATTTTTTTGACTTGCATTGCTAGGCAACAGCCTAGGTGTTGCATGACCTTGGGTTTACAGAAACAATGGCCGACAATTGACGGGGACTTAAATAGAAAGCTGAAGCCAGAGTGGTGAGAATGAAAACGTGCATCAAGTCCTCTGACATGATAACAGACAACAGTCAACACAACAAGCCTGGTGAAGTCGGGACACGTGGAAACTCACTGATCTCATCTGAATAATGGTGGGCACAGGAAGAACTGATACTTTATTGCCTGGGTTGATTCTCGGCTTGCAGGTTATCCTGTGAAAACAGGCATCTGACTGCTGTGATTTGGGCTCAGGACAGTTGTTCCCATTACTGATGAAAGAATATCCATTAATTGAATCATCCATCATGTTGATTAATTCTTAATAAATCTAATATCTGAATTAATTCTTAATAAATCTAAGGAAACATGCACACCTCTTTGTTCTAGCTTCTTAAGTGTAAGGACTCACATTTCTCTTTTAACAATGTAAATGAAATATTTTGGGGGTGGGGGATAAGATTTGACTTTGACTACACGATTCATTGAAGACATAATCAACTTAATAATCGATTAAGTGAAATAACCCCAGATTCAAAATGCAACTGCAAGCTCAGTCAAACCAGCATATACAACGGCAGAATGTCTCATCTAGATCAATTCATTTCAAAAGGAATCGCTGAGCTGTACAGATTTGTGAGGCACTTTTACAGAGTTGTATGAGGGTCGACTTGAACTGTTTTCTAATTCAAAGCCGGCTTGATAGGAAGGGCATAATCCCCCCCAAAGTTGAAGTTTGTTTGATTTAACTAATCACTGTCCTCTGACAGCTGGCAAAACAGCCAACATTTGAGTTGCCTTTGATTATTAGCTTGTTTTCCAAGCAGTATTAGAAAGCTTTGTGCGCAGTGCTTGCTGGACTGTTTTTGCCCTGGGTGTCCCCTCTCAGGCCCCATAGGCGCTGTCCTAACCTAATTGATGGAGCTTGTTGAGGCTGAACGCAGCCTGAGAGGAAGACCTGCAGAACAGCGATCTGTGCTTGTTTTGTTTCTGATGACACTGACCAGCTAAGGACAGTGTCCCTGAGACAACAACAGATATTTGGTTTGCTCTTTATTTCATTTTCTCTCCAAAAGTAGAATGGGAGCTCCTCTTCTGTGGAACCAGGTCCCAGTTTAGGTTCTGTAGGCAGACATCATCTCCACATTTAAGAGTAGGCTTTAATGGTGTGTTCACACTGAAAGCGAATCCTGCGTTTTGCGCGGCTGGATTAAATGCAAATACAAAGATGCGAATTCGCTCCGGGAGATGCTGGTTTGCTTGAGTTCAAATTTTTTTCAACTTGAGTGAGAAATTCGCATGACATTATGTTGCGAAAGCCTGTCAGCAGTGAGATTGTCCGGACGTCACAGACAGCTTCAGATCGTCATTTGTAGAGGAGCTGCTAAACTACGGGGAAGTGTAGAAGAGCGAGCCGGGAACAGCGCTGCAGCTTTTGGACAAATAAATGGACTGGATTATGCTCTGACAACTCAGCCGTTTAATAGCAGGAGGAGCTCAGAGTTAACTGCTTCTTAGCTTTTTACTTTAGTTTTTGGGACTACACCGTTGATTTATCTTCACTCGAGCTTCTCAGCAGCTAGCTTCCGCGCATTTCCGTTTCCACTGCTAGCGTTGGTCGGCACCCAGAGCTCTGTTAAAACTACTACTTCATATTTATATAAAAACGGACAAAACTGGACATTGCTTGGACCAGGTAGTTGAACTAAAATGTGTGCCTGTAACTTTATTCCAGCTATTGTTGTACTTTACTGCAAACAAGTTAGCACAGCATAGCCCTGATCGAGCCGAACTCCATTCAGAAACTAACATTTTAAAAGTTGTTGTCCTGCTGATAGACCTGACAAAGCATGAATTCATGTGTCTAACACATCAGCATCAAATTGTAGTTATTTGGACATCAGTTTGCTTTACTAAAAGCTTTACTTTGGGTTCATGTAGCTGTGTGTACATTCGCGTTATTGTGTTGTGCTGTCCAGCGATAAAACCCCGCGAGGATTAAATTAGCATTGTATGTGAACACACCTAGAGATTTTCTTCTTTGATAAAGCTTATAGTTAGGGCTGGCTCAGGCGAATCCTGAACCATCCCCTTAATTATGCTGCTAAAGGCCTAGACTGCCAGGGGACTTCCCATGATGCACCTCTATCCATCTGTATGCATTCTTATCCCATTAATACATGTTACTAGCTCAACGTCTTAATGTTGTATGCATGTTTTTTTTCTGGCTGAAGGACCCCTGACTTTGTCAGCCCCACTTCTAAAATCAAACTTACCCCTCTGCTTGACAGTGCTGCTGACCTTTGAAATATATAGAATGAATAATCCTAAAAGACTGAAGAGTCATATTAGACCAAGCTTGCAGTACCAGCTGTTTCATTAGGAAGTAGATGCACTGCATTGTGCCACTTTCTAGTGTTACCATTTACTTGCTGTCTATTTTGTCAGTTAGTAAAATTTCCATTGGTGTCATCTCACCTGCAATTCCTAAAAGTACCTCAAGAAACGTTTTACTCACAAACCTCACTGGCTCCTGATAACTGCATTCTAAAGAGGAGACGATTTCAAATGCAATTATACAGTGTGTCAGTTTTTGGTGTGTATTAGTGCAGATACACTTCTTGTCCTCTTACAGTGCCTGAAAACACACTTTTAAGTGTTGCCATGTCTCTGGGTCCTACCCACCGTGCTCGGGTCCCAGCAGGCAGCACTCTGGCAGCATTTTCGGGTGTCTGGGATCCACCTCCACTTTAATGGATACGTTATTTCCTGCACACACAGATAGGGATACCCAACAGTTTGCTTTGTTGTCATATGGATTGTTTAGGGTTACTGCATGTGTGATATTCAGTGTTGATCAGCAGCACGATCAACATCAACTTCTGAAGTCCAATGAGATGCCGTGCAGTATGTGATACTAGGGTATACATAGAAACTGTCAGACTAGTCTTTTTGCTGAGGCCTTCATGTGTACCGTACCGATGGCGATCCGCCTCATGGTGTGGGACCGGTTGGGTTTCTCCGGCTCCAGAATCCAGGTCTTACTGTCAATCTCATCTAGGACATCCCAGAACTCGGTCAGGGACTCCAAAACCAGCAGGAACTGCTTGTGGAGATTGTCCAGAGTACTCTAACAAACCAGATCAGAACAAGCACAGCGGTCACTACTGGAGAATTCCTAGGTGCTCCATCAGCAGGGGATGGGTGTCCCAAATTTACTGGCAATTGTTTAACTCATTTAGCCCAAGACCACATGTCAACCTCATGATGGCGTCAGTGGAAAAGTCAGAGGATCATCAAAGTAATTAGGATTAATCATCTGGGAAACATGAATGTTTGTGTAAAATTTCACGGCATCCCTACATCCATGCTGCTAGTATGGCTACAAATGCCAAACACCCTGGCTCCAGCTTCCCAAATGTTGGGTTGGATTGTTTTTCTAGTAGTAAACTGAATTTCTTTAGGTTTTAGACAAAAGAATTACAATACAAAATACAAGTTTTCTGATATTTTATAGATGGAGCTAGTAATGAATTAACTGCAAGAAATAACTAGAAAAAGTGCTCAGCTGCTGCGGCACCACAATGTAGGTTAAATTAAGCTAACCAAAGAACAGAACGCCTCCCAGCTTGGAAACAGTAAACGGTGATTAGGTTCATGTTCAGAAGGGCAGAGAATCCTTTAAATGTTATTATTTAGTGTTGTAATTACATCAAAATACCACACTTAGAAGCTGTGAATGAGTTTATGATACAACCAAATGCAGTGGGCTTCGACTGCCACATCTCATTTGCGGCAACTGGAGTGAACTAGTTGACCAGTTGGTAAGAACTGTAACAACTTAAGGTGCAGTCATGGTCATACGCATTCAGAGAACAGAAAGGGAGGCTGATAGAGGTGGCTGAGAGCAATACAGATGGAACGAGGGGGAAAAAATTAGGGGGGAAAAAAATGAACCAAAAATTATGGGTCATTGTGCCAGCACAGTGCACACAATTAAGCATCGCCCAGGTGCTGAGAGCCTCAGCAATTACAGCCCAATTAATGCCAGTGGCATGATTACGGTTACAGCTCAGGATAACTACGCTAGGCCTAGTTCAGAAAGAAAGAAAAAAAGCTGGTAATTGAATTCCGGCTGTATCTGTGAGAAGAACACGAGTGAGAGCGGAAGGCTGCAAGAAAGTATGAAAGAGACTGAATCTGAGCGGAGATATTATCTATTTATGCTATCTCTGACTGACCTCAATTTAGCTCTTAAAAGCAGCCAGCCTGAAAGAATTCCCTTCTCTTTACATGCACGCCATTAAACGCTACAGCTTTAACCTATTTTCAATAAATTCTTTTTCTCACTGAGCGGCTTCTGATTTATAAAAAAGGCATTAAGAATTATTCACTCATTATTGAAAAAAATGTTTCCACTGCTTCAGACTATTCTCACCTGATAACAACTCACTATATGTTGAGTGAGTGAAGACTTTACATTTGAAAATGGACACATGCATTGTTCATATGTTCAAATAAGAGGGTATGATTGTGTGTGTATGAGCCGTCACTTGGGTGCTTTGGTGTGGTGGTGTAATCTGATTTCATTCTCTAAGAGGTAAGGAGGTTTGATCTCTAAGGTTGTGTATCATTATGTATATTAGCAAATGTACATTTATTTATTACTCATCTATTAATTATTGTTGCCCTTCTGAGATGGCCATGACAGTAAATGTTCACTGGGACTGTCTTGACTTTGTGTTAATGATTTGTTATGTTTGCCATCTTTTTTCCCCCCTCTTTTTTATCCAGTAGCTAAAAATTCTAATAACAAAAAGGTAGAGTTTACAGAGAGCAGGGGTAAAATGTTCTCTCTACAGGATTGGAAGGGGAATCGTTTGGGTACAGAGGTTGCTCTTTTGCTTTGCTGGGTTTATTATGGACACATGGCAGAGTGTGTGCACATAAAGACGACACTTTATAAAATGTATGTTTATGTATATTTGTGTCTTTATCGTATTCGTTGTGACCAAAGCATTTGTCCCAATTCTGACTTGACTAAATGCCACGTAGCACCAACTGCTAAACATTTTTTGCACATTAAAGTGGTCAAATTCAAATGATAAAATATTAACCCAGAACAGTGTATACGAATGGCCAGTGCTGAGACAGTTCATTGAGTGATTGTTCAATAATTTGATTCCAAATCATCAATCAAGCATTACATTCTCAGAGGCATTTATCCAAAGCAACTTTCATTGTTTTCCCACATCTACATATAGTTGTAGGTATTTGAGGTTCAGCGTGTTTAATGATACTTTGACACAGGGACAGGAGGACCTAGGGAAGCGGAACACCACCAACACCCCACCCCACTCTCCAACCTGAGTTGCAGCCATCTCAAAATAAGCAAACCACCTGAAAGAAATGCACAGTTTGAAGACATCTCTTTGTTCACTGGTAACTTGGAATGGGCATCTGTCTTTTTTTTTTTTTAACATTAAACAGACACAACAATGAATCACAAAATGAATCTGTAGATGAACTGATCAATAATGAAGACCATAAGTTTTCGGGGAAGTACTGACAGCTTCACACCTACAGTATCAGCTATGGCCTTCAAAAACATTTATTGGTTGAATTTAAGAAACTTTATGTTGCTTGGATACAACACACACACACACACACACACACACACACCAGCAGCTCAGGTGACCACACTCATGTTCACCTTTATTCACACCGAAACCTTCTCCCCTTCTTAATTCATGCAGTTTTTAGTTGTTAAAAATCACCTTTGTATAGTCTGCAAGCACACAGGACACAAAATTCTCACACACACACACACACACACACACACACACACACACACAGGTTTATTTCGCTTCCCATTCAAATGCACAGAGTGGCATGTCTTGGCCCTGCAACAGAGCAGGCAATAATTACTCATTCAAATGAACATGTCAGGACTGCCGACAGACAGGCCCCCCCCCCCCCCCCCCACACATCAGACAAAAACACACTTGGCACAGATGCAAGCACATACACACACGTATACACACACTTCGTGTTGCAGTGTGGGAGAGATCCATCAACGGCCCAGCAGGCAGACAGGCTCCATACGGTAGTGCTGTTCTAAGCTGGTCCTCACTGTACGCCTGCCATGTATCAGTGCGCCAGTGCACGCGCACACACTCACACAAATATGTGTGCACATTAGCATCTCTCTGCTCAAATTCTCTTTCTCACCGTTCTGATTTTTGCCTACAGTCACACACACACACACACACACACACACACACAGAATGGTCCAGCAATGCTCAGATACAGAGCAGTAGTTTTTATGATTGGTGTGATTGAAAAAAACAACAAAAAAAAAACAAAAAAAAAAACAAAAAAAAAACAAGGATAAAAAATAAGACATCTGTGTGAGTGAGTGAGTGACACACAGACTCAGAGGCAGTGACAGAGATAAAAAGGAGAGCCAGAGTGGAAGAAGCAAGACGGCAAACAACAATAACGAGGAAGCAAAGAGATACAAAGAGCCCACAGCTGGTTTTACATCAAAACAGTTTTATGCCAATTACAGTGGACTACATTTGAGGGGCTGAAAGAAAATGTCTTCATACAGCAGGTGGAGAAGTGTTCTGTCACATTATGCAATAGGTAGAAATGGGATGAGTCAAGTGTATTTGTGTAGCCCTTAATGAGTTTGAGTGTCAAAGGGCCTCAAAACGTCACATTACAAAACATCAAATCCATCCATGGAAACATCAATCCTGGCCACATTGGAGGCTCTGAGGTTTAGCAGAAAAGAATCTCAAAATAGAATCAATCATTATTGTTTACGTGTCACTGTCTCTCACTGTGGCCTCTAAATTTTCAACTGCCAAAATCCAGTTAAGACAAGAGAGAAGTTGATTTGCTCTTCTGAATAAGCTTATTCTCTTTCACCTGTCAGGCTACATGGCTGCCCTACCCTCTGATTGGTGGAGGCTGCTGAGGGCTTATAAAGACCGTATGATATGATCGAGCTCCTGAACTGTTAATTGTTTTGTGATTTTTTAAATTTTTTGTTCAGAGGTCAGAGTGATTTAACCTTCCTACACTACGATGGTTGCATTAGAACTTGATCAGAGCAGCAGGACAGCAGGTTTTTATGAGCTTACAAACACAACTAAGAACTTCAGGAGCCTGAGTGATGACTTACAGATAAGCGGAGCATTGCAAGTTAAACAAAATGAATAAAAGTTTAAAAAATGTGACTTCCTAAGGACATTAGTGATTTTTTTTAATTGAAATTTTTTAGTGCATTATTGTGTAGCTGTTTTCTGGATTTAATCACAGTGGAATGCATACAGACTCAAGCTGCATGAAAGGAAGGTTAATCATTAAAACAGTATACAGTTGCATGGCCTTTACGTGCTTGCTGACCATTTTCATATTTGTAAGCCTTTAAATTGATCCTTGTATCAACCCAAATATTTGACCTCAGAAAGCGGTTATTAATGTTTGATTCACTGTTCAATGTTAATTCTTGTGGTTTTAAATTTTTGATTTAGGCTTCAGTTTTATGCATGCCAGTTTCAGACATTTCTAAAATAGTTTTTGATTGGCAAGATACTTGAATTTTTTTGCTGATGAAAGTTACGCTTTGTTTGTATCAACTCTGCTGACAGAAAAGCAGCATTTCAGATGTTAACCAAAAATTCTATTTAGAAATGCACATGTACATACCTGTGGTGTCCAGGTTAAGGCCAGAGGGACTGGCAGGTCAGCTGAGCATTCAGGAGCCTCTGCAGGGTGCTGTGGGTGTAGAAGATGGGATAGTGGTGTTGCTTAAATGAAGACATCGTTAAAATGTAAAAGCTAATTGATCTTCTGATCCCTCCAAGTTTGACAGGAAGCCAGGGACTACACCTTTGATTTGCTGTGAGAATATGTGAAATGTGTACCCAAACTGTTTCAATAAAAGATTAGGAGAACAGAAAGCACAGCAACAGTAACTAAGGGGGCGGGGCTTAGTAAACATTTAATTACTACAGCAATACATCATACTAAATTTATCAGGCGAGCCATAAAACAGGTTGTTCCGCCCCTTCTTAATGTTTTTTTGCTGGCTTTTATTAGAAAGTTGCCTTTTTTTGTCTGTGCTTATTATTTGAACACATTAGTGCTGGTCAGCTTTAACGTGTTGCCAAGCTTCAGTCAGTACACATAAGCCAGATTTCCTCTCTCTGTTCACCTTATTCATCAAGTTACTTTCTGTCCTTTCCCTGTGCTCTTCCTCTCTCACTTCCCTGCCATCCAAACCTCCACGTGTCCATGCCAGTGCTGCCTCCTCCCTAACTGTGCCTGGTGAGGGATGACCTGGCGCTGGATCTGGTGGAAGCAGCTGGAACACAGGGAGGACTCCAAGCTATTTTTATTCGGTGCCAGAGGGGTGAGGAGGGCCAGGTGGGCAGGTGGGCACAGAGTGGGGTCCCGCCACCCCCCCTTGTCCCTGGTGGATGTCATCTGGGCTTAGGTAAGCATCACCTCACCATGCCACTCACCCACAATGCCCCACTGTGAGATACTTACAGTCCTGCCAGCCACTAGACACTTCATTCTTATGAGTTTCAGAGATCCAAAGAACCTGTACCTTTACTTATACTATAGTAAAATGTTCTAAAGTCTACTGGAATCGTCTGGAAAACAGCCACCATCATACCTGTACCCAAGAGACCCCGTTTTTATGTTGGACTGGCTGTGAAAACAAATCTATCTCTGTGACAAGAAAGTCTAAATCTATATATATCCTTTAAGATTAATACAAGGCAATAACATCTGACAATAATGCAATTTTTATTAATATCCTTTTTACGACAGGACTTTAAGGTCACAATGATTGAATTCATTCTACATTATCAGATTTTGAGCATGTAGATGTAAATAAGGGGTGTAATGATACACATTCATACCTTGGTTCCCCTGTTACATTACGGAGCGACAGTGAACGCAACACTGCAGATGTCACAGACTATCGTTAGTTTCGGTCCACTTGAAAAATTAATCACAGTTGAGGTTATTCAACAACTTTATCACACACACACACACACACACACACACACACACACACACACAGAGAGACAGAGAGAGAGAGAGAGAGAGAGAGAGAGAGAGAGAGAGAGAGAGAGAGACAGAAAGTGGTGGAGCAAGCCGGTGTGTTTGCCATGAGAGACCAGAGGTGCAGGCTCGGTGTGTGTGAGTGTGGGGAGAAGAGAAGAGGAGCAGATTCAAGTAGTATAAATAAACACTAAAATTACCTACAATAATCTACTGTCAATAAAAATACGATATACACTGCCACCCGAATAAAAAAAATAAAACGAAAATCAGTATGTGGCAGTTGATATTGTGGCGGGTCGCCACAAATAAATTAATGTATAGGAAACACTGCCTTTCCTCTGTCGCTGCTGCTCTGTTGTTGCCGCAGTGGTCTGAGTAACTGGGACCAGGCTCTGTGGGCGTGACTGGCCGGCCGCAATAGTATGAACCTGCAGTTTCAGGCATAGACAGTATATTACTGGACGAAGCCACCCCACTGATTTGAATGGAGAGCAGTGAAGCCAGTTTTGGACCAATAAAATACTACTACAGGGCCGCTTCCTGTTGGCACCAGCATGTACCCCCACAATCCTGGGACTGCAGTTCTAGGACCCTAGCTCTTTTGCGACAGCTCTATCTAGTGGAGTGGTGCTTGTAATACATTTTCGATTCGATTCAACTTTGGTAAAACTGCCAATATTCAAATTCTACACAGTTGATTTCTCGCCTCAAAACCTAAATAAAGTGTATTTAGTAATAGCGTCCAAAACTTGTAAAAACGAAAGCCATTCTGCTCTTAGCCTCTTTCTCCATTACTTTCTGCTTCTCGCATGACAGCTTCTTCTTCGTGAGTAGTCTTACAGTCAAGCAGTCATGGCAGACAGTGGAAGCAATACTGCCCTCAGTACTTCCTGCAGTGCATTGCAGTTAGAAATAAATAACCAGAAATGTTCCTAATATGAAGATTGCGTACCTCTACCTAAAACGGCATCTGTGTAATGATGCGTCGACAGTGAAATTTCGCGTCGAAATTTTTTTATAGTAGATGTCGTCAATTACGTCGACTAACTGTTGCAGCCCTACACCAGACTATAATTTACCTTTACCTACTGTACCTGAAGGCTTTGTGTGCTTCTCTCAATAGCAGCGAGCAAAGACAGCCGCTATGCAGATGAGTGTGGGTGTATTGGTTTTCTCTATGCATAGAGGAAGAGTTTTCCCATCATGCTGAGGTCTATGTGGAGATGTTTTATCTGCGCTACATCTCAGTCACAGCGGGTTATCATGTCTCTCCACATCCTCTCCAGTTTGACCTAGATTTAGAGGCGCAGATGTAAATCACTGATTTGCTATCAGCAAATTGAACATCCCAAATGGTGAAGACGGACTGTTTGGATTTGGATTGGCTGTAGGTCAACCTCAAGCTGTAGAGTATTCCATTTGATGATGAATAATTTTCAGCGTGGAAATGATCCTGTCTTTACAGTTAACTGTGTGTGTTTCTGAGCGTGCAGGAAAAGAGAGTGTGTCTTACCTTGGGCTTGAGTTTAACAGTGAGAACATGCTGCCTTCCAGAGGAGTCCTCCGCATTCAGTCTCAACGTTCGGAACTCCGTGTCTATGAAGAGCAGCCTGAAGATTGACGCACACAATACATACACAATAAATCATCATCCATTGAGAGAGAACGTTACACATAACACTGTAAACTGACAGCAGCCATCATCCGTCATTAATCACAGCTGCAGAGAGCAATATTGAGACATCAACTCTGCCTTTAGATTTATCACTCCGGGGACCAACACGGTGACGTTCATCAGGCTACAGCCCCACATCCAACTACAGGCTTTTCTGCTCAAAATTCTAATTTGCATTATTCTCCAGCAAGTGCCTTCTTAATGCTCTAATGGAGGAATATAACAAATCCAATCACGCTGGAGCTGAGGGTATTATTTTCATGCTGAGTCACCACAGGAACACACTGGATTTCTGCTTTCTAATAAAACTGTAACCAAACACACTGACTGCATGTGATGTACCTGAATATATTTCTAGAAAAGAAAAACATTTGAAAAAATGTTTTTGCAGGTTAAGCATAATTCAATGCAAGTACAATGCAATCAAATCAGCCAGACCACATTTGTTGGTGGTACTAATTCATCATTTTTTATAAACAATGGCTCAAATTACTATGTGTAATGTGAACGGGGTCATTTGTAGTGATTACGGTAATTATCACCAACTCTACAGTTCCCTTCAGCTCTCTTTCTCTTTAAGCGCCTTTCAGCTCATTCTTTTGGTTTTTACTTGTTGCAACATAACTGGGTCATCAACCTAGTGTTTAGCAGCAGCAGGCAGCTCTGGCTAAGGAGGAAGAGTTGGTGAGCACTTGTTAGGACCAGGTTAAAATAAGGCATTCATGTTTTGTCATATTGTCAAGGTTGGGTGAAGTATGGGTTTAGAGTTTGCTTAAAGACACAGGACAGAACACACGCCCCACTGACTGCTGGTGGGGATAAACAACACCTCTACTATTTGAGTAAAATAATTTAACACTTCCGACTAGAATAGTCAGATTTAAGCTCTCACAAAATGGTATGTCTCCTGGTGACCATAAGGTGTGTTCACATTTTCAAGCTTGAGTCAACCTGTAAATCAGACGCCCTCCTTCCTGAGCTAATTATAACCTACTGAGGCTGAGGACAAAACCCTGATCTGGCCCGAGCATGCAGCAACACTGTGGTGAGATTTACTGCTGCTCCAGCACACTATGGAGGAGTCAGTTCCTTCCCCTCTCAAGTCCTTCTCTAGTCTACTGAGCCCTGAAGACAAAGGATTTGGACAGTCCTCCTCCAGATTTACAGTACATAACGATGGATGCTCTGCGCCGAGGCTGACATGGCTGTATATCTGCTGAGGATTTATGGAGTATGTTAGAGAGGAGTGATGTGAGCAGGGTGCTCAGGAATGACACACACACACTTAGGGAAGTGATGGAATGATGGGAGACTGTGTCAGATGTGCCCGATTCATAAAAGTGTCTGCTCGCTCACACACTTGCAATCAAACGCAGGCGAAGGGCAACAGTAGTGTGAAGTTGCTGAAGTGTCATACACAATATCATGATCGCACCGATGCGACTGTGTTCCATTCCTGCATGCTGACCTGATAAATTTCTGCTCCACACGCTTACTCGATTTTACAGTCTCTTGAGATCATTTGCATATTAAGATCTCCCAAACACATGGCGCTATCTGTTCCATATAACACACACACACACACACACACACACACAGAGCAACATTTAAGGTGTCAATACCGATATCACCGTCATGTACCGGTCCGAAATATATACCCGCAGCGTATTACTTCTGAAACAGACAATACCCAGTTTACTTTCTATCCTCAGGTACACATTCACAAAGAGTACAGACCCATAAAATACCATTAATGCTAACAGCAATAAATGACCTATGTAGGTGAATAAAGTGACAAGCATCCAAATGAATAAATCAATAAATAAGAAGTTTAATTGTTGAAATAAAGTGATGGTGATTTGATGAATACGTGAATAAAATAATGCCAGTGCTCTCAAAAGGAAAATCTGTTTCTTTTTTATCCTATTTCACTCATGACACCAGAGTAAATCACTGCATATCCTTTGTATGTCTGCAGTTTCCACTCTTTTAGGTCTAATGGGAAAACACACTCTACAAGGTTTTAGCAGGTTTTAAAAAGCCAAATGTTAGACACGGTAACACCTTTTTCAAGCCACCTGGAATTAAATTATTATTTTAGCACCCAGTGCTCTACATACAGGACACTTGCACTTTGTACAGACTGTTTTCACTAGGAAAAGCTACATGACTACATGTATTGAGAGCACTTTATCCAATCCAAATCAAGAACGAAAATAATTATAACTCTAACACTTGTATTCACCTTCAGTTGCATGAAAGTTTTACTTGGTCATTCTCAGTCATTAATCAGCTGGGTGATTTCTGTAGATTAGAGTATCCCAACTGTTTGTCGTCTTGAACTACAAAAACAAGCCTCACTCGCGACTTTAGAGTGGTGGTGTAACGTTTGATTGGTTAAAACGATAAACATGAAACACCTAATCATGGTATCTCCAGGTCAGTGGATGTTAAAGAAAAATAAGGCGAGGTATAAAGTAGGGCTCTCATGGTAAGACACAATAATATTCAGTTGTATTTCATAAAGCAGAGATAATATTATACAATTTATTTCATGGTGTATTAAGAGAGGACAAGTTAGACGAGTACTCAGTATAGTATGAACTTTTAAGGTTTAGTACTCAAACAGTATTGGCAGCGAAAAAGTCTCATTGGTGCATCTCTAACACACACATTTCCATCTCCTCTCCTCTGAGGTCTCACACCCAGGATAGCAGGGACTAGCTGCCGCCCCTACTTGGCCATGATGGAAACAGCGTGACAGTCAGACGTCCTGCTGGGAAGACTGATGAGAGCATCCCCTTTGCAACTCCACAGCCAAGTGAGCTGCTTCCAGACAGTGCACACCACGCACATTTGTGCTCGTGTGTGTGGGTGGGTGAGCGCGTTTCTGAATTTTTTTTTGTGCCGACAATGTGATTAATGAACGGTGAGATCAACACATATGTAGTGCTTGTGGGTGCTGCATCAGAAATTCACATGCAAAACGATGGCAAACAAGGTGCGGCGGAGGAAATATAGGACGATGTAAGTCACATGCACACAAACAATGTATGTGCAAATAAAGTGCATAAAAACACACACACACATCTTATAAAGCACAGAGACACCTATCTATTAATTAGCTGGGTTTGCATTCTAACTGTGCTAACCAGGACATTCTCATTACTTACTGGGCATAACTGCGTAAATCCCAATACAGTTTGTGACTGCATTTACATCACATGATCTTAGGAGTCATTTATTAGCTGGCCTAGTAACGTAACAAAATAAATATCAAACAAAAACCCCATGTTAGAAATCTAATCCCCCAGCCCTGGGCCTGGTTGGCCCAATAGAGCCCTCCTGTCAGAGAGCCGCAACACCATGTGCCAGAGCGATCAGACTGTGATAAGAAGAGACGACGCTCTGTGCGTACACCAAGAGGCTGTGAACATGGAGTGCCAGCTGGGCCCGTAATGAGCCGCGGAGCTTCCAGGGCCACGTTTTTGGGCCACCGAGTGCTGGTGGCTGACCTACTTGACCTCATTTTCCATTAATTAACAAATGGTATGCCATCTCCAGCCAATTAAGATGACCACACTCTCAAATGCAGAGATGGAGACACAGAGAGAGAGCAAAGACACAGCGAAAGACTCACTTACCTGGCCCAATCAGAGGACAGAATTATAGCTGAAAATCCCTGGTGGCTATTAGCACGACCCATACCAATTAAGACGCTAAGCGAATCTCGAGTGCTTTGGAGATTGAGGCCCACTGTGTATAATGCCTCCTAACCGTAACACGACACTGAAAATGATGTTGGTCCCATTTCTAGCATAACGCATACCTTCACCCCCCTCCCCCTCCTATTAAAACCTGAGAGTCTTCAATTAGAGCCATTTGCATTTAGCTAATATCATAATTGTAGCCGTGGTCATTAATAGGAAAGTGGAAAATGAGTGTAGTAGTTAAGGCTTAATTCGGGCTGGGGGAGAATAGATATCTTCCTACTTACCACCACCCCAACCCCCCCCATCCTTCTCTCCTGACGAGTGGAGACGACGGTATTAGCTGGGCCTATCACCGCACGTGTGCCGAGAGTTATTAAATGTGACCTGGATTTAACTGTAACTCAATAACTAAAAATAAGGAAGTCATTAAGAGTCATTTGTTAATGTGGAGCTGTGCTGTTGCAGACTCTCCATTCAGTTTAGACTGCTGGGAAAAAAAACAAGGACTGCTCCATAAAGCAGTAGAGGTTTCCCACCCTATATAAAACTTGGTACGTTAATCTTACCTCGGGGGGAAAATACACAAAAGTAAAAAAACTATAACAATAACTTACAGTTTCAAAAATAACTTCTCCTTGTCTCTGGTTAGTGAGTCTTACAAATACAGCAAACTCTGTAGTCTACAGCAGAAGCAACAAAGTTCAAGGTGTAGCTTCTATGAAGAAAAGCAGAGCCACGGAGTTGAGATCTAAATCACTGTGAAACAAGCTCCATCAGCAAGCTACTCTGCAGAAAAAAGGCTTTCAAAGTATCCTGGGACAAAGTAAGTAGGGATGGGACCCCCTTGAAAACACACAGTGCACACCGAGCGATGCTTTAGTATGCATCAGATTCCAGCATATGGGTCTGATCAAAAAGACTAAACTCACTCAAAAAGCTGTGCATGGACGTCACATTAATCACAGGGATGGGCATTTGAAGCACCGTCACTGAGAACTAGTCAACCATTTTTCGAAGACACTACCAAAAATGGAACCCATCTCTAATTCAGTTGACTGAATTCTTAAACTTCACAGCAGTTTGTTTAAAAGTAGTGAGCAGAAGGAGCTGAGTGACAGCTGGTGATGGAGGAACCCTCTGTCAGATACGTGAAGCAGAGCTGAAACGATTAATCAGCTGTTTGTTATTTTAAAGATAGCGATTATAAAGACAAAGAATCTGGGTGAAAGAATGTATTAGCACACGCAGCGTAGCAGGGATCGTCTGAGCTACAGAGAGAGCTGGAGACAAAGTAGCTGCCTGCTCTCATTGGCTGAATGTGGATGTCATGTCAGCCGACTCCTCCAGATGCTAGATATCTGGCAGACGTCGGCGATGTGTCAAAAATGCGTCAGGGAGCCGTTTTGATGCGTTGAGTAGTTTGCACATAACGAATGGCAGCTGCTGGTCAATTACTGATTTACCCCTGATCACAGCCTGACGGTCGCTGAGCTCACCGACTGGCAAATCAATCATCATTGTAAACTGAAAATCTTTTGGGTTTGGACTGTTGTTCAGACAAAAAAAAAAAGTTATTTAAATGTGTTACATTTTGCTCTGTGACTGTCTCCTGATTTCTACACAAAATGATTGATCGCTCATCAGGAAACTAATCTGCAAATTAATTTATAAAAACAATAATTTGTTAACGTTGCTATTGTGAAGGCAATGGACGGCTGGTTTAGATGGCTTAACATTATATTTTAGTTCTAAACATAAAACAAATACATAGGAAATTACTTGTGTACCACATTTGGCCCCACTGGAAAAAATAAATAAAGAATAATCCTTTTAAAATCAACCTACGAATCAGCAATTGGAAATCATCTCCAATTGCACCTCCATGCATGCCAAAGTTAGTCATGGAGTTCCTCAAGGATCGGTCCTCGGACCAATCCTCTTCACTTTATATATATGCTTCCTTTAGGCAATATTATCAGGAAATATTCCATAAGCTTTCATTGTTATGCAGATGATACTATATATCTATCGATCAAACCAGATGAAACTCATCAGTTAGCTAAACTTCAAATGTGCCTTCAGGATGTTAAAACCTGGATGACCTGTTATTTTCTAATGTTAAACTCAAATAAAACTGAAGTTATTGTTCTGGGGCCTAAGCACCTCCGTGACGCATTATCTAAAGATATAGTTTCCCTTGATGGCATCGCCCTGGCCTCCAGCACCACAGTGAGGAATCTTTAATCAGGACATGTCGTTTAAGTCTCACATTAAGCAAATTTCAAGGACCGCCTTTTTTCACCTACGTAATATTGCGAAAATCAGGAACATCCTGTCTAAAAATGATGCAGAAAAACTAGTCCATGCATTTGTTACTTCTAGGCTGGATTACTGCAATTCCTTATTATCAGGCTGCTCGAAAAATTCCGTTAAGACTCTTCAGCTGATCCAGAATGCTGCAGCACGTGTTCTGACAGGAACCAGGAAAAGAGATCACATTTCTCCTGTCTTAGCTTCTCTGCATTGGCTTCCAGTAAAATCCAGAATAGAATTTAAAATCATTCTTCTTACCTACAAAGCTCTCAATGGTCAGGCACCATCTTATCTTAAAGAGCTCATAGTACCTTACTACCCCACCAGAGCACTGCGCTCCCAGAATGCAGGGTTACTTGTGGTTCCTAGAGTCTCCAAAAGTAGACTAGGAGCCAGAGCGTTCAGCTATCAAGCTCCTCTCCTGTGGAACCAGGTTCCAGTTTGGGTTCAGGAGGCAGACACCATCTCCACATTTAAGAGTAGGCTTAAGACTTTCCTCTTTGATAAAGCTTATAGTTAGGGCTGGCTCAGGTGAGTCCTGAACCATCCCTTAGTTATGCTGCTATAGGCCTAGACTGCCGGGGGATTTCCTAGGATGCACTGAGCTCCTCTCTCCTCTACTTTCTCTCCCTCTGTATGCAACCTCATCTCATTAATGCATGTTACTAACACAACTTCTCCCCTTTCTGGTAGTCTTGTGCTTTCTCGTCCCTCTCCTCTCTCCTCCTATCACTTCCTGCAGGTTTTCTGGCTCTGGAGCTGTGGAGTCTGGATCTGTGGTTGCGGGTCACCTGCTGCCCCTGTGTTCCTGCTCAACACCCTCTGCTGCAACGACTATTGTTGCTAGTCCTATTGTTATTATTGTTATTATAATCATTAACATTACGATTGTTATCATTAACACTAATATAAATATCTGTACCATTTTTCATTTAGTCTATAGCAACATCACCTTTACCGTCTGTACCTCTGTGTGTATATTGTCTCTCTCTCTCTCTCTCTCTCCCTCTCTCCTTCACCCCAACCGGTCGAGGCAGATGGCCGCCCACCCTGAGCCATGGTTCTGCTCGAGGTTTCTGCCTCTTAAAAGGAAGTTTTTCCTTGCCTCTGTCGCCTAGTGCTGCTCTTGGTGGGAACTGTTGGGCTTCTGTAAATAGCATCATAGAGTACGGTCTAGACATGCTCTTTTATGAAAAGCGCTGTGAGATAACGGTTGTTGTGATTTGGCGCTATATAAATAAAATTGAATTGAATTGAATCTCTTCTATTGTAGATACAATTGCTACCTTCAACACTTAGCCACAAATAATACAGGTGAGCAGTCTGTCACACATGTAGGCCTGGCAAGTGTGGTGGCAACATCTATACGCTTAGTGGCTTATGTTCCTTTAAAACCTGGATCCAGATACTGTGTTAGTGCTCTTAGTAGTCACTTACTTGACCCACCCAAGGGTCTCCATCTCAGAGATGAGCTGAGAGTAGTACTGTGGAGGCGGGATGGAGCGGCACTCAGGATGGCTCTTCAAACCCACTTCCTGCAACAGCAGAGAGAATGCTCCTTATTTTAAGGCCAGATTACTGTGCGCATCATATCACAACTTCACCACTCTGCACCATTTCTTTCTACTAAAAGCAAGCAACATAAATACAGAAAAAATGAACCAGGGCCAATAAGTCCTAAGCCCATGTTTGGTGGCAAGACCAAAGTTTGTACCTATTATATCTAATAACATATATATATATATATATATAAATACATGTGTACCTCACATTCAAGGATGTTGATGGTGCCTGAAGGTTACCACTTACTCCCTATTCATAAAGCAACAATGTCAAAATAATGTCAAAGTGACCGTGCTAACCACTATGTCATTCTCCTCCTTACCAAGACAGTCTTCAGCTCCAGAATGAAACTGACAAGATCAGTCGACTGCTGCAGCCTCTGTGAAAAGTCAAACAAGAGAGAGAAAAGACATCCTTGAATGGGAGGATAATGAAGTGACAGTGTCTATTTTTTTCCTCTAGCCAGCCATTCAAATCAAACACAGTGTTTGTGATTAATGGGGGCTGCCACCAGCTTTAATAATTAATGATAGCTTAAAGGCTGTGAAAATAATGAACTTTGCAGCCCGGGGTGAAATATCAATCTCATCCAAATAACCCTGAGGGGCCACATAACAAATAGGGACATTTTCCAGGCGATGTTAATTAAACAGTGAAAAATATTTTTCTCTGCTTCTGAGTGAGGCCGGCCTGATGGGTGACAGAGAGTACAAGAACAATGCCAGGCGCGATGCAGGGAACACAAAGCAACCAAAATGACATGACAAAAAATCCACACAGAACAGTCAACCTGATGTCAGTGAGAAGCTTGCAGACACAACAACAAATACTATGATGTAATTTGCATCAAAATACAAGGGGCTGTATGGAGAGTTTACCTGCTTCACAATGTGCTCATACCCACGCAACAGGTGTTTTAACTGCCAACAGCAGTGCAGCCTGCAAGAACACAGTGATGCATGGTTACAACTAAAATAATAAATAAAACACATTCAGTTTCTGCAGGGGCTTATAGTTGGACATACACCTCAATGGCATAACGTTACTTACTTGAAATTTGGGGGGTATCAGTTTGTACAAGGAGCATGATTTCTAACATCAACATGTCTGGGCTAGATATCTTGTAAAGAGAAGGTGAGATGATCATTTATACCTGGCCCGTTTAACTTGGCGATCTGGTGGTAGCAGTATTCTCATTCTGAAGTCTCGTTCCTGTGAGAACCACAACATGCCAGACACAAAACAATTTTAGAAATAAAACTGAGCAGTGTTAACAGTCAGGAGTGCTAACGTTAGCCAGCTGCATTATTTAATAACCTTAATTTTACTTACTCAAAAGAAGAGGTGCACTTGACCTGCCAAACTTTAATATAAAGGTCTTATTGGCAATCTGCACTGTGAATCAACACTATCAACTCTTCAGTTCAACAAAGACCATAACTTTACAAAGCAAGAAATAAATATATTTGAATATTAACGATACTAGTAACGTTGACTAACACGTAGTAAATGAGCGTTAAAATCAATTATACAAGTTTTAGGAGGACTAACTTGTTAACGTTTGCCAAATAACGTTAAGCCAGCGGTTCGTAGAGATTCACCAAATGTTTAACGTTAAGTTCCATTCTACCAAGCATGTCATTCGATGGATATATTTAGAAAGTAGATTGGAGACTCGTTATTTGAAGAATAACGTTACCTCACTGACACATTAACTTACTTGGACTGTGATGAAGCCGTCATAGACAGTTTTCTCCTTGTTAAGAGGTAAAAGCAGTGGGCTGTCTTTTACCAGTGAACTCTCCATCGCTTAAAGTTTAACTTAACGTTAGTCAAACCTCCCGACAACTTAAGGAGGGCTGCTTCCTTAAAGTTAGCAAGCCTGACAGGAGAGACTAGCAGTGACTTTTTAAAGTACTCGGAAGCAAACCACACATTTAAACTTAGATATGTCAATTATGAGTGCTAAGTCGCTGAACATAGGACAACGTCTCTCGGTTTTCGCCAGGACACACAGTTCGCAAACTCGAGGCTTCCTTCCAGAGACTTCAGCCCCACATCCCGCCATGAAAAACAAATCAGGCTACGTCGACGTCACACGGCTGCCTTCAGGGACTATGAAAACATCGGAATTTCAACGGAGACCCTTGCTGGTGTTACGTTTAAAAGTCTATGTGTGTAAATGATTTCTACGTTCTTCTCACATGCTTGTATAAGTTTCCTTTACTCATCGGCCTTTTACTAGGCTTACTTTTTACATTGTCCTCTGCTCAGGTTATTACTGCATGGGTTAGAGCGCAGGTTGTTCCTGAAAGGAGAAGCTGTAACTGAAAGCTGACTGAAAGATGAATAGCGACAGCCCAGTCAAACTATTCATGATATGTGATATCAGGTAAAAGCAGAATAAGCTTGCTTGTGGCCTAAAGCTATGAAACTGCAATAGAATTAAGATATTAATAGGATAAAGAGCTATTTTGCTCATAACAAAGGGATATAGATTTAATTCCAAATACTCATACTCATTGAGGTTTTGTAGGTGTCATCTTCAGTTTATAAATGTCTCTCATTAAATGTCTTTCTCACTTCTGTCTCACTTTCACCTTTCTTGTTTTTAGAATAATGTTGTAATTAAACTGACAACCCACTTTAGTGCGTGGTACAGCTATGGAGAATGATTCCCATCCAAAAGTATTTGTATTTGTATTTTTAATTTAAATAATTGACATAACATATGAGTTTGAAAGAGTTTGTTGAACAGATAACTAGGATACAGGTAGCATCCCCTGCAGCACAGAGACAGCAGAATCCTACTAAGAAGCTTTGGAAAGCGGCTTGCTATTCTTTATCAGAGACAGGGCAGTTAATTTGATGTACATTTGCCAAATCAACAACTAAGTCTTCAGTCTTGAGGATTTAGAGCCGAGTGTCCTCTTTCCCCAACTCTCTCTTTGCAGACCATGAAGCCACGTTCCTACACTTTTCAATGGCAAGCATCCAGGACTGTCTCATCCACAGTGTGGGGTAGGAACAGGCAAGGAGGAACCAGTTTTGGTGTTTAATGACACACTGTCTCTCTATGTTACCCTGTCTCATCACATGAAGTGGCCATCATGACACCCAGCAGCAAGGTGCAACTCAGCCAGCTACATCTTACTGTACCATACACTACAGGTTGCTGCTATACACCTACTCTGATTCATCATACAATAGAGCGGAATCTAGCTATCTAGCTGAGAAAATGGTTAGCAATATGACTTGATTAAAATAAAATGGCAAGTTTAGACAACTAATATCATAATTGTTTAGTTGGCATTGGTATTCATTTGGAGTAGTGCTTCTGGCGACCTAAAGAATTTAGTAGCCACTGTCCTTTCATCTCTGTTTTATGATCTCCACCAGTTCCTTTAGCTGCTAAATGCTCCACTAGGTTCACCAGCTAGCCGCTAACTTGGTCTGTCTGCGCTGGGGCGGTAGTGTACAGTGGGTTTGTCAGAGCTTTTTTTGTGAAAACAACACCTGCTGCTGCCAGAAATGGGGTTCATGAGAGTGGTGAGAGTAAATTGAAAGTGTAATGTTAAAACAATGACCTGAACGATGCTAAAAAGTTCTGCAGAGCTGAGGGTACCTGCCGAGTTGACGATAATTCTCTGTGGGTTCTTCAGTAAGAGGGACACCTTTCACATCACACATGATACTTTTTTCGATTGATATGAAAAATATTGATTAATGCACCGTTTTTTGATTCAGTCTCAACTTGATCTTGACAACGCTCAGACTCGTCTCAGACTGCATGGCTGCAGCCCTGCTATTTAGCATTAACCTATAGGTTCTTGTTTGGGCTAGAGAGAACATTCGTATGCACAAAAACACAGTACAGGAGGTATAAAGTGATTTAAAGCGGGAAAACAAATCAAACGGACACCTTATGATTCTGGCTAGTGCTTATTGTCTGTCTCAAACTTGCATCCATCAGCCAATGTCCTCCCTTAATCAGTGTGCATAAAATTGCCTCAACATATGGCAAATGGAACTCTGGAGATATAGCAAATTCCCATTCTAACCCAATCAAAACATGATTACAACAAAAGCACACTCCAACAATGCACACTTGTCCTTCAGTTTTCTTTTGAGCCCATATTCATTTGTGGAGCTGTGAGGAGAAAATAGGAATGTGTGATTATACTGTATAGAGCTGGTGAGGGGAGTGTGTCAAAGCGTGCATGCCACACAATGTGCCTGGAGAGATTGATGTTTTTGTCATCCACCTGCTTCAAAGCTGTAAAAAGCCGGCTGATGCAAATAGAGAAACCTAGCCAGGCAGGCTCACAAACAAAGGAGGGAGAACCTCACTGCTCCTCTTTGCACATCTGTTTTGGAGGAATATCTGAGGTTTCTGTTGTGACGCACACTGGGCTCAAATGAACACTGAATCTGAGTCTAGCGTCTGGGAGTGGGTAAGTGTTGAATGCCTTTTTTGTTCTCTTAGGGAAATGGGAACAATTTAAGGCTTTTTGTTTTGTTTTTTGAATACGATGCATCGGCACAGTGGCAGTGGGAGAAGTAAGCAGCAGCAGCAGCAGCAGCAGCACTCTTCCCTCCCTCTTTCTCTCTCTTTCTCTTTGGCTCACTCTCTCGCTCTTGTCATGGAGAGCAAATCTGCAGGCGGGCAGCACGGCCGGCTTTAATGGCATTCCAGTTGCAAACAGGGCGTCAAAAATGTAGCATCAGAGGATAGCAGAGGGGCAGATGCATATAGGCGGTGAGCTCTCTGTCGTCTTCTGTCTCTGTCTGCTTCTCCTTCTCTGTCTGTCTGACCGCTCTCCCTTCCGCTGCCTCCAGCGCCGGGCTCCGTCTGGGAGAGGAATGATCTATGGTGCTTTGTTTATCACTGGCCATGGTCACTTCTCTGGAATGCAATTGGCTGGAACTACACCGTGTGGGTCCTGCACCCTGCGTCTCTCTCTCCCTCTCTCTCTCCCTTCCTCTCTCTCTCTCTCTCTTTGAAGCAAGACATGAGCAGGGGTGCCTTGTCCGTTGTGCCTTTTTATCTCTCTCTCTCTCGTTCTTTTTTTCCCTTCTTTGTGGCGTTTTGCATGCATCTGAATGATAATGGGGCATATTGTTCCGTGGACCAGTGATTGATTGAATGGCTTGACAGCAAAATGTGTTACAGACATTCAGGAATTTGTGCATGCCCAGTTGTAAATTATCTTTTGTCCCTTTGAAAACCATTTTGAATATGCACTTTGTCTTTTATTTATTTTTTGTGTTTTTTATGTTGAATCTGAATAATATATTGCATGATTTTCTAACCGCAGTGGGAGGGTTTGCAGCCTATACTCTCATTTCTCTCTCAAGAAACGAATTTCTACAAGCCAGATTTTTGTGTTCTTATTAGACAAAGAATCTTCTGTAACATTTGTCAAAAATCGAGCAGACACACAGGCACTCAATATGTGTTCTCTCTGACAAGAAACACACACACACACACACACACACACACACACGTTGTATATATATATATATATATATATATATATATATGTAATCCAGATTTGAAGTTTCGATTTTTAAGGATCCATTTCAACTCTTTTTTTAAAGCATCTTTAATGCTCAACAATGAACAACATTTTCATGTTTATACTGATTCTTCCTTTATATAATTTACTGTAGAATATCTACAAAGACAAATTCAGTGAAGCAGCCACCAACTATCTCTCCAAGTATGTTTATGAGTGTGTGTATGTGTGTGTGTGTTTCCAGATAAGTGGGAGCGCAGTGTGTGAAGTCTTGGCCGTGGATTACAGGCCTCACAGATAGGCTTGTATCCAGACTGCTGTCTGACGTGAGTTGATGGGATTACAGGAGGCGGGCGTCTGTCCTTCCATCCCCACCCACCCACCCCATCCCTCACTGGGTGGAGGAGACATTAGGTGGAACTGGGGGTCACTGTGTGTGTGTTTGTGTTCTGACGTTAGCGTTAGACAGAATTAAACCATTGATGCTGAAACTATAATTTTGATTTAGGCTGTGAATGAAAATGATACTTTATGCAACTTTCAAGTCAAGTACACTTGACTGCATTTACTGGAGGTGCAAAATGAATACAAAATAAGACATGCATGCTATGTGACGTTTTGCTTTGATTTTGACACAGGTCAAAATCTGTTTAGTAACTCTCACCTCTCATTGTATTGTACTTGATTAATTTCAGCTTCCCTGGCCCTATTGCAGATTTTTCAACTATTGTGTAGAACTGACACAATTAGTCGATTAATTGATCAGTTGATCAACAGAAAATGTTTTGAATTTGATTTATTGGCAAGTTTGTTTAGTCAACCAAAAATTCAAAAAAGGTTCCAGCCTCTTAAACATTGAAATGTGCTTCAGTGCGTCTTATATTATGTCAAACTGAATATTTGGTGGTTTTGGACATGTGAAGACATCCCCTTGGGCTCTCAGAATGTGCAACGTGCATTTTTCACTTTTATGACATTTCATGGATTAAATGATAAATTGAAAAAACCTTCAACAGATTCATGGATAGGGAAAGTAATTAGCTTCAGCCTTATTATTGAGACTGATTATTTATAGTCTCAGCCTACTTTGTGTGTATTATTGTGTTTAGTGTGTTGGTTTGGTAGCAAAGCATTTAGAGGCCTATAAGATCAACACAGCCAGCATTGGAGGAGTTTCCTGAGAAAAAGGACATTGTATGTACTTCCACTCACTCTTTGAATTCAACACTCTATTTTATTTTTACCCTTATCCATTATACCTCAATGGACTCATTACAATCACAGATAACTTTATCTATTGATACCATCCAGATCATTTCATAATCTACGCCAGGGCTCGTCTCCACGAGGCGGAAACCAAAACGCAACGATACGGATGCAATGCAAGTCCACTTGAGCTGATTAGTGTGTGAAGTGTGCTTGTTATATATCCAGCCCTCACGCTTGATCACTGCTCGTGCTTTACTACCAGCGGCTGTGTACCGAGACGCTGATGGGATCTGATGTGTCCGGTGACTAATGGAAATTGGGAAATATTAGCAGCTCCTGTTTTGAAAACAAGACATTTAAAAGAAAATTGAAAACTGAATGAAATTAAATGACAGGTCCTTCAGTAATCCCACCATCCCACCTCATTTAACCTTATTCTCTTCCTTACATGTCCTTCTACTCTCTTTTTCTCACCCTCTTTTGTACTTGGCAAAAAAACTTGCCAATTGAACATGTTATTCCATATGTTGTATTATTGGACATCCTCCTCCATAATGCATTTCAACAAGAAGCCCTCAGTAATTGTGCAACTGAATCTAATACGGGTTTAATATACAATGTGAATATTTTGGGGGAGGGTGAGCTAGCCTGCTGTGATTCTCCATCTGTCCTGTGCAGTATTGGAATGGACCATCCTCCTTTACCATGCCGGCCCAGAATAAGCTTCACTTTAAAGGATCAATGCTTTTATTATTGAAGTCGGTCTCGGTAGTGCAGGCTAATACATTCTGCATTGATCTCTCTCCCTCCTCCCCAAAACCTTTATTGCCATTCCTTCCAGGGAGGCTCACATTTAAAAAGATATCTTCGGCAGAATAAAGATTTTACAAAGTGACTAGAGGACAAATAAGCCTATAAACTGGGGTATTCACATCTTAGTGGGAAGGAAAGACAGAGAAAAATAAGGAGTCGGAGTTGCCAGCGGGCATTTTGAATATCATTGCCAGCTTTGCTGGGAGAAATTGAAATCATAAGCATAAGGAAAGTACCTGGTAATTAAAACTGTCTCGCTGCGCCAAGGCTTTTGATACCTGCTCAAGAAAGTGTAAAGTGTGTTTCTGCCTGGATGTCCATACTGTATTGTGGCTGCACAAAATTCAGTGAGGTTTGACATAAAGCAGAGGATGTGAGAGTGTGTTTTGCTCTTTTTAGTCCTCAGTCAGGAGGATGTCTGTTGATGCTGTATGTGTGTGTGTGTGGGGTTGTGTGTGTGCGTGTGAAAGCAGCCATGGGTTGCTGTGGTTTCTGGCTCTATCTCTTATTACTATGCACATTCCTCTGACCAGACCCGTTTAGTCTCCAGGTGATGTTTGCCATGAGTGCTGAGGCTGAGTAGGAGTAATGTGTGTTCAAATTCAATAATCATTTCTCAACTCTGAAATCATAGGCATCAGCACTGTTTATTAATTGCAATTTATTGTAACACTCGTAAAGAAGGAAAACACATGCTACCATCACCAAATGTGTCGTAGGGTTGTGGCCTGTGGAGCAGCCACAAACTGTTTGATTTGGCTGTATCAAAATTAAACCCTGAAGCATGCGTGCCAGACCCTTATTGAACAAATTTGCGCCAGTGAAGCCAGCAGTTGAGGACATTAATGATCTGGACCCACTGGGGTCTGGTGCTCCGCGCCCACAGGCTAGCTGCTCGATCCCCAATCAATAGCTTTTTATTAAAATTGTTTGCGAGGCACCACAAATCCATATTGTTTTGCCTCGGACAGGGGCGCCCATGTGAAATATGTCGGACATATTTATATATTTTTTCCAGATGAATGCAGAAAATGATTGGTTGATATGCATGAGAAAAAAAAACAGAGGGGCAGTGGTTTGGCATTATTGGAATATCCATTTCAACATTGATTTTCATAAGAGAAGCATTTGTGATTATCTTATTTTCTCTTCCCTCTACAGGGTTGAATTACATATCATATTATCCCTGTTATTAAGGCAAAATTAATAACACAAGTAATTATAATACTTATGTCTAATGATATGCTGCGAGGGCCCTATTGATTCAGTCGAGATGCATCTAGGCATCTAGGGGAAATGGCTTGGAGCTCTGCCTGACGACAGGCGCTGCTGGCGTGTTCAGCTCTGTGTGTGGAGTGGCAAAATATGATCAACAGCAGAACACAAGCCTCAATCCACAATCCTCGTTCAGTGTCATTTCATACTTAAAATCCAATCTGTGGCCAACGATTAAGCTTTGTTATCTTATCTGCTTTCACCTGTTTTCTCATATCGCGCCTCCAATGTAACTCTCTGACGCCAGTTAGTCCAGGCACTGATTGCATATGAACTTTAGATTTATTCAACAGTATGTCCCCCTGTGTTGCACTGCTTTATTTATTTCTTCTTTTTCAATCATGTGAAGATGAACAGGACAGGACAGCCATGGATTTAATATTATTTTGTTTCATTTTTTTTGCATTCACAAAAGCTAAGACCTCACAAGAATTTTTCTAGAGGATCTTTTTTTAGTGCTTTTATTAGATTACCAGGACGTGCTCTTCATGAAGACACCTGTCCAGTGTCTAAAACGTTTTACATTTTATTGTGGTAATGGTTATGTGTCCTATTGCTATTGCTGAATAGACATCTCTCTATGTGCCGAGTGGTTGTATAAATTGGTCCTTTAGAAATTAAAATCCAATATGGCTTGCGTTCTCACAGAGTTCTGCGGATGTCTGTTCCCTGTGATCGAATTCTGCAAAAAAGCTTTTAAATACGCTGCTCCTTCCACCTGGAAAAGAGTACAGAAGCACTTGAAATTGACAGAAGTGATTACTGTTGGTTGAATTCAAGTCCATTTTAAAGGATATGGAAAAATACTGTAGCACTCTTGGTCAGTGTTCTATCTTCTAATTTATAAGACAGTTTCAGAAACAGTTTGCATCTTAACTGGATATCATTTTATTCTTTTGTAGCATGTAGCAGTCATCTTGCAGTCAGTTTCTATTGTCTGTGTTGTTTTTACTATTCTTAAGCTGCCTTATTGACCATGTCTCCCTTTTTAAGGGGCCTTTCCCTGATAAAATAGAAGGTGAAATGAACATTTGGTGAGGAAATAAGGCTGAAATGTGTGAAAGAGTGGGGAGACAAGATTAATAATGTAAATGGGTTTCTAAATCAGGCGGAAAACAAGCCACCATTTAAAAAAGAGCCATCACATTGATACTAATCCTGATCAAAATGTTTTACAAGCTTACAGACCTATATGTGTATGGCTGATTCCCAGATAGGCAATAGAGAGCCTCTAGACGTGCATGTCTGTAAAATTGTTGAGAAGAAAACACATCACAGAGTTTGCTCTACTTGCTGGTGCCTTGAATCTCATGTATTTTGAATTTCTCTCCCCCTCAAGAAATTTTGGCCAGATTTTAGACACCTCAGCCAAACATTAATTTCCTGCTCATATATTAAATATAAAAATTATTTGTCAACGTATTGCTGGTTGCTCCACCACTTAGCCTTTTTGCCCACAAAAAGGGAAGACAGGCTGAGATGTTGCCTTTGAGGTGAGGACAGTGAGGTGCAGTTGCAAACACCCACCAAAAGAGGGCAACATGATGTCAGAATTGTCCCCCCCCCACCACCACCACCACCACTACTACTACCTTCTTCCACAGAGCAAGCCAGTGAACATGGAGGAGGGTGGGGTGGGGTGGGGTGGGGTGAGGTATGCATGGGAGGGGTGGGGGGGTTTGTAGGTGCTGGGTTAAACGTGTAAGTAATAGTAATTTACATTTACGCCTGGAACGGCTTTCCCTGCGCTGTCAGTCTGCAGTTCAAAGCTCTCTTCCACTCTCCTGGCAACAAAGCCAGCCGTCTTGTCACGCAGGCGCCAGATAGTGCGGCGGAGTGGATGAAGTTCTTCACAGTCAAGGTGTCATTATGGAAGACCTTGCCTCAGTGCGGCGGCCCGCTTCAAAAAACAAAAGGGATGGCGGTGCGATGGGTGGGGGGGAAATTAAATATGCCACTCTCCCTTCACTCACTCTTCGCCCTCGCTCGGAAGCGGGGGTTCCAGCCCCCTAAAGGTGGCTTTGGGCCTCAGCCAAGGACGATCAGATGCAGAGCAGCTTCATGGTGCTGAGCTGATTTGAAATGTTGATTTTGATTTGACAAATATGCATTTGCTCTTGCACTTTGGAACCATTTCCCATTCTTTTCCCCCTCGCTCTTTGATGAGGTGAAGCACAGTGGCCAGCGCTCATTGAGAAAGGCACAAAGAGCAGCAATAGATCACATGCTAACTGATACCTTTTGCCATCCCTTGTTTTTGGGCTGTAAAAATCCCACAGCCCATTTGTTCTATGATGTGACAGCATTGATGATAGGATGACAGATGTCTTACCAGCCCACTCCTCAGTGCCAACAGCCACCACCAACCGCACCTCCTGCCCCCCCTGCCCACACACACACACACACACACACACACACACACACACACACACACGTGGCTGAAACAGTTTGCCCCCGTTTGGCTGGGAGTCGACCTCAGAGCACAGCTGCATTGCTCCAGTTCGGCAGAGCCCCCTTAACCCTGCCCCCCTCTGGAAACCTTCCCTCCTCTTCCTCCCTCTTATCCCCTCTGGAGGAGAGAGTGATAGGCCTCTTTGGCACAGCGCTGCCTCTTTGTTTCCTGCCAGGTCGGCTGCAGGAGGCAGGGTCAGCTGTAATTCACGCTCTGGCCAGTAGAGGACGACGTGCCCTACACGGCAACAGGGGTACAGGGCCTGGAGGAGCAGCGGGGGAGCCTTGGTGGTGACATTTAGTCTTCTTATTAAAAGCAGCTGCTTATATCTAACACTAGTATTTGTTAGCAGTTATTAATAGACACAAGGCCTAATTACATGTTCTGTAATTAGTTTCACGCACATACACAATAGTGTAATGGTAACAACTGTAACGCACAATACTGTAGCACTGCCTGTAGAACAATTCAATTACGTTGGACATGCCGTACAATTAGACTTGTGGAATTCAGCTGGAAATGACTTACATATATGCAGAGATGCAGGGCTGAAACAATCAATTAGTTGATTGACAGAAAGTTAATCAGCAGCTGTTGTGATAATCAATTCATCGTTTAGGTCATCTTTATTTGTTTCTACTTCTCGAATTTGAAAATGTGCTGCTCGTAACGGTTTCATATCATTATAAATGCAATATCCTCCTTTTGAATGCTTATTAAGATAATACAACTTGAAGCTACAAGCTACATTGAGCTCTTGAAATGTGTGATGGGCATTTTAAAAATTTTCTGACGCTATATACCACACAGTGAATCAATTAATCCAGAAAATAATTGTTAGATTAATCAATATTGAAAATAACAGTTACTTGCAGCCCTTCAGAGATCATTTTCATTTTGTGTGTCTGCATGTTTGTGGGCAGTGTGGGGCTATAACATTTAGCATTATCAGGTTTATTTATTAATTAGGTTTTGGGCTCTTGGCCGCTTAAAACATGCACATTGAAGACGTGACTTTGGGCACTTGGGAACTGTGATGGGCATGTTTCATTGTTTTCTGGTGTTTTATTGACCAAAACATTTAATCAGTAAATTAAGAAAGCATTCGTCAGATTAATTCATAATGATTATAATCACCAGTTGCAGCTCTACAGAGATAATTTTCATTTGTTACTCGGAAAAACAAAATGGACTTGCAGTACGAGGTCTCATCCTGACACTCTGCTGATCTCCCAGGCTGTCTCTCTCTCTCTCACACACACACACACACACACACACACACACACACACACACACACGCTGTTGTTTCTGCAACTCTCTGTTCCACCTGCATCTTCTCCTGTAATATTCTTAATCCCACGCACACTACACAGGCAACATCAGGTGTTTAGGCACTCTGTATGTAAAACAAAGTCTTTCTTATTGTACGAACATTTGAAACAGACAAACTCATTAGAAATACACATCCTGCTCCCTTCGTGTTCGTTGTGATATTTTATCTGGGCTAATGCGGTATGGATATTCAGCGCAGACTTCTGCTGAAGTCGTCATTTCGCTTCAACAACATACACTTTGTGTGTGTATATTTATTATTACTGCCTTGATTCCCTCTTGCCAGGTTTTTGTAGAACATTTAGCTAATTGATTATCACATACCTTGGCCTTATCAGCAAACCGTTATTTTGTAAATGAATATTCAAGAGAGATTTCTCCTCTCTTTGCTTTGTACTACATTATTTGTGGACAAAATATGCAAACAGAGAGAAAGGCAGCTTGCTTTTCTGCCTCACTGCCTAATTACATTTTGCGCTTGCACCTATACAGAGGCACGGTGTGTATTTATAGCAGAGGAGAATGAATTCACACACTCCCCCGGCTGCAATCGTATGCCAGGCATCTGCTTATGAAGTGGCTCTTTCTTCGGGATGGTTCTGCAACTGCTCCCCCCTCCTTCTACAAGAGGAAAAGAGAGATCCAGCTTGGGAGAAAGAGAGAAAGAAGTGAGAGAAAGGAGCTTAATCGCTCCTGTCTGTTTCATGGCCCCCTCCCCTCCACCACCAACCCCTCAAAAATCCTGCGCCTGGCTCATCTTCTGTGTGATCAATTTGACTTGTTTATGTTTATGCGCCGTCGTTCTTGTCGCCGTCGCCATCTTTGTGAGGAGCCTTGTCGGAGGGAGAGGAAATGGATGGCAGCGACAGAGAGGAAGAGAGGAGAAGAGAAGGAGGGAAGGATGGACTGACAGGTGGAGACGATGGGTAGGGTGGTGGGGGGGGGGGGGGGGGGGAGTGCTTGACAGACAGAAAGCAAGAGAAGATGGGGGGGGGAGGTATCAGCGACATTCCTTGTCATCATATATGTAGATGCCTTTTGAAGTTTGCAGTGTGTTCCTGTGCCTGGTAATGTACCGCTGTACCACTAGATTGACTAAAAAACCCCGAGCACCTTACTGCGCCCAGTTAGGCTGCGGTGGCTAATCGTTCTTGGCAGAACACACTCTGCTTTAATTTTAGCCATAATGACGATCAGAGAGGCGAAATGATACTTTAAAGAGCAGAGGAGAGTGGAGGCAAGAAAAAGAGGGGATTGCAAAGAGTGAAAAAAAAGGACAGAGAGAAGAGGAGAGGGAAAGAGAGAGGGAGTGAGAGAGAAGCTGTGAAGGTGATTAGTTGTACTGGCGGATCTTGGCGGTGGAGGAGGTTGGAACACTAATCCTTGCTTTGGTTGGAGACATTTTCGCGCAGTAGGTCCCTTCTTCCCGCCCCCTCTCAATTTTAAGCCCCGTGTCAAGCTCAAGCCCTTCTTTTCCAGCGCTCACTTGCTCTCATTTCCTCTGCCTTCTGGCAAGCCCTGCTATTTATAAGAAAAATCATTTTTCTTTCTCTCTCCCGCTCTCCCTCTCTTTCTCCTTTAATTCTTTCCTGGCGTGTTTGATTTTCTGCCCTGCTTAGAGAAGGTGCCCAGATGAGTGGCAGCCAGCCAGGGCTCGTCTCTTCTCCGCTCTTCCTCCCTCTCCTCTCTATCCTCCTCTTCCTCGTCCTCCCTCACATGTGGCTTTTAACAGGGCCGCCGTAAGCACACAAACACATATCAAATTTACATTGAATCACAGTAGCAGGCTGCTGCTGTTGTATATTGATGACTTGCTCACGTTCGGAGCATTCCTGCCTTTTTGCATAACCAGTGTAGCAATGTGAGTTGGCCCTCTGCCCAGACAATAAGCCATAGATTTTACAGTATGACATCATTTATCCAGTGCATTATTTGATTGTTTTGGCTGTTTTCTAATTTGATGGATCTCACTGTTGTCTCTTAGAATCATCAGCATCACTTTTTCTGCTTAATCCGTTCAGCTGAAAAAAGGAGGCAAATATATGTATTTAGCACACCGCAGCTGTTGGAAGCTTTACTACTACTACAACTGCTTCAAATGCACGTATTGAGCAACGTTAATCAGGACAAAATGGCATATATTGTAGCTTTGGCCTGCCTCGCTGCACATAAAGAAAACTGCACTTTTCACATTTACATTCATGCCAAACACTCCAGGGCCTGTCAATGCTTGGGGCCAGATATCATCCAAACTGCCATTGATTTGTTTGTCCTTTGGCCCTTTTCCATGGTTTGGGAAATGAATCATGGCTTCTTTTTTTTTGTTGTTGTTCGTCTTGGCATCATCTGTTTAATCCATACACTCCTCGTTTTCCATAAATAACAGGGCAGAACTCGGCTTGGACTGGCTTGTAACGCTGAGTGCTTTTGTTCTCTCAAAAGGATGACAGCAGCGCTCGAGGTGCTTCACACACAAACACACAAACACACAAACACGTCCTTAACTGCGTTTTTAGAGGTAAATTGAATTTAGAGAGCACCAAAAAGATACACTTCTATATCTGCGAGGCTGCAAGTTCAAATTTTATAATGTGTGCACGGCAGTAACTGAGGAACACATGAGCGTTTGAATCATGGAACTAACTCATCAACTGTTTAATAACGAGTTTAAAAACTTCTAGTTACACAGGATATCTTACAGTATTCATAACCTTTCTGGCCCTCTCTGTTTCCTGCTCCTTTTCTCATTCTTTCCCTTGCAACAGTGGGCAAAATTAATTTTGCTGACCTTTGCATGGCCCAAACAGCATGGGGTCAAATTCCACCATTCATTACACTGCTGTTTTATTTCACCATAAAATGTGCAACTGGATAATGAGAGCTCTGGGAATCCATGTATAGATTTTTGTTTCATGATCCTGGAAAAAAAAAGAAGAAAATAATTAAAGGAGAATCAACAGCCACCTGATCAGATGGGGGGTTGACACAGGAACTGTAAAAAATGACTGAAGTGGTTGGGTTTGACTAATGTGTGTGTGTAGGGGGGAGATGTGAGATGCAACATATGGACTTCATGTGATGGTAGAGGTTGTCAGTAAACGATCTGCATGTCTTTTTGTGTACGTGCTTGAATGTAAATGCAGATGCACACATATGCAGACAGTTTAAAGGCACTCAAGCTTTTTTGAAAATCTCATTGCCTGGAGGCTTATTTCAGCAGCGGGATTGTAATGTTTCTCTCTGTAATCTAGCAAACTAGCTCTGTTAGATAGCTGCTATACATCAACCTCAGACTTATTTTGCGCCCTTTTATTTTTCAGGTAGGGGGGTTGATGCCTTATATGCATTTTCTAGAGGTTGGTTTAAACGGTAATGCACACCAAGGCAATTGTGCCAGGTGTTTGCCATGAACGTAAATACTTTGTAAGCACGATAATTGTGCCACTTAGCAAGCAAAGCTGTGTGGGTTTACCTCCAGATGACCTTCCCCAGCCATGGAACCTGTGGCCAACAGCTGCCACGCAGCAGTGTCAGGACTCAGAGCTCTGTAATTTTTGCAGTGTTTAGGCTTACAGATATAAGAAGGCAGATTGGATATATGGATAACCCTGTAGCCTGAATGCGGTAGAGCTGCTCTTAAGACAGAATAATGTAACTGGTTTTAGCTCTGTGGAGCCAGAGCAAGAAAGTTAGCTAATAGCTTAAATGGCAGATGAGTAGCTATAATGGTATCAACTTCTTTTTTATTTTAATTTTAATGTCAGCAGTCTAGATGACTATTTGTCTTTGATAGTTGCTAGTACTGATAGTTTGAACTTCGACAGTCATCCAGGGTTTCTTTTCTAAATGCACACTAGAAAGTTAGCTACTGGATAGTCTTGAATGGCAGGGCAAGAACTAAAATGACAATGCCTTCTTTTTTTATTGGTCAGCAGGTTAACCAGCTTCTGTTCTTTGATAGTTACTGGCTATTGTTGCAAGCTTGAACTTAGAAAGTCAGCCAGGTTAACTAGCTAACGTTACGTGGCTAGTATTGTTGTTCAATTATATTTTGCCAGATAATCTAATCCATTTTATTTTGATGAGAAAACTAAAGTTAGTGCACCCATAATAGTGGTACTAATTCCTCAGTGTACAATTGGCTATTTGCCTATGTTTTGTTTTCCAAATAAGTTAACTCGGGTTTTGTTTAAAACCTGTCTGATTCTCCAACTGCTTGTGTCTTACCCTCTTTGACTGTATAGCAAAGTCATCATGTTCTCAGATCTCAGTAAATAATAGTGCTGTGTCATTCACAAACGCAAATCTTTTGGTTGAACGAACTGAATCACAAACTGAAACAATCCGTTGTCTCGGTCAGTTCTTTTGAGCTCTCGGTCAGTTGTGAGTGAACATGATAGGAGTCACTCACTCATTGAGTGATTCAAGTCATTCGTACACAGCTGATTCAGGTTTCTAACATTGAGCTGCAGTGATTCAACAACAGTAGTGTTGGACTGCAATCCAGATGTATGACATTATCTAAATTGATATTATATGGAATGGCCAACATTTAACGTTACTGTGCACATTGTTGTGCACCCGCACACTCACACATGCACACACACACACACGCACGCACGACACACACACACACACACACACACACACACACACACACACAATCTTGCAGCTATAAGGATTTACAGAATTAGATATTTTATCCAGCACCATCACTGTTTGTTTATAGCGGTTGCATTGTTGTGCTCATACCAAGTTGTGACACAATATGAGAGATGGCATAGTATCATAATGTGCATAAATAAAATTGCTGCATCGATAAGTTTGTCATTAGATTTAGAATACATTTAAAATGAGCTTGGTTACAACGCCTGAACTTTTTTTAATCTCACCACCTTTCATAGTTTATAATGCATGATGAAACCTGCAATGTGAAAAAAAGCGGTGGGCTGAGCCTGAGTCTCAGATCCTTTCACTGCGAGAGAACGCTGCATGCTCACTAATTTGTTCGCTGAACAACATACACAGTGAGCGTGACTCCTGAGTGATAGACAGTTGCTGAGTCACTCAAGCCAGCCCCCTCCCTATCCTTCCCTGTCATGTCTTGAAGTCTGGAAGTATAAAGTAGGACCAAATATTTTATTTGCTAATAAGTGACTGTGAAAATATACTTTGCAGCTTTCAGTTTGCAAATGGTATCTTTATCCAACAAAATTCTCAGCTCACTGGCATCTCCTTCACAAATGACTGTTCTCAGTTCACGAATTAGCGAGCTGAATGGAACTTTCAGCTGCGTTTCAGCTCAGTGAGGGGGTCTATGGAGTCAAGCACTGAATGATTCGGTGAACAATCTTTATAACAAACTAATTCTAATGACCCCGTACTCTGAAAAGAACTGCTTTGCCCATCACTAGTAATTAACTTACCGTAAAACTTCAATTAATAGCCAAGTCCCAAATAGCTGCCTAACCCTTTTACTGGCCTGGTGGGGAACACATTCTGACAAATAAACACAGGTCTCCATTAAACGCCTGGTCTGGTTTTTATGTAAGTTCTTTAGATATATAAAATCTCTTAAACCCGCCTGGATCGCCCACTTTAGCTGCTTTGCTGCTTAGATGTTAATACAAATATTAATGTTTAAACGTATGATCAATATGTCAGTATGGACATGCTGCACATCGTTAGATCGGTTAGATTCTCCACAATTCAATCGTTCAGTTCATTTAACGGAAACAACGAGACCCAAAGTCTAATTGTTATAGATTTACCGGTGTAACCGCGTGTTAGAAAAAAAAAGTGCCGACTCCCTGTTACCTTTGAAGCGCTCCGAATGTGTCCGTTCCTTGATTATTTATCTTCCTTTAGTCTGTAAGGGTCCACCGATCAAAAGAATCAAAGCTTTTCATAAAAATTAATCCTAGTTGTGAATCCTGTCAGGTGAAGTCCATCGCTCTCTGCTAACTTCTCTCATCCTGCACCGTGTTGTTGTTTTCGTTACATTGCTGCCTTCAAAATAAAAACGCATATGCCGTCTGTCGGAGCTAGATCAAATAAATGACGTGTATTTGATATTATTTGATACTTTATCATTTTTAACAGTAATAATCTGTTATGAAATAAATAAACTGTTTCATAGTAGCCTATTTCAGTTTTGTGTAAGAGGAATTAAAGGCCTGTCCCAAATATAGGCAGGGTCAATTCAGTGATTTTAGCAAATAAAAGCTATTAGGCCTATTTATCAAAGTTTTACGGCAAGTAAGTAAGGTGTTGCTATAACTTAAAGGAATTATGAATAATGAGGAATGATAAAATAATACTTTAACTGTTATGATTCGATTCGATACCACGGAGTCTTTAACATTTCACTCTACCATAAGGATGGATATCAAAACTGAATTAATTAAAACATGAATTCCAGCATTTGCTCAACCTTTGAAATCACCCTGGCCTTTGAGAAATGTTTGCATAAATAAAGTCTGCTACAATATGAAGGCTATTAAATAGGCGTTACGATTGAATTGTGATCGACAAAGAGCCCAGTGTGCTGTGTACAGTACAAAAGCATGCAGCGACTGCATTCACCGATCTCTAGATTATATACAGTGTAACTATAACTGTAGTGCTAAGGTCCATATTAGCTGTCATATACAGGTAATTATAAATGTTCTAATGATGATATAGGCCCTACAGAGGTAGATAGGAACACACACACACACACACGCACACAGACAGATACGCCCTACACATTATCATTGTCTAAAAGACCTGAACAAGAACATCCCTTCAAATTTGTCAAAATGTCAGTCCCTCCAGACAGTAATGGACTCTGTAGGTGTCGGATACTGCTGATTGATATCTCCCACTTCCCCTTTCCCAGTCCAGAAACTGCAAACTATCCCTTTCCTCAAGTAACTTTACACATCAAAAAATAGAGAAGCATATCTCTCTTAATCCTGTCACCTTTGCATGCCTGGTAATGACGCAAAGTGAATAATGTGCTCAGCCTGCTTGCAAAGAAGTCATCCAGTCCAGGAATTTTCCCTTTAATGTCTTTTATCATTTTTTTTTTTTGGAGTGACCACTGGGCTCTTAAAGTCACCGTCTGGCTGTGTCCTTGCCAGCCCGAAAACTCCATCAAGCTGTTCCGACAGCTCGGGCCGGAGGAGCACCGGACGATAAATGGAGTGAAACTTTTAGAGGTGTGTGTCAAGGGAGGTGAAGGGAGACGGAGGCAAGAAGAGGAGGAGGAGGAGGAGGGGTAGTTAGTCTTCATCTTTTAATGGCAGCGAGTGTGTGAGGAGAGGACGTCGAAGGAGGAAGGTTGAGGGAGAAAGAGGGAGCATTTAGTTCTGATAGATATTGATAGAGATTGTAATGAATGTGGTGAGGG
>NW_024041373.1:2568428-2605428 GCF_014851395.1 Micropterus salmoides
ATCCAGCAGATAAAAAAATATTTCAGTTAAAAAATTAAATATTGAATGAATAATGATATTATATATGTATTTATTTACATAATTATCCATACCAATGAAGTAAACAGCAAAACATAATGTTGAGAAAGACTCGGTTCTCAGTTAGATTTTTTGTTATTTGCATTTGTGTCCTAAAATTGTCCTTGGTTGGCAGTTTTTAATCCAAACCAATCCACAGCAACAGGCCAAGATAAGTCATTGGCACTGTTCTACAACCCTATCAACATCAATGGATATAAAATCATCATTTTGTGCTGCGGGGCAGTACATATTTTTTCAATTTCTTGTTCAACTTTGGCTGGTGCTTCACAAAATGTCTGTCAAGATTATTCTGAGGTCAAGATTTATAACCTAATCAGTTACAATTAAGGCTCAACTGTCTATGAACCGTAAACCTCAGCATTAATCTAGTCATGTGTTTGGATCAATGAGAGTCACAAGGCTTCCTCTGAATGCCCAACATGAACCCAACATCGCCCAGGGTCCATTTCTCTTAAATGCCCAGTCACTTATCACGGAACAGACTTTGGAAAACTGAGAGACATGCTTTACGGAGGCCTTCTGGTGAAATATTCAGAACAGATTTGTTGATGTATGATCAGTGGTAAACCCTGTGATAATATAAACTGACTATAGCGCGGAAAGATATGAAATATCATATATCTGTCTTAGAGTTCAATGGAATGTGCAGCATTTTTTAAGGGGGGGGGGGGGTATATATTGACAATGTTACATCAACAAATGTCAGTGTAGCGGGGTTGGTGAGTGTGTTCACTTGCACAGACTTCACTCTTGAACTTGAACTTGAAATGACGTTACAAGTCGTGGTGGATATTTTACAAGCACAGACCAGGTAACGTTAAAGCAACATTGAACACAGGGTGCAGATGTTGGTTTGGCTGTTTGAGTTGTTTGATAGGCTGCGTCATTAACAAGCAAGCGGCTCACCTGCTGCCGTGATAACGGATCGCGGGTGGAAAAATATGGAAAAAAGATGAAAGCGTAGTCTGCTGAAGCCTCCCTCCACTGCTTGTTTGGGTGGCTGATTTGCAGGTTCATCAACGTCCCGCCCCTCCTGTGACCCATGGTTTGACTGGATGTGTATTCAGAGCCAGTGAGCAACGGACTTTTTTAAAAATTGCGTTAACGTGCGATAATAATAATAATAATTTTTGGCATTAATGCGTTAACGTGATAATAACGCGTTAACGTGCCCAGCCCTATACACAACAATAATTTTTGGTTTGTAGTTACGTAGGCTGCCATGCTACATTGTTGCTAATGTTAGCTACATAGCATTAGCTACTTTACATTAGCTACATTAAAGTTTAAGTAGCCAGCTAGCTAACGATACTAGCATTGAACCCCCCCCCCCCCCCCCCCCCCCCCCGTACTTACTGCTAACCATAACCATTACTGATTATATATGCACAGGGCTGGCCAAATTTTTTGGGAAAACCTTGGAGTTAGAAAATACAGAAGATGGGCAAATTTGTGGAGGGGCCCTGTTCGAGGTAGCATCAGAAATTTTGTACAAATGTTTGTATTTGAAGTCAGGTGCATTTTTTTCAACTCATAATTGCAACCACTCTACGTTTTATTTATTAAATATAATAAGCTCAATTCATGTGTTATCGTTGTAACAATTATAACTATTTATAAAAATGCTGTAATAAAAACAATATGATTAAAAGGGGGCTCCGGTGGTGATCTTCCCCCAGAAAAAATAGAGCATTAAACACTTTATTTTCTGTATTCTGGTGAAATTGTCTGCACCAGTTTATGGTGGAAATGTCTTCACTTAAATAAGGGAAACACAACATTCCGGCAGCAGGTGGCAATTCAAAATATAAAAATATTTTGGAATATAATGTAGTAAGGCTCTCATGCATTCTGTATTGCTTTCAAATATGTATTCTGTAGTCCTGCTACTTGGATGGAGGACCCAACATATAATATTATTTTAAAGGGCTTTAATGCATGAACAGAGTGATAGATAAATAATGAGTTACATTTATATAGCTCTTCATCATAGATATTCAAAGCGCTTCACAGTGAAATGGGGGACGCACCTCAACACCACTTCCAGCAGCAACTTAGCTTTCTCAGGAGGTCTCCCATCCAAACAGTGGCCAAGCCCAAACCTGCTTAGCTTCAGTCAAGCAGCAGTAGCAGGGTTTACATTGGCATGGCTGCTGGTAAGGAGCTGGAGATCTGGGGTTTTTCAAACTATTTACAGCCATTTCCCCAAGACACCATCTTCGTGTTTTAAACAATGTGGACAGGATGGAGTCAGTGACTAAATGAGTTAGTGAGGGACATTCACTCTAGGACCCTACAGTTCAGCAAATGTACTTTATGGAAAAGCAAGTACACAGACACAGCATGGCTCATTTTGTGCATGTGTTTAACTTGGTAAGGTCAGTGGACACTTCCAAAATTAATTCAGTAGTTGTTTTACATGAAAAAATAGAAAATCAAAATGCCATGTCAGATAATTTTGAACATAGCCACAACTACAGAAGAAGAATCTTAAGGATTTAAGAACAGCAAAGCTGCAGGAAGTTTGGTAACGAAGCCTGAGTTGCATCACAGTTTATAAATTAAGAGCAGAAAGTCTTTTTACCCATTAGCAGAGCACAAGAGGATCATACAAAATAGGTAATGTATTGACATTCACTTCAAAGGGCTTTCATAGAGAACTAATGTACAGTTACTAAAACCTACAGTAAACTTTTATTTGCACACGAATTGTGTGCACACGTAAGAAGGAATCTAAATCTGCTTTTAAGAGCAAGGATCCAGGCTGCCCACATGCCAGTATTTAGTTCAGATATGAGGTTGCTTTAGTTTTTTAACAGAATGAATGAAACCATAATAAATAAAAATAATTAATCTAACAAATTTTAAACAGTTTTCAAATAATGCATTAAAAAATTTTTTAATTAGCCTAAAGTCAAATCTAGGTTTGACCTGTATACTAAAATTTGTGTCCCTAGTTGTACTGGCCTGTGGCCGTCTTTGAGGCCTTGATGAGTGTTGACGAGGGCTCCTACTTGAAGCAAGGCTCCAGGCCAGCCATCTTGATTGTCATAATCGATGACAGGGTCCCATCCAAGGCCAAGCTGTTCCTGGTCTTAGTCATGTTTAGCCCAACCACAGAAAACACTCACTCTGCATCAGCATTGGAGTGGGGTAGAACCAGGACGAGCTTGGCAATGCTGGCTAGCCTTTGGAATTGGCCAACCCCGGTCACCTTTGAAGAATCAAATGCCTACTTACTATGCAATTTGAAAACATTACCGTATGCATTTCATCAACCAACTGTGAATGTTGAAGGGGGCCCTTTGAGAATAATGCTTACCTTGTGTTTTCGGGTTGTCATTTCAGCCCAGAAGCTCCCCATGCCAATTTCCTCTGCATCCTGAAGGGGTGGCATTGGCATAGTCTGGTATTCCAGAAACTCGCTGCTCAGCAGATCATGTTCATGTGTCCCATGGTAGGGAAGCAGGTGTGGAAACCTTTTTAAAGAAAGCAAAGTTACAAAGTTTTTTGTATTTAAGATGTGGTCATCAACCAAAAGGAGTTATTGTCAGTATAGAATTCAAGATATTTCATCTCACATAACAAGCTGAAATGGCTGAAAAAATGTAAACTTAACCTGTCAACAAAGTAGAGGGCATCGTCCACGCCACATTCCAACCTCTGCCGGACATCGACAAACTCGGCGTGCTTGAGTAGTGGCTCTCGTAGGGGCAGTTCTTTAAAGCATGCTCCACAACTTTAATCAGAAATGCCAAGGCAGCTTCATGGAAATTGTCCATCTGCTGTGGTGTGATGTCTCCACCATCCAGGAGCCTGTTGAGCTTGGCCCTGGTGGTGAAGCCAATATTCAACTTTCTTCCTATCAGAGAAACAAAAAGATCGAACAAATCAGGTTAACAGAAATACAGCCTAAATCAGATGCTCAAATTAACATGACATGGTCTGTCCTTGGAGTATTATTATTTGTAAGAGCCATATAAGAGTTGTATATGTTGGTTGCAGAACAATAGTGGGTGAGTAGGTGGCACCTGTCTGCTCTGCGTCAAAGGTAATTTCAGCAGGAACCTTTATGTAGGTGACAGGTGGGGAGCACCTACAGTTTTTTGACTGCTTCGCTCTGCATGCTACGCTGGGTGAGCTGTACAGTGTTTATTGAGAAAACGGTGAATTTATTGGCTGTTTGAGGACAGTATTATGGATTATTGTTTTTACCTGTAAAAACTACAATGAGCAAACAACTTTATTTTGTTAACACTAGTAGGCTCTGCGGCTGAGCAAATGCGTCAATTAGATGGCTGTCTATGCAACACTACATTATTATTATTAATAATAATAATAATAATTGTGAATTACATTACAGGTAGCTCACAACACTTCGTATTATATTAAATAATAATCAAACACTGACCTGGCAACTGGGTTGCCTTTTCTTTACAGGTTTTGTAGTGCTGCATGCACCATGAACTTTACGCACAGCTTGCAAATGAAGTTTATCATCTAGTACAATAATACAGTAATTCAGAAAGTTAAATCTGACCCAAGGTGTACTGCTTAATGAAAAAAGATGCAGCATGAGCATATCCCACCATCCCATTGTACCTCATCATGTAGTAAAAATATTGAGGACTGCTCTCTCTGGAGGAGGAGGTTGAAACAGGTATGGTGGCCTGGAAAAACAGCATGTACACCTCTGTCAGGGCGTCAGAGAACGCCTCCTGAAGTCTCATGAACCTCGGCTGTTTCTCATCTATGACAGCAAATAAAAGCAAACAAGGTTGTGCATGTGAAATATACACTTGACAATACTGTGCTGTTTGTTAGTAGCGGCACAATGAAGGCCATATGGCCAGAGGGTCATACTGCCTGAGAATTCGGGTTACCCATCTGTTGACATGTTGGAGGATCTCCATATTCCCATATTTGTGGAGCTCACAAAATTCTACAACAAACATTAGATAAACATTTCTCTTGATTCAAATGCTATTGTTGTTTTTCAATAATAAAGTGTTATTTTACAAGTAACTTTAGCCCAAATCGACTACCATGTCCTCCGGCTGTACACTTTAGATTAATTCATCAAGTTAGTACAAAAATGCAAAGTAAAGTATGATTAGGCCACACTCACCTCATAAAAGCCCAGCCCTGCCTTTTTGCGGCGTGGTGTACCACATGACACAGGCAACCATGAATGTAAATACTAGGGTTTTCATTAAGGATTCTGGAGGCAATGGAATTGTGTGCTCCTTTGTTGACCCCAACACAGTTGTGCCATGGAATCTCGCTTTCTTGCAAGGTGGCATTCATCTTGTTAAAGATGACTTCAGCTGTTCCACACCTTGGCCCGCTTGTTGTACACATCCCCAGGAAACGGTGGGCAACCTTATTGGTATCGAAGATCTGGACTGTCATGGGGTTCATCTTCTCTCTTCCTGCAATGACAGCATTTAATATCGTTAACTTAGCTAATAAAGGCTACATGGTAGAAAAAACATGGTTTCTGATGAGTGTGAAAGAGAAAAACATAATTTTCAATATTTCACTTTGGGAAATACCTGCGTCATTGGAACCATCTGTGATGAGGGTGTGTGGCCCTTCCCTCATTTGTACCACCAACTCCTTCTTGAAATGGGGTGCCAATGCTTCATTCACAATTCATGCTGTTTTGGTTGTAGCACATCTGTAATCCTGGGCTGTTTTTGAATCTCTGAAACACTCAGGCCCCAGATGGTCAGCTACTGCTAGTGGCACATTGTGCTGAACTAGTGTTGCACCCACTTTCACCTCCCCCCTCCTTGTATGCAAGAAAAAGTAATAGTAGTAGTAGTAGTAGTAGGTTGCATTGTGTGCAGGTTGTTAAAAAAAAGAAAATAATTTAACAATTTTTTTCCTTTCTTTCTGCCATAGTATCGAAATAGGTATTGCGAATTGTTGTTTTACACTAGTGTTGTATCAAAGTTTAAAATTTTGGTATTGTGAAAAATTTAGTAGGTAAATAAATTAGCCTATTCAAAATTAAATAAAGCCCATCCATTTGCTTTATAGTGCACATATTTAGCCTACCTTAGCTTCTTGATCCCAACAAAGGGAGTGGACACTGAAAATCCGTCTAATGTAGCTGAGGATTGCAGTGCTTGTTGTTTACCCTGGTGTCCTTTGCCTTTGATATGCCACACAACATCTGGTGAAAACATGTGTTTTTTACCCGACATACAGAGCAGTAGTAATTGGTGCCATAGGTTCCTTTGGTAACGAATGGCCATTTTGTGGTCAACTCATTCTTAAAGCTGCACCTTTATGTGGCAGCTCCACTCAAGGCTTTTCTGCTTGGTCCAGTCAGAACAACTGTGGTTGCTGTTCTGGTTGTGGTTGCTGCTCTGGCTGTTGCTGATGGTGGTGTTCTGGCTGTTCTGTCTGGGCTCTTTTCTTGGGTAGTTGATCTTTTGAAAAGTAAAACAATAGACCCCTCTTTTTTCCTGCTGCTGGCCCTGCCTCATTTTTAGAGAACATGATTTAAAACAGTCATGTTGGTTTAAATAATCTACACAAGTGTATCACTTACTAAACTATATGACAATTTACCAAACTTCAGTTGTCTATTCTCGGTAACTGTCCATGTTTACTGGCAATAACAATAATAAAACATATTTCAGTATTATTATTAATATTATTACAGGGCATTATTCATATATTTTTTATAAGCATGTTTATATCATGATTTGGAGTAATAGGCTACACATAGATGTAGCCTACATTAGATCAAATATTTCGTTTGGAACTGCAAACTTACAAGTAATAAATTGTCCTAGATGCTGACTGGCAACCACTAACTTTACATCTGCCTTCTCTTTTAAAACCTCTTACCATTCCCATAAAATTCATGCAAAACGCCTATTCAAGGCATATCCAAAGGAAATGGAATGCCGTTCTTGAACCATTTTGAGTAAATGCATGGTTTTGGGCTTCTCTGAAAGATAACACTTTGGAGTGTCTAACTGAAAAGTGTTACTGGAATTGATTAATATAGTTTAAACACACTAAAACTAATGTATTTTTCGTTTCCGCTTGAAAATGTTTGCACACAAATGCTTGCAGACAACTATAGCTGGAAAACCACCGCATAAAGCCCTCCCTAGTCCAAGTTTAAATTTTATACCAACACCATGAAAAATGACTATATTACACATGTTTTTCTAAGAGTATGTCTTGGTGGCAAGCGGCTGCTGCTGCATTACGCCGTAGATGGACGCAGATGTGTTTTTTTGCTGGTAGATCATGAACTTTTTTTTCATTTTAGCTGATGCTTTAATCCAAAGCTGCTATATATGTCAGAGGTCTCTGGAACAACTAAGGGTTAAGTGTCTTGCTCAGGGACACATTTGTGTCTCACAGTGGCTTCGAACCCAGGTCTCTCACACCACTCCTGCCCCATCACCACCCCATCCTACTTAAAGCTGGATATCGTTATTTTCAGAATTTTATTGGCTACAGGAAGTACTAGTCATTCGCACAATTGCATGCAATTGGCTCGGCCTACCCATGAAATAATAGGGGCTGGCCATTCCTTACAGTGCGGGCTCTCGTTGGCTGTGAAAGGGACATGTGAGTTCCTATTGGGTTGAATTTGGTGTCACTCTAAAGGTCAGAGTTCAGCGGCTAATCTGAATACAAGATAGCTTCAAACCGGAGTTATTATATAAGATATTATATGTTAAAATGACAAATGAGCCACGTCTGACGGCAAATATGAAACGATGCAGCAGCAGTCCGCTGTGGTCGAATCATGAATATTTTAGCTTTCAAATGGTGTGTGCACATACCGAAAGCTGCCGCCAGGACGGCCCGGGCAGTTGGAATATTAAAGAGGTTTTTAAGTGCTTGTTAGTTATTATGCGTGGTTTATACAGAGGAAAGGATAATGACTTTATATTAAATGGCTCACTTAAAAAAACTGATATAATTATAAATAACTTTGGTCATCAGATTTGCCAACAAAAACACTAACGTTACCATGGTTATACTATAGGCTAATCTTCTTCATTCCTTCTTCTCCATCTTAGCAAGTTTAGTAGTAGTTTAGCTTGCGAATCGTGAAAGTCATGCTATGCTAGTGATAGAGTGAATCATAGCAACATTAACATCTCAGCTTAATAAAAAAACAAATGAGAGGTGTCCACTTCATTACTGTCATGGCGTCGGATCAGTTGATTCGTGCCGCAAGTCGAATTTGTTTTTCTAGCGCGAGAAAATTGATGTGTGGTTGATATGTGGCGTGAGAGCGTGTGAAAAGTTGTGTGAGTCTCATGCCAACTGCGTGAGAGTTGGCAGCTCGGATATGCATGTCGACCAGTTAACCCTACAGCCTCACGGCTGATCCATGATATCACATTGACTGCAGCCATGATGTGCTTTAGAATTCATTTAAGGATCAATTTGAACAATATACATGTTAGTTTGAGATTGAACTAGGCTGTTTGTTTAAAACAACAATTCACAAATATTTTGTGGGTGGTGGACTGTGGTAATGAATAAAAATGTGGACGTGGCAGAACTATACCTGAACATGTGTCATGGTTTTCAGTACTTTGAAAAATATGTGTTTTTATTTTTTTAAAATATAGCAGAATGTTGTTGTGTTGTTGTTTTGTGATGGTACTCACATTGCTGGAGGTCTCCTCCTTGGTGGTGCACCAACACCATTTATCATTGAGCTTTTGCAGCATGATTGTCTAGGACTGCACAAGGGCTTCAGGCAAGATAACACAAGTCCCCCTCTCTAACATGTACATGGCTGCAGTTTGGCCACTAGTATGGCCATGTGTTATAATATTTGAAAGCTTGTAGGCCACTTTGTCATAACACACATACAGACACGTACACGCAAACACATCTGCCTGTACCTGCAACACCCTTTGCACGCTCATCTACATATCCCTTGCGCTGCACTATAAATTCCACCAGAAACAGGCACTTATACTTTCATAAATCTCCTCCTTGTCACTTTCAAATTACAGAGATTTATTTGCAGAAGAGCCGGCCTGAAAAGAATTGAGAGAAAAAGGAAGAGTATGTCTTTATGACCTGCTACAGCAATCTGGGGGCGGGGGGGGATCTGGAAGTGTGTTGGTATGTGGACGTGCATGTGCAGCAATGTATGTTTCCACTGTGCTGTATGTACATAAATATAATGTTTTAGCCTCTAGTGTGTGTGTGTGTGGGGGGGGGGGGGTATACAGTATGTGATTTAATCCAGTTTAGGTCATTTAGCTGCTAGTGTTAAAACCCTAAAGAATATGTTGTTGAGTTTGCAGAGAAATACACTATATTGCCAAAGGTTTTGGGTCGCCTGCCTTTATATGCACATGAAGGTTAATGACATCCCATTCTTAATCTGTAGGGTTTAATATGGAGTTGGCCCACCCTTTGCAGCTATAACAGCTTCAACTCTTCTGGGAAGGCTGTCCACAAAGTTTAGGAGTGTGTTCATGGGACTCTTTGACCATTCTTCTAGAAGCAACAACACAACAGTATGCAGTTACGGCTCTTACTGTGATCCTGTGTGACTGATCGCAGACCAGGCTTCTTAGTTCAGATGGAATGGAATTTCATAACAATCCATAAAAAAAACCTTCCTTCATTTAGGGCTCTCAGAGTTGACCACCCCCTGATAAATTAATGCTGTATTCATGTCATGCGGGATGGATGGTAGTGATGGGAATGTTTTCAATTGTGATTTTGAGTGTTCACATCACCTAATGAGGAATTTAATAATTCTCTGCCGTGGTTTGGTAATTGGTAATTTGATAACATATCTACAGTATTAATTTGCATTTAATCACTTTGACTCACAAGAGCCATCAGTGTGTTAGCTTTTAAAGGCATTTTTTAAAATGTTGTGTCATGCTGGATAGATTATAGCATCCCCCTGTCGTCATCAGTACTTGAATGTTGATGTGAACGGTGTTTACAAGTCAGAAAGTGGTAATATGGTAACATGCACATACAGCAGATATATCGCGTGTTAAAAAAGTACTGTGTGGATTTTCTTCACAGATTCAAGTAAATCCACTAATCACAAAAATGTTATTTGAATGAAAAATACTTTAGCCTATTTAGTAAATAATTTAATCATCTACTTACTCTCCTGTTCTATGCATCGCTGTGACTTCTCTCTCCCTCTTCTTCTTCTGTCACTTCGTCAGAGGTGTTATGCAGTTTGGTTAAACGGAGAGACCTTTGAAGTTGGAGTCAGTGAGCCGGCAGCTCTGTTCTCCTTTGTCTGCCTCTGTCTTGCTCTCTTTCTCTCACTGTAGGGGAAGACTGTGATTCATGTACTGCTTGTGAAGACCACCATTAATTTCATGTAATACAGCTTTTATCTCCGTCCCTGGGCCCGCTATCGCTTCCATTTTCCCTCTTTCTGACTGCCTTGCCTCATGTTCTTTCTCTCGCCGTCCTTTCTGACTTCACGCCCTCGCTTTTCCCTTGCTTGTAAGGCCTCTTTATCTCTTCGCCTTCCCTGCCTTCTCACCTCTACCCTTAAGCTCTTCATTGGAGGAGGGCTCATGACATGTTAGTCCCCTCTATTTTTCACTGTCTGTCATAGTCCTTGACATTTTTGATATAAGAGTCTTCCTATATCGATTCATTTTAATGTCATCTGACATATATTTCTTCATCCTGGATTTTGTTAAATTTGTCATCACCAGCATCACAGTTATAATCACTATCATTGTTATCCTAATCATTTTCAGTCATTAAAATCTTCATTATCATTATTGATCATTTTCATCCACATCACTATCAGCATTATCACCACCCTAATCATCGTAACGTCATCCACATATTACCTTCTTTATAATCATCATCACAATCATTAAAATCAAAAAACGATATCACCATCAGAATTGTTGAAAGCAGCAACGTTCTCGACACCCTCGTCGTCAACATTATCAGACTTCGTATCGCCATCGTCCATCATTGAAAACATTCCAAATCACATGCCATCATCATCATCATCATCATCACAATCACAATCACTGAAAGCAACTTCATTCTTATCATCTCATCATCATCATTAGAATAATTGAAATCATCATCTTATCATCACAGTCAACACCACCACTCTGATGTAGTTTTAATCATCTAATAAAGTGCCATCATTGCAATCTTTATAACAATTAGTGTCAACATCATCAAAGTTTCACTCATTACCATTCAGATACAATCAATCATTATTATCTGAACCGTTACATCCATTAATTGGATTTCTATCTATGCAATATGTATGTGCATAAGAATTGTCGCAATCATTATAATCGTCACAGTTCTAATATTGATACCGTCAGGAATCACTTCCACGGTAGTCTTGGCAAGATCCTGAAACCTTTACACACACACACCCACACATAAACACACAACACACACCATGTCACATCCATTGCTCTTGATTGCTGCCTCCGTCCCCTTTTTACTTCCTCCACAGAGCACGCAGTGGCACTGAGCCATGGAAATGTCATGGGTCAAGTTTACGTTGACGCTAAAGCGCCGGTCACCCTGGGCCACGGTAAAGGTCGGCACCATGGCGACAGCTGGTTGATTTCATCGTTGGGGAGGCACTCATGAGTCACCGCTCCAAATCCTCCATGTGGCATTAACATCACTTTCTGATTTCTCTCTCTCTCTCTCTGTCTTTTTTCCAGATTGCCATCTTGACAGATCTGCCCTGTGCTGGGTGCGAAGGAAAGGTCAGTTCTTATAGTTATCACATGTTTTGTTTTCATTTTACTTCTCTGGTGCATGATATAGTGTGGAAGTAACGAAGGTACATGATAAAGTTGGATTAATAGCATCAAATTTTTTAACAGTAATTTGAACAAATTCTGAAAATGACATATAGAGTGAAAGGAAATCCAGATTTATAATAACCTTAATGAAACTTGGTCTAAAATAGGTGATAGTGGGTTTCACCCTATTTATCCAACCATCACAGCCTACATTCATTGATTAGGGATGGAGGTTACAGCTAATGAACAGTGGATAGACAGCTCTGCCAACATTTATGGCGTGTTCACATCATATCAAATTTCCTGTAGATACAAGCTGTCATCTGTGCGAAACCCTTCACGTCACTCTGCTAGGGGTAATTACCAGCAAGACATGGGCCTTTTTTATAGGCCACAGTGTCTTAAACTTGAAATTATGAAGGAAATGTGCGACGCACAAAGCAAACATGGATTATATTGACAGGAGAGGGAAATTAAAATTAAGAGCATCTATTATTAGCGCTTTCATACTTAATACTCATAATTATCCCAGTTGTAGTAATGTTATCTCAGCCTGTTCATAGTTACAAAATGCTTCACAGACAACAACAGAGGGAAACGACCAAAATTCCTAGTTTAAGAGTGACATTTTCCTGTCTTTTGGTTTGCGTTTCCTATTTTTGTTTTGCGATTTTCGCTAAGCTTCTCAAGTTGTCTTTTCCCTGTTGTTCTTCAGGTTTCTAAGCTTAGCCTGTATGGTGGTTGGACAAATGCTCTAGGGGGCGAGTGGGGTTGGGTATCATTTCAAGTTTATTGTTTCCGATTCTGATTCCTTCTACTTAGCAAATCTGATTATAATCCCTTTGCCACAAATCTTGTCACCACTCTGACATTCATCTACTTTCTCCTTACTCATCTGCCCGTTCAAGGCTAAAGGGAAAGGAGTTTCTGTACTAGAGGGGCATCTGTGGGGCATCTAAAAAAAACCCATATATAATGGAATAATTTGTAGACATCAATCGTTTACGTTCAATATAAAAGGTGGATGTTAGCTCATCTGTGTTTTGTACCCGAGCGTGACACGTTGCTACTGTTAGCGTTAGCTGTATCTGGGGCGTCATTTCAGATTCACGCCATGTTGAAGTAAGTACTCCGTCGCATTGGAGCTGCTTCCTCCCTTCCACCAACTCTCCTTACTGCAGGTGTCGTTCTCTTTCTTAGCGAAGCTTACCCAAACATTTGAGCAACATTTGCTGCGGTTCGCCATGGTCCAGGAATGTAAACATAAGTACTCTATTTGCGCGTGCTTTGTTAATGTTCTGCGTATCATCACAGATTTATGAAACCTTACTGCTGAGGACTGATGACTAACTGGAAAATCTCTGTCATTTCAGAATTTGCTACATCTACAATACATCTACAATCAAAAGTTACATGCATTTATTGTGAAAGAACTCAAGCAAGGTTGTTAGCTCATTAGCTACATCCACACTAAGCCAGCTAAATCTGGAAATGCTGCTTAACGCTACAAGTTTTTACGTTATTTTGGTATAGATCTTTGACTACACTAAAGCGCCTGATCAGTGGAAAGAAATGACAAAATCTTTTCTTAGTCCACTTTTGTCCGTCAAACAAACACGTTTGTCGATGACAGTGTGTCAGTCTCAGCTGGTTAAACAGTCCTCTCCTGTTCTCAATCAACACCTATACTGCATTTTAATTAATGCACACACACTCAATGTTAATAACTGCTCATTTTTAATTGTGTTTCCACTGTCCGACAACCGTGTGAGCAAAACAATTGGGACAACAGCATTCTTGCTGACATCACCACGCTCTGACCTCGTCTCTCCCCATAAGCAAGCTCAGTACAGCAGGTGGTAATAAAATCTTCCCTCCTAAGGAATTTACAGCTGACAGTCTGTACTAGCTTCCATGCTTTGCTTTACTTTTAATTTTTATTACAGTAAAATATGGCGGGACTTTTGACATCAGTTCCTCCGATGCATTACCAGTTTTACTGAGGTTATACTGTCTTCATGACCATGGATGTTGATCGACGTTGACTAGCTGGTCGTCTCTGAGACTGGTCTGCTAGGTAGAGGTAGTTTGCCCTACTACTCCACTAATGGGCCCCTATATCCGAAAAGCATATTTTTAAGTATACTGTTATTTATTAGTCACTGTTGGCAAGTGCTTGCTCATGGTGGGAATTGTCAGGTCTCTGTAAATAATATTATAAAGATCATGGTCTAGACCTGCTCTAAAAGTGCCCTTAGATAACGAAGGTTATGATTTGGTACTGTATACCTTGTTATCAAACTGGCTAGCAAGCAAACTATGATTTGTTTATAAATCAAACCAAATTTCAACCTAACCAAATAATATATTGGCATATTTTCTTCTTCCTATTTTCTTCTTGCTTGTTTATTCTCTCACATTTAACTATTTAAGATTTCAGAAAATCTGCCTGTTTAAATTTTTTACCACAATCCTAATACACAGTAATAACCAACGTATAAAAGGAAGGAAAAAGGTGGTGGTGATGCTGCTCTGGATATGACACATACCTTTGGTGTGAGAGTCCTGGGTTCACTGTGACACATCCACCAATGTGTCCCTGAGCATGAATTGTGAAACATATTTACATGCAAACTATACAGAGTGTATTTAAATGGTCTCTATACTCTTACCAGTCCACTTTCTGTGCTCCACGATTCCCTGGGCCCTTTGTTGTTCCCCCTCTTTTACTGGCAGAAGGAATATCTACACTCTGTAGCACCACAGGGGGTATAATGTGTGTGTGCTGGAGGAAGGGAGGGAGTGTTTAGACAGCTAACGTATGTAGGAACACCAGAGCAAGAGCCACTCTCCCCCCTACTCTCACACACAGACTCACAAGGGTTAAAATGGCCACCAGCCGTGTGGCGTGGCTGACTGGCCCACCTTCCATCTTGTCCAGACAGGCTCCATGCCGGGCATGACACACCCCCACCTTACAGTATGCACCCACCAGGCCACGACGGCTCCCATATGGAAATACTTCACCAACACTGCGGGTGGGGGGATTGGTCCAAAATATGTCTGTATGTAAGAAAGCATGCATTGGAAATCAGTTTTGGTCACACAATGAGCCGCAAGATTGAGTAAATGGATGGACGGATGGACCATGGGTCCAAAACACATTTTTGTTCCTGTACAATATGTTGATAAAATACGATGTCTGAAAACAATACACTCACATAGAAACCTCCAGCCATACAAAGATCAAGACTGCCTTTCCGAGAAAGGATTTGAACCCTTAACAATTAGAATGATAAGAGCTCTTTGTACCACAGCTTTCTTTGAAGACTCAAGAGAGGTGCCTGCACCGTAAGTAAAAGGTCTGTGATTAAATATTGGTTAATGCCCATTGGTTTGGAGCTTTCAGTTTAATGTGAGGATTCACTTTTAGAAATTATTACATTTGGTGTTCTTGTCTTTCTGAAACACCACAGCGATCATACAATTCCATCGGGCTTGTAACCTTCAGCTCCAGAGAAAAGGGAGTTAAGGCAATTGTACCATTATTTAAAAATGTTCCTTCATAATTTACAGACTACTTGAAATACACTAGTCATCTTTTGATATTCGAAACATACGTTCACTGGTTAATAGGGGTGTGACAAGACACTTAGCTCACGAGACCAGACACGATATTGTAGGCCTATTCTGGTGAATTTTTCTGCACTAATTTATGGTGGAAATATTTTTATTTATGTAAAGGGAAACTCAAAGTTTGGGTGGCAGGTGACAATTCAATATATAAAAATTTAACTGGTATTCTGTGTTCAGATATGTTTCTCCTGTAGATCAACATTTCTCATGTAATATCAGCCTTGCTGAGTCAACACGCATTCAGGCATGATTTAGTCTTCCCTCCTTGCACAACCCTACTGATTTATATTATAATTATTATTTTCACTAATACAAGCAGCACTATAGTATAACATTTAACACAAGCAGTCAGTGTTACAATTGCCCCAACCCCAAAAGATTCAGGAAATACACAGTACATTTTGTTTTTTGTTTGTTTTGCACGATTTGTTAGTTGTTGTTTGTTATAGTCACGTTAAAAACATGGTCATTTTCAATTAATGCATTTCTTCATTTCCCTTCATTCGGTCCCCTTGCTTTAAGCCCTCGACAGGATATAAAATGAGTAAACTGATGATTGGGGTTCTGTAATGAGGCCCTGACAACCTTGGCACTATCTGTCTTTGATTTGAGCTAATTTCATGTTTTTAAGAAAGAGCTCCAAATAATATAAAATGCAAAGGTAAGAAGAACAAAATGGTGTTGAGGTTGAAATGTAGCCTATAGTGAATAATGGAAAAAAACATTTTTATTCCAGGAAATTATATATCTCTTTTGACAAAAGATCCTTACAACTCAGGATCAAATTAAAAGTGGTCAACCCAAGGATATTTTGTTAAAAAAGTTTAGCATCTTAAAATCTTTTTATAATGTCTTAAATGCCACAAATGCCGTGCTCATGATTTTTAAGCTACATCTCCAAGTGATCCAGTGCTGTGTGGTTTCTGTTTTAAAGGCTCAACAAAAAATATTTTACACTACAGTTTGCCATAATATAAGTCAAATTTGTCCACCTTAAGAATCTCTCAACAAACCCAACGCAAGACACACAAAGAGACAGATAGCTAGATGGAGAGGTGAGCGGCCCAGGTGGTGTGTGTGTGTGGATTGTAGCCATCTGCACTTCATCACTTCTTCTCCAAGTCTCAATCTTGCTCTCGTCTCTAGCATTTGGAGGCACTAAGGTCCCTGATGCCAGCAAAGGTCAGAGCCGGTGATTTATTGGTCCTCTTCTGGGAGGCCGTCTGTGGACCTATGATGCCTGCCGTGCCCCTGGATCAAAGCCAACATCCCTGATGCCAACAACATGCTGCCAGAAGATGAAGAGCTGGTTTCAGTTGGGCGTATTTTGTATTTTATGTGTATGTATCGCATGAATTAAGTTTAACAGCATTGGAAACTTTAATGTTATCAAACAGCAACTGAGGAGAAGACATGTTTTATAATATCTTTTTACATCAGTGGTGTTAGTTGAAGGTGGAAGACTGTTGCTGGGGTTTATTTCACTGTTTAAATTAATTGATATGCTGACAGGAAGCTTCTTGTCAATCTTCTTTAATCCTGTTTCGAAAAGCTGCACTTAAGGCAGAAATATGATCTTCAACAGCCAATTACAGACAAGAAAACCTCATGGCTTTGACAAATCATTAGTTTGGTAAAAATCTTTTTAAGCTGATTATCCTGAACATTTATTTTTCAATGGAACACAAGATGAAATAACAATAATGAAGAAAAAGTTGTATTGTTTCAGAAACTTTAAATCCTCTGAATTTAGCTCTGCTTTAAAGGAGAAATTCTTAAGATTTCAGTCCTGGTTGATTTGGTGACGCCTAGTTACAGGTGGTAACGGCAAATGCTGTTTTATACTACAGGTCCAAGACTTCTGGGGGCAGCTAAAAAGATAAATAAAAAAGCCAAAAATTACCATTGTCTTGTTTTGTAAACACATTTCTAATGAAAGATTGTCAGGCTCAAGCTTACTTAATAATAAAAGTCAACTCATGTTTAGCCAGTTAAATACTTTTAATGTGAAGCTGACACTAAATGTTACACTAGAGCACCAGCATCTCAGACCAAAACAAACGGGGCACACCAGACTCCATTGTCTTTACATTGTTTCAACAGTCATGAACCCTGGTTTTATCGAAATGAATCCTTAATTCACAGTGTTAGATGATAAAAGAAACTGCCGTTATATCACTCTACTCACAGAAAAACTGTTTCACGCAGAGTTGCATGGGATAGCAACACAGGCCGAGGGAGTGTGACGTCATTCTCTGTTCAGGATGCCACTTCACTTTACATTGCAAATACTTTTTTGCTGCTATATTAACGTTCAGAATCTCATATACAGAACCTTCAAAGGGTTAAAAGGCCATATGTAATTTCATCTTGACTTTAACAGACATTTATATTATTGGAAATATTTGTGACTGCCACTTTTAAGTGCCAATAATTCTTAGTCGATTGGTTTACTTTAGTTTGCCATGATATAGTGATGTATATGGCAATGTGCATAGCTAATCTTTATGTAATATTAAGAATAGGGCTGCCCCTTAATAGTCACCTTGGACGTATCAGTATATTGTATGTGTAACTCACCAACTAGCTCAGTTAGCAGCCCTATTAGCTGACTCTAACTGGACTTGGAGCTTGGAGTACCAGGGGGTTGTTCTTGCACTAGCAGAGGAGCTTTGCACCGCTGGGAGGAGCAGGTTTTCAGGACCAGAGTGGGGAATCCTGTGGGGTGAGCTGTGCTGGAATGAGCAGAAGAACGGGTGGGCAACGTAACTGGGCTCAGCAGCCTCCCAGTAAACATGGACCAGGACTGAACACTGAACAGTATCAAGGTGATTTCCAGCAACTCGGGTTCAGGATGGGACAGGACATACATTTTTATGGCTAATTATTGTTTTGTATCTCTCCGTAATGTAGCACAGTGTTACCAAACTCAAACCAAAAAGTCTTTGCGCATAAACTTATAATCCACTTAACATGAACATTACTGTATTTTTTACAAATACATTACATTACATTTACATTTACTCATTTGGCAGACACTTTTATCCAAAGCGACTTACATTTGAGGAACAACATAAAAGCATCAATAAAGTGATATATCTACAAGTGACAATAGATACTAGTAAGAGCAGCAATACATACTATTAAGAGGTAATAGCACATACTGCATAAATGGGATAAATACCTAGGGATAGAAGTAAGAGTTTACAAAATAGTGAAATCAATACAAGAGAAGAAGAAGAGCATAGAAAGTGTTTTTTAGAGGTTGGGGATTAGAGGTGTAAGAGAAAGTGTTCTTGGAACAGATCAGTTTTCAAGAGCTTCTTGAAATTACAGAGGGACACTTCTGCTATGATGGCATGTGGTAGCTTGCTTTGTGTGTAGTGATGGCAGAGCCAGGCGGCATTCGTTGAAGGAATGCAGTGGCCGAGAAGGAACGTAAGCTTTTTTGAATCATTTGTAGGGATTTCACCGCGGGGGTGAAGCTGGGTGGCGTACTGAGTAAGGTAGGACCTGATTTTTCTGATGTTGTATAGAGAAAGCGGCACGACCGAGAGACAGCAGCAACATGGTCTGAAAAGGACAGTCATCAATCGTGACACCCAAGTTTCTCACCATCTTGGAGAGATTGGAGTGATTGTTGAAGAGCCAAAATGCAGTTTGATGTTATGGTGGATATATTGATTGGCTGAAATGACCAAGAGTTTAGTCTTGGTTAAGCTGAAGATGGAAAGGTTTCATCCATGCAGATATGTCCAAGAGACAGTCTATAATCTGTGCTGGGATGGTGGGGTTGTCAGGAATGATAGGTAGAGTTGTGCGTAGCAGTTTTAAGAGAACCCCCAGTGAGGTGGTGTAAATAGAGAAGAGAAGGGGCCCTAGCACCGAGCCTTGGGGCACCCCTGTGGAGAGTCAGCAAATGGAGGACAATTGTCCTTGCCATGACACATTGAAGGAACGCCCAGAGAAGTAAGATTCAGGGCAGCAAACTCTAACCTGTTTCAGTAGAGTGGCTACTCTTAAAACCAGACTGATGATGGACCTAGGAAGTCATAACCTGAGACCTGTTTTAAAGACTGCCCGTTTGATAGCTTTGGATAGAAATGGTAGAAGTGAAACTGGCCGATAGTTCTCAACTTGAGTAGGGTTGAGGGAGGGCTTTTTGAGTAGGGATGTAACCCAAGCCCTTTTGAAAGCAGTTGGGAAGGTTCCCGAAGCCAGGGAAGAATTTATCACATGAGTTATTGCCTACACTACGGTAGGAGATATGGCTTGAATGAGACTGGTAGGAATCGGGTCCAGTGGGTATGTAGTGGGACGGCTAGGGGTCAGGAGCTCTGATGCCTCACTCTACGTGAGAGGAGCAAACGAGGAGAGTTAAGTGGCATTGACCTGGGAAGACATAGGAAAAGATGTCATAGGACTGCTACATGTTTGGCTTGGTGTCGAGCCTTTTGCGCCATTGCCCGAGGATGATGGAGAGAGACATGTATAGGACATATAAGGACTGCCACGTGGTAGATTTTCCTGTGACCTTACACATTTCCTGTGTTAGTAGCGATTTAAACCATGTAAATAAGTTGAGGCTGCTAAACAATTGAAATGACAGCGACAAAGTCCCCTCCAAAGTTTACTAGTCAAAGATTACTTATAGGTCTATGTAGTGAGGACGTCGGGATTCACATTCCTGCCATTGGTTTCAGGCTATTCTATTGATCAACAGCCACGTTAATGCGCAAGGAGGCGTAGCAATGTGCCAACAAACACAGTTAAACAGAAGACTGCAAGCAAGCAAACGTGGATGTAAACAATTCACAATTCTCCGCTTTACCAATGTTTTATGAGGATGTAAATGCATCCAACATGTTTGTTAAACCCCAAGGACACACAGTGTGTTTTTGTGAGAAACACTGAATGCAAACAGAAACTCTGTGTGTTTACAAGAAAACTCAACAGGATACCTTTAATAGAATAATAATGGCTGCATTCCTTTTAGGTATACCATTTTTAGGGCCCTGGTACTCTGCATGCTGGCTCACTGGCGCGGCTCATTTATTTTATTCATAAGGGTCCATGTACAATATTAAACACACATGTTACCTATGTTATCTTAACTGGTAGTTATGTTTTATTTTTAGCCTCTTGAAAAAATTAATTATAAAAGGAAATTGAAGCGTGTGGCTAATTACTATTTAACATTTAATTTTGAATATGGCAATTATTAGTATATGGCCTTGTGATGCCAAAATCCCATCAAGTATGGACAGTAGCTCACCAAGTCAAAACCAAAAATGTATGCAAGTGAATGCACATCTGAAGTCTTCTAACTTAGCCGATCAATGATATTGATCAGCTGTTATTGCCAGGGGAAACCATGGATTGTATAACCTGACATGACAAGGTCTCATAAACACTCTAATATGTAAATTATGAATTTAAATTTTTACGTGATTTAGGAATGCCATTTGATGCTCATCAGTTGAGGATTTACTATACACTTACAAACAAAAATCATTAATGCATGAATTGCTGGAGCAATTCCCAGTTACTTCTTAGAACCCCACAAATTGTGCAATCAGTGAAATCCTTAAAATACAAAAACTTGTTAATAATTGTATTCATCCTGACGAAGACCAATTATCTTGTGTGTGTTTCTGTATGTCTTTCTGTCTGCATCTAGGTTTGTGTCCAGGACATAATTGGTGGAAAATGAGAAACAAAACAGCATAAAATCCCATGAGGCCCTGCAGTATGCTGAGTCTGGACCTACAGAAACCCTGAGATACTATGCAACAGTAACAGCAGAGACCGTGGATAAGTAGGTGTGGGGAGAAAATAGAATTAAGTAAGAATCACTATTCTTATCTTCTAAGGTTCTAAATCAATTCAGAACTTCCAAATATTGATTAAACTGAAAAACACAAAAATTTCTGTTAAAGTATAGTTTAAATTTTTTTCTCGCTGCTGGCAATGCTGACTCAGCGTGCATCGTTTCAGGCTTCTGTAACACACTCGCTAGTCAGTCGCTGCCAACGTTAGCTCTCAGACAGACTTCAAAATTAGCACTTGCAAGTAAAAGAAACACTACATTAGCAAATGATCCTATACTTTAGTGAGAATGCTAAGACCCCACTGTAAAATCACTCTGTTACAAGTAAAAGTACTGCACTGGACTTGTCACTAAGTAAACAAATTTATTTACCAGGAAATTAAAGGTTCAATGTGTAATATTTCTGTGGATCTATTGACAGAAATGCAATAAAATATCCATAACTAAGTTTTCAGTGGTGTGTAAAGACCTTACATAATTAACCATTACCGCGGGCACCCCCTTCCATGGACGTCGCCATGTTGCATCGTCAAGTTTCTACAGTAGCTGAAAATGGACAAACAGCGTTACAGAGCGTTTGACAGTGCGTTTTGTTCTACTTCTGGTAGAATTCAGGCAGTGCAGACACTCATCACTATGTTTAATACGTACATTAGAAGAAGAAGTAGTAGTGATAATATACAGCAGGGGTTGGCAAATAAGTTTTGCATCGGAGCAATTTTTTCAACCATTAGATGGTGGATGAGAATATAAAGCATAATGTTGACCTATATTAATATATTGTTTTGTTAGCTCAGTTGGTAAGGTACACGACTTGTTATAAAAGGATAGTGTGTTCAATTCCACCCTCAGAAAAAAAAATTCTCTCTTCAAAACATGGATTCTTATGTTCTTATCAACATCTTCACGGAGATTTAAAAAGGAAAATAATTGTAGACAGAATTGTAGAAAAAGCTAAATTACATATAATCAGCAAGCAAAGCAAATTGCATTCCCTAGAAATAATCATGTTCCACAGCTGTTTTTATCCTGATGAACAGCAGATGAAATAGGTTTGTCATTGTTTTTCTTTTACTTTTTATGGGAGTAATTGTACTTTTTCTTGAGTAAAGATTGTGAGTACTCTACCTGCCACTGGCCAGCGGCACCAGTAGGCCTACTAGCGCTGCCATGGCAGTTATCTTTTCCAAGCTGCAGTTTATAAACCCTGTTGGCGTTTATAAGTAGGCTTGTTATGAGTCTGCAGTTCTCCTCCCTGGCCCCTTGTGTTTATGTTCTCTTCCCTCCCTGTGTCTCCTGTTAGTCTGTCTGTCTCTCTGTGTTGTCTGGGCGTGGCTTCTCACTCTGGGCCTGGCGCTCCACCTGCACACCTGATCCACATTCCACTAATCAAGACTCTGCAGTATGTCAACCCGGTTCTTCAACTCACTCGTCGCCAGATCGCCAGCTTACCTCAGTGGTATTTGCGCTGTGGCCAACTAGCCTTGTGTTATATATTCTATTGTTTGTTTCTTGAGAGATCACTTACCTAGTCTCCCATTGCTCAGGATTGCTGCCTGCCTGGAAATTCTGTCACTGCCTCACTCATCTCACAGCCTGCCTGGAAGTTAACTCGCTGGTCTCCATTCTCTAGTCTGCCATAACAAGGCTAATAAATAGTGGAATGTTTTGAGACGTTCTTATGAATGAAAACAAATCACAAATTTTAGAACTTTAACAGTGCATTTGTAGGAATATTTTAATGGGCTACTTAAAAAAATAAATTCATCAAGTTGCCTAGTCTAATGCAATAGGCAGTCCATTTTTACTCTCATAGCCTATCTTGACCTTTCCTCATGTGGACACATAGGGATCTGGACCTGGACCTGTGATCCTGCACAACAAAACATGCAAGAATTAAATCCCCACACTACCATGGATAGTAGTGGTGCAATGGGTCGCACAATCCATGGTATGGATCCCTTCCACACGGTGCGGTACGCAGGTGGACCGCGGATTGTTTGCAAAGTTTATGATGATTTATTCTGTTTGACCTCTCTAAATATTATTCTAGAAATGTCAGAGAACTCAGTTAGATTCTGAATATGCAGAACTTTGAACATGAGCAGAAAACCTGCTGAAACACAGGAGCTATTAAAGTCCAGGAGTTTATAACTGAATTAAAATGATTTAATTTATTATTGATGATGTAAAAAGGTGCCACATGCACATTTAAAGAGGTTACCTCAATTAGTTAGGCCTGTGTGTGTGTTGATTTAGCAGTGATGATATTAAAAGTTGATCTACAGGAGAAACGTATCTGAAAGCAACCCAGAATGCCTTAGAGCTGCTCTGCATTATATTCTGTTACAGTTTTAGATTTTAAATAGTTTTATTATACCTTTATTAAACCAGAAAAACTCTTTTTCCAAGAGTATCCTGGCCAAGGCAGGCAGTAGTACAATTGCACATTTAAGATGGGAATAAATAATCAGTTACAAGGTCATAAAATATCAAAATGTTCTTGAATATTCAAGACAATTCAGCAACAAGAACGATCAAACGAGTAATCAGTCATAACATCTGAAGGCAGAATTGCCAGCCTTCCAGTCATTTAAAAGCAACTAGTGAAACCGGCTCACAAAGATTCAGCCACCTGCTGCTACCTGAATTTTGTGTGTCCCTTTACATAAATAATTGCCACAATAAATTGATGCAGAAAAGGCAGAAATTGGTGCAGAAAAACACCACCAATTTAGCAACATCAAAATGAGACAGTTAATAGTTTGTTTGTTTGTGTTGTTGTGCCGTATAAGTAGAGGATGTTTACTGTTGCTTTACTGCTTTACAGACTTAACTTTGGGGTTAAGTATCAATTATTATGTGAAGATATTAAGTTTTATGGGCTGGGCTAAGCCCCCAATGTTTCAACATCCTAAAAACGCCCCTGGTTGCAACAGTCCTGTGAAATGCTCATCCCGGTGACAATGCACAGCTCCTGAATGGAGTTTGATGTTTAAATTTGTTTTCTGTGACTATCCGACTCGAAGATTGTCGACTAACACTGTCATAGCCTTTCAGTTTAGGCAAGGCAAGGCGAGGCAAGTTCATTTGTCACATTTCAACAACAAGGCAATTCAAAGTGCTTTACATAAAACACAAAAGCAACAGAGAAATACAAAAAAGTTTAAAAGTTAAATAGAAAATAAAAACAGGCAGGTCACCCACCTTTACATATTTTACTCCTTTGATTCCCCATCTCCCACTCTAATCCCCCCTTTAGTTACTTAGGGACTCTAACCCTAAGGGGACCCTAACCCTTTAACACTTAGGGACTCTAACCCTAAGGGGACTCTAACCCTTCTTTAGATACAGTCGTCACTGTAAATCCAGATTGTCCACGCTACAAACTCTGGTAAAAACGGTTGACAGCGGGACCCTGTCAACAAGTTACTTAGGGACTCTAACCCTAAGGGACTTAGATACAGTCGTCACTGTAAATCCAGATTGTCCACGATACAAACTCTAGTAAAAAAAAAAGCGGTTGACAGCGGGCCCTGTCAACAAGTTAACAGCGGACAAAATAGGGACTCTGTTAACTGAGGATCAGCCAGGTGAGATGGTAGAATCAAAAGATTACTCTAAGCTAAATTGTTTAATTTAATTGTTAAATTTGTTTTAAATAGTGTTAATATTTAAAACAAAGAAAAAGAAAACAGAACAGTAAAAGTTACAGTGCAGTGTAAGTTATGATTCTACTTGTTCAAGGCAGTGGTAAAAAGAAAGTCTTCAGTCGTAATTTAAAAGAACTGACAGTTTCAGCAGACCTGCAGTTATCTGGGAGTTTGTTCCAGATAAATGGAGCATAATAACTGAACGCTGCTTCTCCTTCCTAGTTTTGACTCTGTGGACAGAAAACAGACCTGCCCCAGACGACCTGAGAGGTCTGGATGGTTCATAACGAAGCAGAAGATCAGAAATGTATTTTGGCCCTAAACCATTTAGTGCTTTATAAACTAACAGCAGGATTTTGAAATCAATTCTTTGACATACAGGAAGCCAATGTAAAGACCTCAGAACTGGAGTGATGTGATCCACCTTTTTGGTCTTAGTCAGGACTCGAGCAGCAGCGTTCTGAAACAGCTGCAGCTGTCTGATGGATTTCTTACGGAGCCCTGTAAGGACGCTGTTACAGTAGTTGAGTCGACTGAAGATAAATGCATGGATAAGTTTTTCCAGGTCTTGCTGAGACATAAGTCCTTTAATCCTTGATATATTCTTCAGGTGATAGTAGGCTGACTTTGTAATTGTCTTAATGTGGCTCCGCAAATTCATGAGTCCATGACTACACCAAGATTTCTGGCTTGATTTGTGGTTCTTAACATTACAGATTGAAGCTGAGCACTGACTTTCAGTCATTCTTCCTTGGCTCCAAAAACAATATCAGTTTTATCTTTGTTTAATTGAAGAAAATTCTGGCACATCCAACCGTAGACCTGTTCAATAGAGTTACTCAGCGCTTTTATGGGATCATAGTCCCCTGGTGAAATGGTTATGTAAATCTGTGTGTCATCTGCATAATTCTGGTAACATATTTTGTTGTTTTTCATAATCTGAGCCAGTGGAAGCATGTAAATGTTAAACAAAAGAGGCCCCAGAATGGAGCCTTGGGGAATTCCACGTGTCATTTTTGTCAGCTCAGATGTGTGATTACATGTAGACTCAAAGTAGTCCGTGTCCTTTAAGTAGGATTCAAACCAGTTTAGTACTGCGCCAGAAAGTCCAACCCAGTTTTCAAGTCAGTCTAGTAATATGTTGTGGTCGACCGTGTCGAATGCAGCACTGAGATCCAATAATACTAAGACTGAAATTCTGCCACTGTCAGTGTTTAAATGGATGTCATTGAAGACCTTAACAAGAGCCGTCTCAGTGCTGTGGTGTGGTCAAAATCCTGACTGGAAGACATCAAAACAGTTATTTAGTGCCAAGAAAGCACTAAGCTGTTGAAAAACAGCCTTTTCAATGATTTTACTTAAAAATGGGAGATTTGATGTGGGCCTATAATTGCTCATTAGTGACCTGTCTAAATTGCTCTTTTTTAAGAGTGGCTTAATGACTGCAGTTTTCAGGGCCTGTGGGAAAAAACCTGAGAGGAGAGACATGTTGACAATTTGTAGTAGATCTGAGGCCATGCATTTAGAAACATTTTTGAAAAAACCTGTTGGCAGAATATCAAGGCAGCATGATGAGGATTTCAGATGTTGTATTATGTCCTCCAGGTTTTTATGGTCAATAGAATCAAATTGTATCATTCTAAATGAATTGTTTTTAAGTGGACACAGGGACAAGACATATCCTGTAACTGACATGGAGGCACTGATTGCTTGTCTAATTGTTTGAATTTTGTCTGTGAAGAAGGTGGCAAATTCATTTCAGGCCCTGGTGGACAGAAGGTCAGAGGCTACAGACACAGGAGGGTTGGTTAGCCTGTCGACAGTAGCAAACACGGCACGTGCATTATTTGTGTTTTTGGTGATAATGTCAGAGAAGAAGGACCTCCTTGCATTTCTCAGTTCTAAATTATAAATGCGAAGTCTCTCTTTATAGATGTCATAATGAACCTGGAGATTTGTTTTCCGCCACCTGCGTGGTTCTCTTTTTTGAGTTCTAACCAGCGTGGCATTTCTCCATGGAGATCTACAAGCTCATTGACTGGGACCCGTGAGAGGGCAGGTGTCGAGGAAAAACCTCAATAAATTTTTCACTAGTGTTTTTAGTGATATGCCGTTTTGTGATTACCTGTGTTTGTACATTTTTGTGCACGCAGATAGCACTCTCAAAGAAAACACAGGAATGATCAGAGAGAGCAACATCAGTCACCACAACCTTGGAAATGTTCAGACCCTTGGAGATGACTAAGTCCAAAGGGTGCCTGTGTGTGGGCTCCGTCATGTTGAGTCAGTCCATAATTATCAAGAACACAACACAGTTCTTTAGTCCCTCGGTCCTGGGGGTTGTCAACATGGATGTTAAAATCACCAACAATAACCACACAGTCAAAGTCAATACAGATTATAGACAGCAGTTCACCAAAGTCACCAAAAAAGTTTGCACAGTATTTAGGGGGCCTGTAAATATTTAGAAAAATAACTAGTTTAGTCGACTTTTAGGGGGCAGCTCTTTCTCCATGTATGGAGGGTGATGCATTTATTGGTTAGTCAGGTTATTTAACTTAAACATATAGGTACATATATGGCTCATGCATTTTCATTAAATATATTTAAAATGGCATAAGTGAGCATATTTCTCCTGTTTGTCACAGCTTTCTAATGTTTGCTTTCTTTTTCAATTTCATTAGACTTACTTTGAAGCATTTAACTACAATGCTATTATGCTCCTCTGCTTTTCCTTGCATTAGGCCAAGATTTTCTTATTCATTTGAATAAGTTTTGAATCTTTTTCAAGAGTGACACTCATAATTCCACCTTGCAAAGCTCGGCGTCAGAGCCTATAGCTGCCTGGATCTGCGGAAAAGCCTTTGACAAAGTCATTTCAGTGAAATACAGTGATTTCTAGGTGAACTAATAGATGTGTCTTGCAAGTCCCTCGACCATAACATGAACTATTGAAGGTACAAACTCATTACATTATAGTTGACACATGGGGTGCTTGCCTCTGAGGTTTTTAATGCATTGCGTTTATGGCATTTTATTGAGAAAGTTGCTGTGAAGGAATCCTTTTTTTTTCTCAGTCCTGCATTGCGCCACCCGTGCAAACCATGACTGGATAACATACTGACTAAAACACACAACTTCTGTCTCTTTACTTTGTTAGCTATAGGCTAATATCACCAGCAACAGCTATTCATGGGTGGACAACGGAAACACTGTTTTTAAGTAAGGCAACAATAATATGTGGTGTGCAACCACAAGGCTCCTGCAGAACAGAGACATTTGAATTGAAGGTGTAGGGGCTTATGCACACTCACCTAAATGGAGAAAAACAACCACTGACCTTCATCATGATGAACACTTGAATTCTCTTTAAAAAGCATTTGTACCTTTTTAATTGTACTATTAGCACTGAGTCATTCCAATCTTAAACTAGAAGAGTGCACTCAGTAGAGCACAGATCTCCACCAGTTCTGGTATCACCAAATTATGTATAAATACACGCCATTGACTTATGTCATTTCACTCCATTTAGTCAATGGGCTGTCATTTTACATGCAAATGTAATAAAAATTATTTTTTAAAAAGTTAGGTGGTGTAATTTAAAAAGCAACAAAGTCCACATAGGCACAAGGTTGGGGTGTATGGATAGGTCAAACAAACACAGGACATCCAATCAGGAGATCGCTGTTCAGATCCTGTGTGAAAAGTAGTGTTGTAGTCAAGAGATTTTATCAAGACTAAGACTTTAAGTGGCTGAGACCAAGTTGAGACCAAGACCGATGGAGGGCGAGACCAAGACCAGTTCCCCACATTACATGACACACAGTAAACACACATAGGTACTTCTCAAATTGATCTGAAAGATCCACATTCCCATTAACACCCACATACAAACACTAAGAGTTGAAATCAATCTAAGCATCTAACACTCCTTTTCCATGCTGACCATCACCAGGAGGGGTGACAGTCGGTAACAGTAACGAAGGTTACGATACGGTAACCCTAGTTCTATAAGCACAGGCGGAGCCCTCTACTGGACTCTATGGGTACTACCTCCTCAATCACACGTACGCACTTGCCCACTGAAATTTTATTGTGCACGTAGCCGACCAATAGGACGTCGCTACCGATACGTGCGTGACGGATAAATAGCAGTGTCCTTACTGCCTCAGCATCCGACCTTCAGCAAACGACATCAGAGCGGCAGGGTTTCCAAGTGGAATGTGCATGCACCGCTAAGGGTGGGTCTGTTCCCGCCCGTGTACAGGCTTTGGAGATTCACTCACAAAGCCAGCTGGCCAGGCTCTTCTTGGACAGGGTTACACATGGACACAACAGATGCACTCTCATCTCCCTGCACCCTAAGTGGAAAATCTTAAGGCAAAACCTTACTCTACCTATGACTTTTACAGATGTGTGAGAATGTGTAGAGTTTGGGATGTTGTCATCATCCAGCTTATACCAGGGAAATCTAATGCTAACACAATACTCCATTTGTACTCATTTCATAGAATACTCCCAGGCCATGTTGGGTTTTTGCCGATGGTATTAAAGCCTATGTCATTATTTCTTTCACTGAGGCATTTGGCACATTGAATCTTCATTTCCCAGGAATCTCTTGTCAGTTGCTCAAAATACTGCATTCACACAACGGGAGAAAACCCTTTGTTATTCTGACTTAGTGCTCATGTTGTGTTTGACAATGCAAACTGACATAGTAATGTCAGTTACTACACTGCAATATCTAACTAACGTTTACTACCATTCACATTAGCCACCTTAGGCTATTGGTCACACCAGACCAAGAAAGGCTACAGCAACACGTGCACTAAGTTGAGTAAGCGTTTTATTGCATATTAACTCAATGTTTAATTTGTATGTATTTGTATGTCTTCTTTCAAACATTACACAGCCCGGCCTGACAGCCAATTAGGCAAGTATTCATAAATGAGTAACTGAAAACATTTTAAACAACAGAGTGCACAGAAAACATGAATTCACACTCTACCTTGCCAATATTCAAGATGATTCCAGATTCATCTCGACATTAGAGGCAAAAAGCTGCTGTGAACAGTGAAAACGTTCCAACTCTACCAAAATGCCTTCCCATCCCAGAAATTAGAGACTTGTATTTGACTGTAAAATAGTTCCTGGATTAAAGACGGCACACAACCTTACTCTAAACATTAATCGAATAGAAGGCTTTCAAATTTGGCATTTTACTATGGGAAAAGACATACTACTTTGCTGTCATGTGAATGAATGGGAGAGGCATTTAGTGACAAAGAGGTGGCCTTTTCCCTTCGCCGTGTAATTCCAAGGCGGGAGGAAGATTGTAGCTTTATCAAACTCTCTGAATGGCTAAATGTAATAGTTGAACACTCTGAAAGTGCTCATCATCACAGCGTGACAGGAAGGAAAGAAGGAAGGAGTCAAGGAACAAGGGAAAAAATGAGGCATGAGAGTTCTGGTGGAAAAAATATTGAGAGAAATTGTTGTGGACAATAGATTCATTGCCCAACTACATGATTAAATTAAAAACTAGGATAACAAAAGAGAAATTAATTCTTGTTCATGTTTGTCACCCTTCTCTCTATTCGACAGATGTCTGAGCAGTTGTTAACATCCCTCCTCTCCTTTGCCTGACGGGGTGAAAGGTATCCGCTGCTCCCCGGGACAGAGGAGACCTCATTTTTATATGTGAACGGCTGTGAACACCGCTGAATGACACACTACAAAGGTTGGATGTGCCGCTGCCCTTTCTCTCTTAAATGGTACGTTGGCATTTAGCTTCGCACGTGTCAGCGGAACACATACCTCTCAAGTATTTGCACCCAAAATGTGTGGAAGCGTGTGTGCCCACATCAACACGGAGGATTTTTATCAGTTCTCAGAAACAGGAAATAAGGAAGAGAAAGGTTTGTGTGCGTGTGTGTGTGATGGGGAGAGAGAGAGAGAGAGAGAGAGAGAGAGGATGATAAGACAGAGGAGCAAGAGAGCAGATTCACATGCACATTATATTTCAGAGAAAGACAATTTACATTTTGAGTCCATATTATGTTAATTTTGAGTGGCCTCTCCAGATAATTCTATTACACAGATAGCTCTCCCATGTCGTCCAGGGCAGAAACATCATTTCACCTGGAACACACACCTGCTGACGAGTGCCGCAACATGACAGAAAACAAGGGCTAAAGGCAGGTGAGTGTGTATCTGCGCTGTGTTTGTGTGGCAAAGGATGGGTGTTCACAGAAGACTGCAAAGAGCAACTTATCAAAACGACTTGTGATCCACTGAAATGGTTTATCAGTTTCTCTTTCAATACAGGGTGTGCTGCCAGTGAACACAGTATTATAGCTTCTAGAAAAAACATAAAACTGCTGCAATCCCACAAGCAACCAAACAGCTGTAATTCCCTGTCATTCTCCCACAATCCTCTGTTGGCTCAGCACTGCTGGCTGGGAGCACATAGCCTGGGATGGCATAAAGTTGAACAGATTCTTATGGGAAAACATTTACTTTGCAACATGACTCACGAGTAAACGAGAAACTTGGCATTTGCTGTCTAATCAATTCTAAGGATATCCCTTTTCAAGAGGTTTTCCCGTTAAGTACCTTCACAGCTTTTCAGCAGTCTCTATCTTAGCCTCACAGACAAAGACTAGGCTACTGATATCTAATGGTAACAGTGATGAGAGTTACATTTTTTCTTTATACCTTACAGGGACTTATTTTGAAATGTAATTTACGTACATTTGGTTTAGGGAGGTTTATGACAAGTTCATTTCAGATTAGAGCTGTGAAGACCTCTACTTGGAACTCTGGGACATCTCACCTTAAAGATACTCCATCTGTGTTGGTAGTGTACCTGTAAAGGGTTGGTTCACCCGAATGACAAAACACAAATTTTCTCATTTACTTCTTGTAGTACCTAAACATACAGATCAGCTTTTACTCTGTAAACCACTGCCATATGGACTATTTCTTTGGTAGATGGCAGTTCAAAAGTAAACTGTTAACAGTGATGTTTATGGATTATCCAAAACTGGTTGACTCAAAATTAACTCTGGGTTAGATGCAGACAGTGTTTCTTACCGGAGGTATGCAAACAAATAGACAAGAATCCTGATTCTGGAAACAACTACTGTTGCTACAGTTGATTGTTTCTTATTTCATTTCAGTTTTCAAAGCTCAAATTAAATTTACCTCCATTGCATTAGATCTCAGAAACAGATTTTTCAAAATCTGCACTAAATAAAATCAAAACTACCAACATGACTACATAAGGAAGTTTTTTTTGTCTTTAAGAAGTCAGTGCTTAATTTAAATGATTATCTTCCTTGATAACAAATGGATTTGCCCAAAATGTCTGTAAAACAAGATCAAAACAACTACAATTCCTTTTGAACCAACACTTTCAGCCATAAACACCCAGACACAGGAATAGTTTCTACCCACAGGCCATCACTCTAATGAACAGTTAACTCAAGACACACAGTGTCAGGAACAATCACTGTACAATAACCATGTGACTCTAACATCTACCTGTATATATGTATATATGTGCACAACAGCTGCACATATTTATTCCAGCATACTTTGCTCTCTGCTTCATTACACTATTGTCTTGTGGTCTTGCTGTCTACACAGTTTTTGTTTATGGTGTGTGTATTTGTGTACAGTACACTGCAGTCTGTGTCTGTTTTTTGTTTAGCTTTTTTGTTTTGTCCTTGTTCTGTGTATGTACATCAAGAGCAATGTAAGATCGGAGCCAAATTCCTTGTATGTGTACACATACCTGGCCATTAAAGCTGATGCTGATTCTGATTCCAACAGCGCTCTGCAGAACACTGTGTTCCTTTAGAAAACTGGTCCGTGTAAACACAATAGGGCAAGTGTGAAAAATTCCTCATCTGTTACCAAAAACTACCTCCAGGGTTTGCCACACTACATATCGTGGTGAAGAGTGGGTTTCTGATAGTGGTGCTTTCTTCTTTGTGTTCAGGCATGGCGGCAATCACTGCTAGATAGTCCATTTTTCTCTTTACCACAAGCATACCAGAAATGTAAAAGCACCATTGCATGAGCTCTGCAGCAACAATTTTTTAAGGACTTGCATAACAATAATCACATTCACTTTAATATAGGTTTCATATGATTATCTTAATTTTTCTGATCTCTCCTCTGCTCTTAATATAGACCTAATGTAATTTCGCTGGAATATACTTTTAACTGTCAGGCAAATTTTTTATGCTTTGCTGAAAATAAAGTCCAAGCCCTTCATGTTTCTCTGTGGCCTGTCAGAGGCCACTTTCTCTGGCCCCTCCATCTCTCTGAGCAAGTAGGGATCATTAATGAAGTGGCCTTCTCATGGATATTGACTAGCCTGTCAGCTGGCCTGCCACACTCACTAATAGGAGCCATTGGTCTTGGCTTAAGACCTGACAGAGGAAAGGCTGAAAAGGAAGAAAATGAGTGAGCATGTTCCTTCACCTCAAGATAGGTTTTGGCTTTAGCCTTCAACCAGCAAAGTTTGAGGCTGCGTTGGATGCAGCCAAGGTTTCTCCCCAGATGTGCAGAAAACTTCCTACACTAGAAAATAATGCTTAGAGAGAGGTGGAAATGTTATCGTATAAAGCCACGGTTGCTTGTAGAATGTAACCAAAGCCACAATGGGTGTCATAGGTGCACAGCAAGCCAAGGAGAGCTCATTAAAATAGATGTGATGGTAAATTGGCACTCTTCAGAGCCTGAGGGTTCTCTGAGACTTCTCTGGGTGAATTTAAGTAATATGTGACAATGTCTTGTGAATAAATGGCCATAACAGTGGTTGATATAGTGTCATTCAGTCCAGTTTATGGAAACTGGGTTGAACTAAATGTTTGCAGTTCTAAACTCCATATGTCACTAGGAAAAGTGTTCTATGAACAGGAACACATTTTTGGTTTTGTTGAGAAAAAACAAACCTGGTAGGCTTGGGCATGGGCAGGCATCATTTCCATCATGTAATTACAGTATGTGCACTTGTGTATAGGCTCTGCCATTCTATATCACAAAGTTGAATGCAGGCTGCAACTGAAAATCCTCACCTCTACATTTAGGGGTTATATGTTCGAGTGCTACTTGAACTAAGACTTTGGCTGAACTTTCAACGTGATTGGTATAAAAGAATGTGACTTAAGCACTGTAATCAATGAGCCAAATGCATGCCAGCATGTGAATGGACATCGGCTATGCACCTTATGTTCATATTTGACAACATAACCAGAAGAAGCTATATGAACTGAGGGGGCATGAATTAATGTACAAATTGCATGACAATGCATCTAAGAGTTGTTGTCTACCTGTACAGGACCTATACACATGCATTACCAGGAGAGATGTCAGAGCAAGGGGGCTGCCACGTAGTCAGGCGCCCCGGGCAGTCAGGGGTTCAGGGCTTTGCTCAAGGATATCTTGACTGGTCCGTGCTGGACTCGAACCTGCCACCCTCTGGTTTCCAAGCTAGTCCACACGGTCTGGATTACTGCTGCCCCATGAAAAAGCTATCCTTAGAAAGACAGATCACCAAAGTCAGTGTGTATAACATTTTACATAAAAGAGCTCATTCCATTTCATAGTTGTTGAGATATTTCAGTCTGGACTGACATTTCCATCCATGGAGCCATGTTGCTGGTATGTCTAAAAATAAAACAGAGAATATTAAAGAATTTGTTTCTGTTCCAAGTTTTAAACTTGGTCAGCTGACACAGTGTGAATGAACATGAATAAAATGCATTCAGACTGAATTTTCTTATTCTATGTTCAGCCCACCAAACTTTTCTGTTAAAATGAGAAACTATGGGCAGGTCAATATGAAGCATCTATTTTACTTGTACCCTCTGTGGACGATGGGTCTGCAGGGAATACCTGCCCACAGCTAAAATGAATCCAGACCTGGCTGTTTTCTCCTGAACACTGAAACTCACGAGCAGAGATGGGTCTCGAGTTTGAGACAGTGACTTCTGACTCGACTTGAGACTCGTCTTCAAAAGACTTCAGACTTGACTTGGACTCAAGGTGCGGGACTCGTGAACAATGTTTATTTATAGGAAACATCTGATGAGCTTGCTGTTATTCCCCACCCTGCGTTACCTATAACCTGCCTACGTAACACGTAGTATCTGCTGCGCGCGGCCGCATGTGAGAGAGGACAACAAACACCGACAACTGCTTTGCCATTCATTGTAAACTTTTGCTTTAAAACTTCATACAACAAGGCCCAAACAAAGAAGCGCTGAATGCAAAATAGGTTAGTAACTGGAGGTTAGTAAACATGTTTAGCTCAGCATTGCTTCTTGCTTTAGCTACGACCTACCGGAGTTTAATTACGACTGTTGTTCATTATGAAAAGATGAGTGAGTGTTTGTTTACTTGCCAAACTTGTGGTAGTAGTTTAACGTAATCATTTACTGGCTGCCATCACGTTAATTATTAACGTTGGCAAACAGGTTACAGGTTTATTATTGATTATGCAATGTTGCAGTTTTATTTATTACACTGGGTTTGAGAGTCTGCAGGGTGTGTTGACTTATAGTAGTTAATAAGTTGTCATTAATTGCGTTGCACATTATATGGTTGTGTTCCGTAAGTAAAAAACAGGTTACAGTTACAGAATCTCTTTATAGCTATGCAGTTTTATGCAGCAGGTGATACAACATTCATTATAACCATGAGTGATTTGAGGCTTGACTTGGACTCTAGCTCAAAGACTTGTGAGCATCTATGCTCAAGAGTCCAACGATGAAACTAGTCATTCCCATAATGCACGTTAAAGGTTCAGTTTGTAAGTTTTAGTGACATCTAGTGGTGAGGATTGCAAATTGCAACCAGCGGTTAATGGTGCATTCATGTGCTCCTTGGATGGTCCCTTTTCCTGAGTTGTGAAGTCGTTCTTCCGACTTCAGTGTGTGTTCATGTGCCGCATGCAGACATCTAGTTCACTCTACATGGACAGCAAACTGTTATTAGTAATACTGACCATATTACAAATTACATGTTGGCTAAATATGTATACAATTAGTGATTCTGCACAAACCAAAGTTCTGTATACTTCTATATGTCCCATGTACACTTTATTTCTCTTTTTGCATTGAAGGAGAAAAAATTCTGATTATTCCGACACCACATAAATGCACCATCACTTGCAGCAAGCAGAAGAAGCTACGGTGGCCAACACCTCTGTCGGTCGGCTCTTGTGGAAAATAATATGTGTTTGCCTCCATTTGTCCACATTTCTCTTCTTGTCTTACTTCTAATAAACCAGTCGACTACTACAACTACTACTACTACTACCATTACTTGTACTTGTTCTTCTTTGTATGTATTCAACATTCTGTTGCTAATCCATGTTGTCACATTCAGTTCAATAAAATACTCGCCTATACATGCACGGTACATAAGGTTAACAGCTGAGCAGCCTACTATTTACGACAGAGTTGTCCGATTATGATTGTTTTTGGGGCTGTTCAGATGAGCTGACAATGGCAGTAACAATGGTGATTCAGTATTGTCAGTTCACTTCGAAGATTCATTAATAAAGATGTCTGCATGTATTGAACACCTATATTCTATACTAAGTCACAGGACATAAACTATTATTACCAATTGACAAGCTATGAATCATTGAGAAGATTTAAACCTTATTCAGCATCAAAATACTCAACTCATACTTGATGTAGCAGGATTTCATGTTGGCTAAACCATTTATTCAGGTTTTAGATGAACGACTCATCGGCCACTGTTTAGTTCAGTCAACCTTAAATGATAGGGAAGACTTTGTTAAGAAGCACTGTGATGTGAACCTTAAGGAAAATATCCTTATTTACTGTGTTCGACACAAGCTTTAAATAACACTAGTTTAATGATAGTGTTTTGGAGTGTTTTGCTCATTGAACCTACCATCGCCTTATGGGAAAAGACTGTTGGTTTCAGACACTAGAATCATGCGTGTGTTGCACCAGATACTGTAGATC
>NW_024041373.1:2605928-2632117 GCF_014851395.1 Micropterus salmoides
ACAAAGGGTGTCACTGGGAGTCCCTCGTAGGGATCCTTTCCATGATGTAGTCAGACACCTGGTGACAGTCTGAGCCTGTCAATGGCAAAAAGAAGTAATATGTTGCAGCCACTGCAGCTGGTTCGAGGCTGCTGACTGAAGCCATCTACTGCATGGATTGCAAAAGGTTTTGTACCTACAAGTCATTTTGACACCAAACTATAGCCCAGGTGTGGAAATACTGACAGTATCCTTTGTGAATTCCTTATTATCTTCAACTAGTAGAAAACTTGATAATATTGGTGTCTGGGTCAACAATATATCTGACGGAATCTCCTCACGCGTGAAGAACTGGGTCATGTTCAAAAATAAACGCAAGAGGTAAGAGGTAGGCTTATTTATTTACTTTAGTTACTTAGTACACTACATTATTATTTTGAACTCTCCTTCCTGCAGCCAACAGATAGGTCGACACACTACAATAACTATATCAATAATTATTCTTATGATGAGTATATTTTAATATAGCATCTTTCATGTAAAATGTTTACAGAGAAAATGATGTGAAATAATTGAAATGATTATAGAAGAAATAAAGAGATTATCTCAGCATATCTCAGTTTCAACAGTTGATGGGATACTTCTAGTTAATTTTGGTATTTAGGGGTGCTATTCACAAGCTATAACAAAAACAGGGTTTAAAATACTGAACATGTTGTTATCACTACATCTCCATTGTGTGGAGGCTGTTTGGGGACCTATGTTGAATATCATCCACGCTCTCTCCCTCACACTGTCTACTAAAACCATGAAATGCCCCTTAAAAACACTTACACCAGCCGAAAGGGATTGTTCACAACCTGACAACCCAAGAGTTGCTCTTATTGATGTTATATAATTGATCTACGGGGTATTAGTAAAGGATTTATTCACCATTAATAAAGCCATTAGTTACACTTTCTAAACCCTTTATAGAGAGAAGAAAGCAGCAGTGGGTAGGCTAACCGTCTCACTGAGTGTCACTTTTTAACAAACTGGTAACTGTGTATTAAAACCGCACACACACACACACACACACACACACACACACACACACACAAATCTGCCTATGTGTTGTCTGGGTAATTCAGAAAAACAATACAATTCCTGCAAGCTATGTTTTTATGCAGTCTCTGCATTAAAATGATAATTACAGCCGTGTGTACTTTACACTCTCATTTCTGTTTTGTCCATCTAATCAATTAGACACAGCATTCATCCTTTCCCCTCCCTTATGATCCAGCTGCTTTGTGCTGCTTCCTGTCACCTTGCATGACTCCTGAGCTGCAGTTTCGGCCCGTGATTCCTCTAGGAAACAAGGAAGCAATGAAGGGCGGATGTGAATGGGAACTGAACGGAGCCTGCGTAAACATGGAGGGGATTCCTAGCAGACTGGGGAACAATCTCTATTAACCTCTGTATACTCCGTCTCAGGCAGGCGGCTGCTGTCGTGACGGATGACACGGATTTAAGAGACTTTGATGAGTGTGTCGCAGCGCTGTGTGTGTAGTCAAGAGAATCATGAAACCCTACCAGTGTGCGTGCGCGTGTGGATCTTGAGGTTCTCGGAGCGTGCGAACATCTTGCCGCAGTTGGGAAATGCGCAGGAAAAGGGCTTCTCCCCGGTGTGCACGCGAATGTGGTTGATGAGTTTGTATTTGGCTTTGAACGCCTTCCCGCCGCGCATACACTCGTCCCACATGCAGACGTGACTGAGGGTCTCGAGACCCGCCGCTACATGCTCGGTGGTGACGTGGTCCACCAGCTCGTGCATGGAGCTGAAAGTTTGGTCGCAGACGGATGTCGCCGTCCGCCCAAGCCTCTGTCTCGAAGAAGTTCGGTCAATCCATTTGCAGACCAGTTCAGTTTTGACGGTGGGGCCTTTGGAGAAATCCAGTAGGCCGTCCATCCCACCGACGACACCGCTGTCGGCAGAAGCGGAGATGCTAGTGGCTCTCGGCTGTGGTGGTGAGACGATGCTCGAAGCCCCGGAGTTGTTGTTCCCCAGCGGAGAGACGAGGCCATTGTGCCTGGCCACTACAGCCGTCCGCTTCATGCTCAGCACGGCGGGCTGCCCCGCTCCGGTCGCCAACTACAATCCTCTCTTCCACGTAAAATGACTTCAATCCAACTGGCAAAGCGTCCGCCGCTGGCCTGCGTCCTTCCTGTGTGTTTTGGTGAAAGGGAGAGCGCATGCGGCAGTGTCTTTACCCCCCGCTGCTCGGTGTTAGATCCCGAGAGTCAGAGCCTCCATGCTTTTATTTACTGTGTGAATGGAGGTGAACGGAGTCGGAAGGGATACAGCGGGCCGCGACCCAACACTGTCTAGCAGCGTCCTTTTCTCCTTTCTTCTCCACTCCTGCCTTCATTCCTTTTCTTATTTTTTAAACTAGCAGACCCACAAAGTTATAATAAAACAGGAGGGGGAAAAAATCACATTCAGTGACTATACTGTGTCACAGTGTTTATTTGGAGGCAATTTGTGTTGAAATGAAAAATAACATAAAAGCTAGGCTACACACACACTTTGTATTTATGTATTTATCTAGCATTTGTGGAACAATTGAAAGTGCACACACTAACATTCCCATTATCTAGGATGACAGTTTACTCACCAGTTTCAATGCTGTTATTTTTTATGTTTCTATTGTTATCCCGAAGAAAAAGAACAAAGAGTTTTCTTTGTGTCCAAAGCCTGATATAGCATAACCTCCCAGCCATAATAGGCCACTGTTTCCAAGAAATGATTAAAAACAGGACAGCCCATGTTGGGAGGATTGTTTTTTTCTGCATCATAAACACCGAAATGACCTTTATGAATAAGAAGTGAGGGAGCTATGCTTTTTGCACTAAACCATAGATGTTAATGGATAAAAGTAAGTTAATATACAATAATACATTCATAATCATGAATACATAATAATAGTCATCTGATCTGCCTGGTAGTAGACTACTTTGACTACTTTACGCAGCAGAAGTGTTCTGCACAGGTGTGTAGTTATTTTTTTTAGTTGCACTGTGACAAAATACAGCTAAATCTAATTCTGGAGCCTTGCATTAAGTATTTATAGGACTGTTGGATTAGATTGTACAACAGAGTACTAGGGCCACTTTTCAAAGAAAAAAACCCTACAGATTTTTTATAAACATTATGACAATAAAGGTTTCATTTTAAGTAAGAAAAGGTGTGAAAAATGTCAAGGAACAAAAATCTATATTTTTTTTGTTGTAGCCTAATATGTATAATATTTTGAGAAAAATACAAGGAATCATAGTAGTATAATACCAAATAAAAGTATGAAATTAAAATGGCTCTTAAATTATTAATTCATAAAGAATGAAAAGTGAAAGTACTCACTAAGAACAGTCCCATTAAATTGTTGTCTCTTTACATTATATTCACTACAGTTGTCAGATAAATGTAGTGCGGTAAAAAGAACACTATTTCTTTCTGAAATGTACTGCAAAAAGTGTTAAGTATGTCAGATAATATAGAGTTGCCTTATATCTATTTTGAACTGATGAGTTTGTCTCACTGTCACAACATTACTGGAATAATCTGACTAGAGTGGGTTGGCTGTAGCACTTGGGGACTTGATATTCTCCAGTCTGCTGTGCCAAAGCACAAAGACAACAAAACACAAATCAATGGTGTTCTCAAGCTCTCACGAACTGCAACTAACAATTATTTTCACAGCAAAACAATTTATTTGTCACATACACAATCATACATAGGCCAGTGAAATTAGTAAAAGAATACATCTGTGTATTTCAGAGAAATTAAATAGTATGACTGTGGATGAGTTTCATAGAACTAAAACAATATGACTGGTACACATATTTTATGCAGTGTGTGGCAGGTGGATAGATTATTATTTGAATTATAAACTATGAAGGCTACGTGAAGTGAAAGTCCCTGGTTCAGGACCGGTTGGGAACTACAGGGGACCAGGGGGAGCTTGGCTCTTTATAAGGCATAAGAGCCCATGAAAACATGATTTATGAAATGCTGAGGGAGGGATCTCTAAAATATTGACAATATGCTATTTTCACCATGCATTTCTATTTTTCTGTACCTTTATAATCATGGATCATGTGTAAAATTAGGCTGTTTTTGATGCATGATTCATGCATGAGGGTGATTCATCACTAATTCAATTTAATAAAGATATAAGCATGCGTGCTGTTCTTGTCATGACCATTGAAAAATGGCGTTCACTCACTTAAACACAAAAATCATAAAAAAAAGTCTCACCCAGTATGCATGCCGAATTGCCATGATCCATTTAAGATAAAGCACCAGGTGAAACGCTAAAAAAGTTTTGTACAGCAAGAAGGACACATCTTCCCACCTTTGCTGTCAATGATATTGTCATGTTGTCATAGACTCCAATGCAATCTGACTTCTTTTTGCAACCGGTGGAGTTGTAATTTTATTTAGAGACCCAACAATTCCCACCAGCAAGCACTTGGCTACACAGGCAAGGAAAAACTCCCTTGAGGCAGAAACCTCAAGAAAGACTCAGTGTGTGGCCATCTGCTTCGACTGGTTGGGGGGGGGGGCAACACAACATTTATACAGGAAATACAAACAGTAGTAGTAGTGGTACAGAAAATGAATAATGGTACTGATAATTATAGTAATATAAATGATTATAAGAATACCAGTTATAATTGTAGCAGTGGATGTTGTACAGGAACAAGAGGGCAGCAGGTGACTCGCAGACACAGATCCAGACTCTACGTCTCCAGGGGATGAGGTGTGGCTGCCCACCGCCCCGCCTGGGGTTCTGCCTGTCAGGGAGATCCAGCTGCACAGAGTGGAGCAGAGCTTGTATATGTTATACAATTATGTAAAACATATACAAGCAGAAAATCGTGAAATAGTGACTGCTTGGCAATATAACTGGAAAACACAACTAAGAAGAATAAACAAGTTATCAAAATAGCTGAATGTAAAGCCCACTGCTTAGTAGAATCACCATACTATATACTATATAAAACTATAGTTTTTGTGTATTAGGAGGCAGTTTCAGCAAGAAAATTTGTATAAATTATCTGTACTATAATGATTGTCACGACAAGTTAAGCATAATATACATTTGCACGGCATGAATTCCAGCCATTCATTAAATATTCACCAGTGTGTTGCACAGGTGCTACTTTGCTGTTCTTTCTCTCATTGTTAAGCTTCTGTTAATGAAACTCAAAACTTCCTGCAGATGTTTCACTGTGAATCCTCGTCTCTCCACTCTCTGTTCTTCTACTGACACTGACATTGAATTGTAGAATCTTTTCACTTGTTTCTGTGTGAAACAAAATACCTAAAAGAATAGGTGTGTTCCTTCAGCTCTACACATTGTAACATTACAGTATCATACAGTTTATATTTCTGTGTTTAAAAGTTTCATTTAAAGTTAAATAGACTGACCAATCACAACACAACAGGGTGGCACAAATATAATATAAAGCTACTCTCCTCAAAAAGAAATTCTCCAAAAGTGGTGAGGGCTGAGATTTTCACATTTCACATGTTGGTCTGGTCTAAGGACATCTACATACCAGTTATAGTCATTACATCACTTTCTGGCAGCAGGTAGCAAGCCTTGTGTGAAAATCCTCATTTGATTTACATGACCTTTTCACTGTGTTATCAACACTTGATCTACTGGGAAGTAATGTATAATTAGTTAATTGAAAACAATGAATTATCATTCATACAGCTTATAGGAACATGACGTACAGTTAGTGCATGCTCTACAGAAAGGCAAGACAAGTTTAATTGTATAGCACATTTCAACAAGGCACTTACAAGTGCTTTACATAAAACAAAAAGCAGCATAATATCAAAAGACGTCTAAATACAATTAAAAAGAATTAAAAGGAAAATAAAAACAAGATAAAACAGGACAGTAACATTTACAGTGTAGTGTAGATAGCAATAAAAGGTGATCAAAAAGCCTTGATTTAAAAGAACTGAGAGTTGCAGCAGACCTGCAGTTTTCTGGGAGTTTGTTCCGGATATCTGGTGCATAAAAACTGAACGCTGAATCTCCATGTTTAGTTTTGACTCTGGGAACAGAAAGCAGACCTCAGAGGTCTGGATGGTTCATAGTGTAGCAGAAGATCAGAAATGTGTTCAGTCCCAGAACTATTCAGAGCTTTATAAACCAACAGCAGTATGTTTTAAATCAATTATATGACCGACAGGAAGCCAGTGGAAAGACCTGTGCAACGTCTGCACTGAAAAAAATATTGTTACCACCTGCACCAAATGTGGCAAGTATATCTGTAAGGACCACACCTCATCATGCTGCATCTCCTGCTGCACATGAACTGAACAGCTCTCTCTCTCACACACAGACACACACACGCTCTCAGATTTGTTTTTCAAATCAATTCTTTCAGTTCATTAGCTTTATTAGCATGAAAGTATAGAAAGCAATTTTGAGACACAAAATAGTACTATTAAAAACAAATCCACAAACCAATAACACAACATAGATAAACTACAACATGTAAAAGCAAAACGGTCCACATGTGTACATGTTACTTTGTGTGTCTGTGTGATAGGCTTTGTCAAGATAATTATTTGTCATATTCAGTAATGTTGTTTCAACTAGTGTTCCTGCAGTTTGCTACATGCAGTCACATATTGTACAGTTAAGTATACTGTATGCTGTTTGTAGGTACTTCTCCTAATAGAATCTTTTCACTGCCATCTAGCTCTGTGAAGTTTGGGACTAAAAAATCCAATTTCTTAAAGTGTTGCACTGTGATATTTTTTTATTTGTCACATTTTAAGAGGAAGTGCATCTGTGTCTCTGCCTCACCTGTCATGCAGCGATCAAAGACTCTTTCATCTGTTGACAGCCCAGGCTTCTTGTGTAGTCCTTTCTCTGTGGCTAGACTGTGGTCACTGAGCCTGTATTTGGTCAGGATCTGTCTCTGCTTTGTATCTCTGACAGTGAAGAGATAATCTACCAGTTCTATTCATGTTTTGGGGCACAAAAGCAATTAAGTTTTCAGTTCTTCAGTTTGTAGTGCCTGAAATCTCAGTGTGCATTTCTCTCTCTCTCTAAATGCAATCTCCTTTAGCAACAAGACTGGTTCAAAGTGATCTTGTATATCTGCTTCATTTCTAAACAAAACTTGAACAATTTGCATGTTTGGCCATAACACAGGATGTAAACTTTAGATTGTACAGCGCTTTTCAAGAACATTAACATTCACACTGAAAACACAGAAGATAAAATGACCACCCGAGCCACATAAAAAAGTGGCCTAAAAAACACAGTACATAATAAAGATACGTAATAAATACCCAACACATAGTAAAAAAACATGATAAATACACATTGTGTGGTAAAAAATGTTTAATACATAGAACATAAACACATAAGATGCAGACCAGTCTCTAAACAGGTGTGTCTTTAGCTGCCTTTGAAAGAATCCATAGAATCAGCAGACCGAAAGGTGTGGGCAGAGCATTTCAAAGTTTGGGTGCAAGGGCCTCACGCTGCTGTTCAACATGAAGTAAAACTTGACGTGTCTAAACTGCTTGCAGTGCCAAATACTCATGTAGATTGGCAAACAGCCTCCTGTGCTGAACGCAGTTATACCAACCCCCACAAGGCACATGCAAGGGGCGAGGGCCCGTTCAACTGCTTGCAGCTTTAATATCAAGGATATTTTTATATCAAGGATATTTTTATTTATTTATTTTGTTTTACCATTTTAAAATGTTGCCATATTTTATGGACTGTCACAAGTTTTTTGTAATAGTCACATCATATATTTGTAACACATACATATCACATTTGTATTTTGTTGTTTTTATGATAGTAATCTTAATATTTTTTATTAATAATTATGAATATATAACAATAATTTAATTAGCAAAAACTACTGTGTGTTTTCAGCCAGCTTGTGAGTTCTGTATCTTTTAGAGACTTTATTCTGAAAAACTCAACCGGAAGATGTAATTAATGTATTTCCTGCCAGAGGAGTGACATACAGGCTAGCTTCTCTGTCCATGTTATCCCAGAGATGTCGGAGTCTCCGGACGCCCGCAGCCTACTCTCTGCATCCTCCCAGCTCAACCTGATGGAGGTGGACGCGGTGAGAGACTCTCTACTTCTTCTACTGTCGTGGCGACTCAGACTTGAGGGAGAATTAACTGTGTGCCGCCGCAGCAGTCTGTTGTTGACACCGGATGAGAAGTGGCGCTGCGCAGCGGCTGCTCTAAATGCTGCTCCTAGCTAACGTTACACTTTACTCTTCAGCCGTAGGAAGAATTCATTTCTGTTAATAACGAAGGCAGCATGAGTTCATGACAGCTCCGAATGAGGCCCAGCTGCGCAGGTCTGCTTCTCCAGGAGCTGCCCATTGTAGCCTAACGTTACGGGAAAACGGCATGGGATTTTATGGAGACATGTCTGTGTTGTATTAAATTTAGCACTTAATTAAAGTTAGTTAAGCAAGAGACGTTAACCAAACCCTCTTCAGTTGAAACCACCAATGTTGCGACTTAAGCCTGAGCTTTGTAACTTTATCAAGGCGTTTACGGACAGACTACATTAACTTAGTCTATTACACTGTCCTAAAGTTTGCTAAAATGCAGCTCGCGCTCAGCGGTGTAACATTTATTAAAACAAGAAAGCTTGTCACTAGCTGTAGGCTATCTCAGACAAAGAGTGAATGTGTTCACCTCAGAAATGTAAAAGTAAGTGTGTGTTTACTGGTACAACTTGCCGTCCGCGGCGCCGTCACTTCCCGTTGTGCTTCTCCTCCTACACGTCCAACAAACTGGAGTAAACTGATCCAAAGGCTGCTGTTCGGTGTATATGTATAAATGTTATACATTGGATATGATTCATATAAATAAGTGTGTGTGTGTGTGTGTGTGTGTGTGTGTGTGTGTGTGTGTATTTGTACCCTAACGCTGGTCATTTGAGTGGGTCCCTATTTAAAATGTGTTTTTTTGACAAATGATAGTGTTAAACTTGTAATGGATAGGTATCGTTAGGAAACTCTTATTGGTTCTTTTTCATTACTGAAAGTGCTTTTTAAAAATATATTTAAATAAAGACTATATTCAGAACAGGATTTGAATTGAATATCTTAAATATAACTAAATATTATTTCTGCACCGCGGCCTTTCTGCTCTGCTGAGCAAAGTCAGTGTGTGTGTGTGTGTGTGTGTGTGTGTGTGTGTTTCTGGAGCTCACAGAGGGCAGGATTTAGATAGTTTCAACACGGATTTGTCATTCACAAAGTAACATTAAGAAAATCACAGGAAAAGGACGGAGTGTCAATAGTGAGTTTACTGTGTCAGATGCAGGACGTGTACCTGTCAACATCTCTGCAGCTTCCAGCACACCTGTAGCCGGTAGTGATGACAACACTAATACAGAAATGGGGACTATTTCCAGGGAGCCTGCAATGTCACGCCTTTCCATTGGCAGAATGAACAGTAGTTGGTTTTGTGGTGCATTCAAGCACAATAGATTATATTTGCTTGAAGATCCTTAAGTGCATTCTAGGCAGATGTTGGAAAGGTGTAAATGCATCTGTAACTCCAAGAAGCATACGTAAGCTTTACACCTCCCATAGCATAACAGTGTATGTCAGTGTGTATGCTGTGGAAATGAGCCATTGTTCTTATTAAAGTAACAAGGACAAATGTCCCCAGCCAACCGAGCTGCTGTAGCATTTATCTGATGCGGGATCATCTCAACCACTGAAGGATCTGTGTGGATGAGGGAGCGGTGTGAGTTAGAGCCAGTGGAGGTGTCAACTTTTGTCTTGCTTGTAGTTCATAAATACGATTCATTCATGTGGTTGTGGATCATTGTTAGCTAACACTAGCTAGACTGTTATTGTTGTAAATAAACTGCTATGTGCAGAAGTAGTTTTTGGCAGTTACCTGACATCAGATATCGCCTTCTTCTCGACAGGAGGTGACCCTGATTTGCATGTAGCCTGGGAAACCTAAAATGGATTGCAATCAGATTTGTGTTCCGGCCAACAGAAACACGTATATGTGACTAAGTGTAAATTAAATTGTCTGAACTTTCACCTGGATATAAACAAGTGTAAATGGGGCCTGTAAGACTGAGATGACTGTAAAATCCATCTTACCAACCTTCTTACACGTACTGTTCTAAACAAGAGGAATGAATGCCCCCTAAAATTAAGGCACATTGTTAAAGTACAAAGCTTTTCTTAATGTGGCCAGTGTATATTGACTGCACAGTGGTTCTCATCAGGGTCAAACACACACAGACAGGTAAATACTAGACGGACAGCGGGGCATATTTCTATTTCTAGTAGGTTATTTCTTATTTTATTTTTTAGTACTCACTACTTGAATCTGCTCACCTTGCTTTTACCTTCAGTTCTCTTTTCCCGACACACACACACACACACCTGCTTGGTACGGTTGGGATTCACCAGAGGCCCCGCAATTCGATATTATCACAATACTTATGTCACGATACGATATTATTGCGATTTTAAACATATTGCGATGTATTGGAATTACTTTTATCCAACTTTAAATTGTGTCCCCAAAGGAAAGCTCTTTTTCTAGGGCCTGAAAAAGCAATTGATTTCATTATTATAGTGCCAAAAAGGTAAAATTCTCATGTACAATTTCTGTAATAAAAGATCGATACTTGGCGTCCGCGTATCGATACAGTATTGCCACGAAAAATATCGTGATACTATGCTGTATCGATTTTTTCCCCCCACTCCTCCTGCAAAGGTTTTTTGTTGACACACAAAACTTGAAAATAAACTATTCAGGAATATGCCAGAAAGAAGACCAATACTTTTCCTGCTCTGTCACAGGCTGCATTATAGATGGATTTTTAAACATATTTTGCAGTTATAGCCTTAATGACCATTCTTTCTGCACAACGGACACTCCACTCCTGTTTTGTCATTTCTGACAGTGCACAAGCATTGACAGTTCTCTTGTTTAATTCCTATTGGCTGAAATGCTGTATGTACATCATTTTGCTAGACAGTGATTTAATCATCCATGCAACTGACATGGATTTATATAAATTAATATAAATATGGAGAGGTTGCTAGTCAGATTATTACTGTGGTTGTATGTAGGGCTCAACGATTAATTGCATTTGCGATCTTATCACGATATGATAAAACGAGATTTTCTAATCACAAAGGCTGCGATTGCACTTCACATGACACGCAGGAGTAAACCAGTCAGAGGAAGCATCAACTTCGCACGTTATGCTTTACCTTGTTGTTGTACAATGGCCTTAAGCTTGAGAGAAGCCGGCGTTGTCGGAGAATTACTAAGCTTGTCTATTAAACATAAGAGGCGTCACTTGGTTTTATTTTTCGTTGGCCAACTTTTGAATTAAACCTCAAACTGAGTATTTTTGGAGGTTTTTGAGATAGATGCATTAATTGGTGGTTGAACTGTGGGATTTATATTGAGTGCTTAAAGTATAACACACTGTGGTGAACTTAGTTTTTCTTGTGGTCTGTAGATAGGCCGACCTGAGGATATTATATCATATTATTTAATGCTACGATTTGACTCAAATGATCTTTTTCATATTATTAAAATTTGATACTTCTTGTCCACCATTGCTCATAATAATAATTCATGCAATTCATGCACCACCTAATTTCATCATAACACAGGGCTGACCTTTAATCTATCTAATAATGTGTTGTTCATGCTATACACTGATTTATCGTCCTTTTTGAATAATACAGGAGGTAAAGAGCTTAAAAATGAATTGCATATTAAATTGCAATCGCAATATTGGTAAAAAAAATCGCAATTAGATTATTTTCCTAAATTGTTCAGCCCTAGTTGTAGTTGAGTTTTTTTTAACCTCTTTCTGTAAAAAAACAAACAAAAAAAACACAGTTAATGCCCGTTATTATTAAAGCTTCTGATTTATGACCTGGAATAAAACATTCGAAAGACTTGATTTATTTACGTTGTTCATGGACCAATGATCCCCCAGATTATTATATATATATATATGGCAGAGACCGTTTTCTTGCTGTTTCAAATCTCCCAGCTTTAATACCTTTCTCAAAATGTCTGTGACATAGCCAGTACAAAGCAAATGTGGTCTCTTCATGGAGTATTACTTGTTGTTCTGATCTGGTCATCAACAGTTAAAAGGTGAAATTTGCATAATAAGTAGGAAGGGCAGAGATGTTGTTAAGTGCAAAAACTGATCCCTGTCCACCAACAGGTACTACTCAGAATTTTTTTTTCTAATTTACAAAATAATTAAGATGAAATCTGATGATTTTAATGTTTTCTACAAAACAATATCACTGTGGTTTGGTCTCAAGATCTCATTCTACAATTTAGTTATCTGACGCTGCAGTTTGGTGGTATGATAATAGTGTTACACCCGCCCTCCACCCATGTGTCCATGGAATTCACTCTCTCTGCCATTTAATTATCTGATACTGCCATCTGGTGGTCTCATACCACAGGAAACTGAATTCATTTTGATAGATTGACCTTGTCTTTCGCTTCAAAGAAAAAACACAGACGACTTCTTACTGATTTAGTGAGTTTAATTATTTATTTATAACTAAATGCCTGATCTGACTAAATAAAGGATTAATAATGTGGAATGTCATAAAGAAAGTAAATAGACACATCAGATGAATAGCAGATATTAAAGGGGCTATGTGTAGTTATTCAATAAAATTACGTATCATTAAATCAGTTTTTTTACTTAATGGGCTGTAACCTCACTTAGAAATGAACAACACGCCTATTTTCTCTATGTTGCTTGGAACAGCCGCTATTCTGTTAATGTGAAGGTATGGGGTCGGGATGTAGCTGCATGCGCACTCCCGAGCCTCTCTCCGACTATAGCGGCAACACCGGAGCTACCGAAATGCAGTCCACTAACACCATAAAACAACCGGCTCCCAGCACAACATAGACTCCAACATAAACTCCATGTAAGGATGAAAAGCAACAATAAAGGTTTATGTGCTGCACACGCTTGGTTGCAATCTAAAAAGTGGCCCTTGAAAACACATACATTTAGCTCCTTTTAAGTGATGAAATAAACCTGATGTTTTTGACAATCATGAAGTAAAGTATGTGATCTGATTATTGAAACAAAAATGTTAAGGTTCTAATGTAATTCTTGGGCAATTACCTTAAAAATGTCCTCCAGTGGCTCAGGTACATCTGCAGTTATGCTGGGAATATGAGCTGTTCTCCTTTTGATAGTTGACTTGGCGGCTTTTGTCAAGTCAAATAATATGTCAAATAACATATCTGGTTACACTAACATCGTCAGCTATAACAAAAACTATAATATAACAAATGTTCAATAAATGTTTAAATTATATGAATAACAAACAAATTAGCACTTAATTTGTCAGTTAAGATCTTTATTTTATTGAGGAAAAGGGACTGAACAAAGAATTTACTTAATTTTACTCATGAATATTTGTTCATAAAAGATTTGATTTCAATTGTTTTGAAAGTTCTACCTCAAATTTGGTGATCCGTGGCAACTGTTTGTCACGTTCTGACCATAAAGAATATTTTAAAATAACAACTCACTTAGGAGCAAAAATCAGCCTTTAAACTGTATAATGATTTGACATTTATCGTGATAATTATCAATATTAAATGATATGACATTTTTTATCAGGATAACATTTTTGGACATATCGCCCTGGTCTAATTCAGAGATTCCGACTCCTTGTTTTCTTCAGTATTGTTGGCTTTAGCATAAAATAATTTCCCATTTTCCATTTTCCTGACTGACCTACCAAGGGGTTTATTTCTTTTCCTTGTGCCTTATCGGTGACTGTAGTAGGCTTTTACAGCTGGATTCATCTTTTGACGCTATGTAAAGGAAATTATGAAGATAGCCGTGGTTACCATATGTCATTGTTAAAAATAAATTAATAGCCTAAATAAATAAATAATATCTTAAAACTACAGCCATAGCCCGAGCATTAACCATATTGCTCCATACCATTGCTCAGGTTCAGGTTCAGCTGGGGTCTAGACACAATGGATAAGACTAGTTTATTGCTAGTCACCCATTCTAGTACTGTCTGCAACTCTTTATTGAGGGTTGCAGTGATTTCATTAACTGTGGGTGCATACATATTGTTGTATCATCTGCATACATGGACACACAGGCTTTGCTATCTCTGGGTTGAGCCAGAAATCGCCAATAAAGTTGTCAGAATTCTGAGAAGGTTCTGTCTGCTGTGTGATAATGCAGGACTGTCTTGAGTGAACAGATTGAAACAAATTGGTGGATAACTACTGATTTGAAGAATCTGGAGAGATGCTGACCTTTGCGTTGTGCAAACACCACCAGCTTGGTCAGAAAAATGTCAAATGAACTGGACCAATACCAAAGCCTCTGCTAGGCTAAAATAAAATAAAGTTGGATTAACCTCATCCTCAGTGCTTTACAACACTTCTTGGCTCGGGAAGCTCACTTGCTATTGCCAAATACCAGTGGTTGGTAACCAGTCAGTGTTTCCTATTTTAACTCCTATTGGAAGTCTCGGGTCTGTGTGGATTGGATGGATTTCACTTAAGTAGCATTTGCATAGTGCTGATGAGTGGTTTGTAGTGTTAATTTGGGGTAAAACACATGGAGGACATGCTAAGAAAGATGAAGGAGGTGTAAATATTCACATAACAAAGAAAGTACAGAGAAACAAATACTGCTTTCTAACCCTCTGTGTTTTTGTTCTACTTTGGTTCTCAGATTGACGATAAAGAGTTTGACATTCCCCAAGTGGACACACCTCCCACACTGGAGAGCATCCTCAATGAGGTGAAGTACATGTTCTTTTTGAAAGTAACTTTAAGCAGCTTTGAGAAGCTGCTACACTTCTTGAACATTTTATATATATATATACACACACAGTGTTAGTATTTTTCTTATATTTACATTTTGGCCAAGTGTCCTATCGCTGTGAGTGTGACAAGTGATGTACTGTATGATTAAAAACTGCTCATCCAGGATAAAGGTTGGGCCATCCGGTGAGACAGAGTGAAGTTGTTACGATACTGAGAAGATGAAGTCAGCAGGAGACATTTTGCTTTGCTTTGGGATGAATATTTACAACAGTCAGGGAATTCCCTCATCAGGTAGAAGGGTCTTAATGATACATACAGTAGTTTGATGTCAGGTAAACATATTAGTGGGCTGTTACATAACTGCTCCTTTTGGCGTTAATGTGAGAAGAGCAGCAGGAAGTAAGTGCTTTGATTTAACAGTAATTTTAAACAGTCCTGCCACAGATGTAGGAGAGCCCTCTGGTTGAGGTGTGTTTTTTTGTTGTGTGTCTGCAGCTGGAGGATGAGGAGGAACCATTTGTGCTGGAGGACACCTGCGTGCTAAACACAGACAACATGGATGCTCACTCCTGTGACACTTCGTCTCTGGCCAGCTCTGACAGTGGAGACCCAGCACACCTCAAACGGCATGAAAAAACACACCACACAGCCTCCTATTCTGTTTGCCTTGTATAATGCAGATGATATTCAACTATACATCTTGTTTAAGCCTCAAAATGTAGCAGAATTTAGGTAGATTTATTGTTATAAAATGAAATTGAGTTTTGTAACTCCCTTCTGCTACATAGCAGACAATATACATTAGTACAGAAGCAATTATAAAAATGGTAAGTCTGATAGCTTGGGAGAAAAGCTGCTCTGCAGTCTGGTGGTGCGGCAGCAGAAACTTCTATATCTCTTCCCAGAAGGCAGCAGGGCGAACAGGCTGTGGCTGGGTGGGTACTGTCCTTTAGTATCCTTTGGGCTCTGCAGGCACCTCACCTCACCGATATCACTGATGCTCTGGAGATGGGTATCAATGATCTTCTGAGCAGTTTGAATCCCCCGCTGCAGAGCCTCCGGTCCTGGGCCGTGCACATCCCATGCCAGTTAGTGATGTTTCCAGTCAGGATGCTTTCTGTTGCTCCTCTGTAAACGCTGACAAGAACTTGGCGAGGGAATTTGGCCTTCTTAAGCTTCCCCAAGAAATACAGTCGTTTCTGAGCTTTCTTCACCAGCGTGGAGATGTGAGACGACCATGTCAGGTTCTCTGTGATGCTGATTCCCAGGAACCTGAAATAGTTGGAAATATAACTAAACACCTACATTTTAGTAATAATAATAATAATCTTTATTTGTAGAGCACTTTTCAAAAACAAGTTACAAAGTGCTTTAACAAGTGTAAAGATGTAGTGTAATGCTGTAGTGTATTGAAGAACTTATTTCTGCCCCAGATTGTCCCTAAGGTAAGGATAGTCTAGATTCAGTTTCCTCTTCTGTTAAATCTTCCTATAAAGTCTATGTGTCAGTGTGGGCTAGGCTATGAGTCTTGAACAAAATTATAAGTTTGATTTGGTATGTTTTTTCCAGCTGAGAAACATTGTGAAATTCAGGTCCATTAAGTCTAAAGCTTAGATGGAGATTATTATTTGTGCTTTGGTTTCGTCCTGCCTCACCTTGCTTGTACATTACAACAAAAAAATAGCAAGGTAACAAATGAAGTACTCTATTGGTACTGGTATTACTTTAAGGGTACTTGTTTTGGTACTGGTATCGAAAAATGTTAAACGATACCCAATCTTAGTTACATTATATTCAGGTTAAAGTTATTTTATTGCCAAAATACTGTTAGCTTAAGTTAATAATATATTTTATTTAGAACCTTTGTTTATGTGTGTTAACAAAGGTTCACTCTGCTATAAAGATAATCTGTAGGCAGGGTAATAAGGCTGCCTAATTATGACAAAAATCATGAAGTTTGATTAATTGCCCAGCTGATAGGTAGTGTCATAGACGCCATATGGGTGCTGCTGCAGCAACCAAAGCAGCACAAGCATGAGTCAATACAAAGCCACATTCTGACCCTAAAATAGTCCTGTGAAGAAGTGACCACCAGCCAGAAAAACAACACAAAGACTCACTATAACTTTCTTTTGATGCATGCCTCCTTGTCTTTACATGTCCAAGGTAATAACATTGAAAATGTCTTATTTGTGTGTGTGTGTTTGATCTGTGTGCATGTGTTTGTGTGTCTGTGTGTGGACATGTACATGTGTGAAGAAAGAGGAGGACAGTGGATCCAAATGCGACAGTTCATGGCTCTGTTGTTCGACACAGCCTGCTGAAGGGCATCTCTGCACAGATCGTCTCTGCTGCTGTAAGACTTCATGCACGCGCACACTGTGGGGGTGTAAAGGGTCACGGAGGACAAGACGCACTTACAGATCCTTTTGTGATTATTTACTCCAGTCCACCGTGTGTGTATGCATGTACATCTGTGTGTGATTAGTATAACTCATCCCCGTGGACTCCCACATGTGTATGTACCAGAGGCCCTGCTTTGTACTTTGATAGCTACATACTGTATAATAGTAGGCCTATAGCACATACATACATACATACATACATACACACACACACACACACACACACACACACACACACACACACACACACACACACACACATAGGTGCTGGTCATATAATTAGAATATCATGAAAAGTTGATTTATTTCAGTAATTCCATTCAAAAAGTGAAACTTGTATAATGTATACATTCATTCCACACAAACTGATATATTTCAAGTGTTCATTCCTTTTAATTTTGATTATAAATGACAACTAATGAAAACCCCCAAATCAGTATCTCAGAAAATTAGAATATTGTGAAAAGGTTCAGTATTGAAGACACCTGGTGCCACACTCTGATCAGCTAATTAACTCAAAACACCTGCAAAGGCCTTTAAATGGTCTCTCAGTCTAGTTCTGTAGGCTACACAATCATGGGGAAGACTGCTGACTTGACAGCTGTCCAAAAGACGACCATTGACACCTTGCACAAGGAGGGCAAGACACAAAAGGTCATTGCTAAAGAGGCTGGCTGTTCACAGAGCTCTGTGTCCAAGCACATTAATAGAGAGGCCAAGGGAAGGAAAAGATGTGGTAGAAGAAAGTGTACAAGCAATAGGGATAACCGCACCCTGGAGAGGATTGTGAAACAAAAGCCATTCAAAAATGTGGGGGAGATTCACAAAGAGTGGACTGCAGCTGGAGTCAGTGCTTCAAGAACCACCACGCACAGACGTATGCAAGACATGGGTTTCAGCTGTCGCATTCCTTGTGTCAAGCCACTCTTGAACAAGACACAGCGTCAGAAGCGTCTCACCTGGGCTAAAGACAAAAAGGACTGGACTGCTGCTGAGTGGTCCAAAGTTATGTTCTCTGATGAAAATAAATTTAGCATTTCCTTTGGAAATCAAGGTCCCAGAGTCTGGAGGAAGAGAGGAGAGGCACAGAATCCACGTTGCTTGAAGTCCAGTGTAAAGTTTCCACAGTCGGTGATGGTTTGGGGTGCCATGTCATCTGCTGGTGTTGGTCCACTGTGTTTTCTGAGGTCCAAGGTCAACGCAGCCATCTACCAGGAAGTTTTAGAGCACTTCATGCTTCCTGCTGCTGACCAACTTTATGGAGATGCAGATTTCATTTTCCAACAGGACTTGGCACCTGCACACAGTGCCAAAGCTACCAGTACCTGGTTTAAGGACCATGGTATCCCTGTTCTTAATTAGCCAGCAAACTGGCCTGACCTTAACCCTATAGAAAATCTATGGGGTATTGTGAAGAGGAAGATGCGATACGCCAGACCCAACAATGCAGAAGAGCTGAAGGCCACTATCAGAGCAACCTGGGCTCTCATAACACCTGAGCAGTAGACTCCATGCCACGCCGCATTGCTGCAGTAATTCAGGCAAAAGGAGCCCCAACTAAGTATTGAGTGCTGTACATGCTCATACTTTTCGTTTTCATACTTTTCAGTTGGCCAACATTTCTAAAAATCCTTTTTTTGTATTGGTCTTAACTAATATTCTAATTTTCGGAGATACTGAATTTGGGATTTTCATTAGTTTTAATCATCACAATTAAATGAAATAAACATTTGAAATATATCAGTCTGTGTGAAATGAATGAATATAATATCCAAGTTTCACTTTTTGAATGGAATTACTGAAATAAATCAACTTTTTGATGATATTATAATTATATTATAATCATTACACCCACGCACGCACACGTGTGTATATGCCAAGCCATGCCATATACCAATAGCCAAGTAAGATTCATTATTATTGTTTTATCTGTTTTTGTACTGATAGTGTTGTTTGCCAAAATTTGTTTCCTATAACAGAGATGAGTGCCCGAGCTACACTAATATTGCCAATCATGCATCAGAGGCTATTAATGTGGTCACATTCAGATAAACCGCTGGTTTCCCTTGCCTCTGTGATGACAGTGTTCACTTGCTTCTGGCAGCTGAAGCCAGGGGTTATGAGTCACACGTGTGCATGTGCTTCTGCATGGCCCAGTTCTAATCTAATCACACACATGCACACATAAGCACATGTAGGACTTTTAATAAATAATCACATGAGGGTATGCACGTGCGTCTTGTCTTCTGTGACCGTCTACACACGCACGCACACACACAGAAAGGACTACATCAGTCATTAATGTCCTCCAACATTGACAAACGACTGCCTTGTGTTTAGTGTTCTTGATTAGAGTACATATTATAAATGTAGACACCATTAAAATTATTAAAACTTACTGATTCATTAAAGCTAATGGTAATTTCTGGTCTTGGGTCACTCAATCACACCATGTTTTGTTTGGAAAGATAATTATCAGTTAGTATTACTGTGTTCCTGCTCTAGTTCTTTTGCAGGTCTATTTGGGTGATTTATTGTTACAGAAGTCTGTACTTTAGTACTAGCTTTAGAGTTGGACATTTGTTTCTGCAGACTAATGCCTTTAAGATTGTATTCAAGCATAATAAAGCATTTGTATCTTTTCCTCAGGACAAAGTGGATGCTGGACTGCCAACTGCTATAGTGAGTATTATTTAAATGACAACTGAACAAAGAGAGTTATATTAGTTTTCTATGAATTTTGATGGCTGACTCCGTATACCCTCATAATGCAGTTTAGCAATTTCATAATGTGGCTACATACTATTTAAATTGCTATGATACTTTCTATCAACGACAAACAGTACTTTAGACTAGCTTTAGAAGGTTTTTGTACAATAACATAATAATTAAACAATCCAACAGAAGGCAAAGTTGAATATATTTCTGATAGAAGCTGCAGCATTTACACAGAACTCTGTACTCAAGTGTAAAAATAGTAAGAAAAATGTAGAAGTGAAGCAGAAAGAGAATGTGAGGGTTAAGGCTGGGTGATATGGCCAAAAATGTTATCACGATAAAAACATTTCATATCATTTGGTATTGATAATAATAATCATGATAAATGTCAAATAATTATATCTTTATCTTTGGCTTTATATCTAAAGCTGATTTTCGCTCCTGAGTGAAAGTTGAAGAAACCAGATAGTTAAATGTGTTTTTAAAATATTCTTTAAGGTAAAAACATGACAAACACATGCCAAAGAGTAGATCACTTCACAAATCTGAGGTAGAACATTCAAAACAATTATAATAAAACATTTTTTCAACAAATATGCATGAGTAATATATATAAAACCTTTATTTAATTAGGAATTCACATTGAGATTAAAACCTCTTTTACAAGTGAGGCCTAGTCAAGAAAGGGTCATGTAGCTGCATCTAACAAATAAGACAACAACAACAGCAAAACATAATAACAACGTGAGGTACAACAGCAAAAAAAACAAAGCAAAATTAATCTTCTTTCACTCCATTTTTCTTTCTTATAAATATCTTAATAGAAAAAGTATGTGCTAATTTGTTTGTAATTCAAATCTTGAACAGTTGTTATATTGTTATTGTGGAAAACGTGTGTGTGTGTGTATGTATATATGTATGTGTATATGTGTATATATATGTATGTGTGTGTGTATATATGTATGTGTGTGTATATATATGTATGTGTGTGTATATATGTATGTGTGTGTATATATGTATATATGTATATATATATATATTGTGTGTGTGTGTATATGTGTATATATATACATATATGTATATGTATGTATGTATGTGTGTATATATATGTACGTATGTATATGTGTGTATGTATATGTATATGTGTATGTATATGTATATATGTGTATATATATATGTGTGTGTGTGTATATGTGTGTATGTATATGTATATATGTGATATATATGTGTGTGTGTGTGTATATGTGTGTATATATATACATATATATGTATATGTATGTATGTATATATATGTATACGTGTATATGTATATGTGTGTATGTATGTATATATATATATAATGTACGCTTGTTGTAATGTTGTGATGTCTTGTTTTCTCTGTGTTTTGCCTTTCTTTAGCTTTTTATGCCTTCCTCTAATCAGTTAAGCTGGATATTTTTTGTGTTCAGACAGTGTCGGGTGTGATTGCTGTAGGAACATCTCATGGCCTGGCTCTGGTCTTTGGTGAGTCTAAACTTGATTACCCTCCTTAAATTCTCAAAGCAAAGGATATTTGCACTTAATTTTTTTTTACATTTTCATCTTTTTTGCAAACCCCTATGTTGCATGGGTAGTGGTAGTAGTGGTGTGCCTTGCTGTTCATAGCATAATTCTAGTGGCACCATGCTTCACTATCAGTTAAATAATTCATTATGGATGCAGTGCTTGAAGTGGAAAAACATAAGTGCCAGTACGAAATAGTCTCAAATTTGTTAGTAATCATAACCAAACATGCAAAACAATGAGTTCAACATTTGAAAGTTTGCTGTAGCACATCAACCTTTTTTTAATGTCTTGCCCCATCCTGCAAGAATGGAAACAGGTGAGCGTAACATAGTGCCCCCTGGGTAATGCAGTTTATTTTGAATTGCCCAGAAAAAATATGCAAGAAAAAGTCACGGTACACAAAGAGTAAAATGTAGAAGTTCTGGCCAACTGAGTAGCAATTGTATGTGTTGCTGATGATAATGTACTTGCTGAGGATGCAGAAAATGTTGTCTTATTTGTATACTGTAAATGGTGTGAGAAATGGAGATTGTACTTACGTAGAAGCTCTTAATCTCATATTAGCACATATCAGGTTTATCAGGTATGTAAACGGACTGTGTGTAAATGTGTGTATTTCACATTCACATTGCACATCTCGCCATTAGACAACTGTCCTGTTCCATAGATGTGAGGAACAGTAAAGAAGTGTGGGTTTCCTCTGGGTGCTGGTGTCCTCCCACAGTCCAAAGACATTCAGAATAGTTTGAGCATGAATGTTATCTGTCCCTGTGTGTCAGTCCTACGACAGACTGGCGACCTGTCCCTCGACATTCAGGTTAAGGGAGTAATGCTAATGGATAGATGGATACATATTCTAATAAATGAATAAAGTAATTAATAACTCTGGGAAAGTGCATGCATTTGATGCATTAATTGAAACTGCTGCTTATTTTGCAATACTTTGGTTCACCTGGCAACACATTACATACAAATCATATATGAACTTTTAAATATAAAACTTATTTTGAAACGGTATTTTGTATGTTTAAGTTAAAGACCTTTAAGCATTAAAAATATTATGATAAAAAACATCCCCATGATTGTGCCATTGGGTCTCTGGCCCAATATATCCTGAAATGACCCTCTTATCAGTTAGATCTCTTGGTGTCGGAGAGAATCGGCTCTGTTAATAAGTAGTAACATAGAACATGATGAAAACAAATATGTTGAATATGTTGAATTTTAGCTATACATGGACAAATACAAAGAGGACATGATCTGATTGACACAGGAAAGTCTTGTTTTTTATTTGTAATTCGGCGTCACCTTTTGAAATTCACAAGTGTAATAACCAATATTTAGTGTACAATCATGTGCATATTTTAAGTATATTGATTAATGAGCCACTTGAAATGTTAAAATGACTGTGATCGTCTCATATGGTTTACATAACAACAGATCTTTCTTCTTTGGCTTAATACATGCCAGTATCATTGACATCCACCCTCAGGACTGCTTCGCCTGAATCTGACATGGAGGCACTGACGATAACATAATTACCCTCATAAGAAATGCAGGAGCCATCAGCCTTTGCTCTTACAAAATTATTTTCATTTCCCTTATACATCATATCATAAAGATTGTAGTCACACTCGGTTCCTCTTTCAAAGATCCCCACAGCGAACCAGCTGGAGTAGAGGTTTCGGTCGTAGGGCACGGAGTACATGACAGCCATGACGTGGCTGTAGTCGTTGTATTCTGCGTTGAAAAGGTCGTAGGTGAAGACGCCCACAGCCCCGGTGGCAGCGCCGGTTGTCTTGTTGAACAGTGCACTGCCAGCAGAGCAGGGACCCACCATGGGTGGCAGAGGGACTTCACAGTGCCCGCTCTCAGTGAACACTCTGAACACAAAGACACAACAAATCAGACCGGTTCATACAAAACCTTTTTTTTCCCAAATCATACTATAGATGATGCTGACATTCTAGTTCACCCTGAGGGAGTTGGATGAGATTGAGGTCAGTGCTTGGACCTGGCCTTGGACCTGGGGCCGTTTCATGTTGAAACAAAAAAATTGCTGACACAAAATTGGAAGCAAACTTGTGTCAGCAAACTACACATCCACCAATGTGTCCCTGAGCAAGACACTTAACCCCCTGGTTACTCCAGAGGCGTGCGACCTGTGACATATATAGCAATTGTAAGTCACTTTGGATAAAATGAAGAAATGATTACATGTGATGTAAATGTAATGTGTCTAAAATAACATTGTACGCTATTACAAACCATTTCAATGTAAGTTATTGTAGACAAAATACACAGTCATGGTTTTGTGTAAAAATGACTTCCAAAGTCCAGCTGAAGCTAATATGAGTCATCAGTACAGGAAAATATGTATTTATTTTATTTATAGAGCACTTAAAGTATATGCCCACACAGTGCCTCAGTCCATCTAAAAGGATGCCATGGTCAATTACGTCAAGGCAGCTATTAAGTCCAGCAGCACCGTGTGGCCATGTTAATGAGTTGAGATACATGTTGTACAATATTAGAAGTCTTTGTGGCCAGTATGGACAGGAGGAACAAGCAGCTAAATATGCTTGTTCAAAAATCAGTTTGTTTCTTTGTATGCATCAACACACAAACACAAAAAGTGAAACTAATAGGAAATGAACTGTAATGGACTGACCTACTGCTTTGCCTCCTGAGCCATAGCTGCCCCTTAACTTTGGCAACTTTATTTGGTCCTTATTTCATTGTGTTTAACTACTTAATGAAAAATACACATTAAACTCATCAACACTTGTGATACCTTGGATTGGCGAGAGTGTAGCAGCCAGAGCTGTTGTTAATCTCGACAGAGCAGCAGCGATGAGGCATTGTAATGAGGTGTGGAGCGGTGGCAGGGGAAGAGGCTGTAGAGACAAGACAGCATCGTTTTAGTAAATTAAGCATCTCTGAAACAGAGCGACAAAGTCTGATAAAGTCTGAGCTTTTGAGTGGATTGGCAGATGCCTTTGGATAGAAAATACATCATTTTATGATTTCAGAGAAATAAGGCTGCTAGAACCGGTAATAAAGACCTTGAAAAACACTAATGGTTGGTATGGTGGTTGGAAACAGCAGATTCTCTGTGTGCTTGCAGCCTAGAAAGTAATTGTTGTCAACTCACCACTGCTCTCACTTACTTAGTCTAACACAAATACTGTTCTTAATCACTTATAAGCTTGAACGTGGCATGTAAGAACTAACTGAACTAATTACAACAATAATTTCCTCCAACAGCAAGTAACAACAACACTTTCTTGGTTGATTTTTCAGGCTCATTTTGCCGTAATTTTCATTATTATGACTTTTTTCAACTTTATTTAAATGAAGGTTTTTGCATCGCTGGTCAAGCCCCCCGTGGCCTGGAATCTCACAATACCTAGCGAAACAGTCATGCAAACGACAACAGTTATAAGCTGTGAATAACTAGGTCAATAAAAACAATATAATTTTAAACAAATCTAAATCAATGATAACTTGAAAGATTGTGTAATAGCCACCAGCTTTGTGTCTTTATACAAGCCTGAAAGCTGGATTAAGTTAATCAAATCAAACTGTTAGAAGTTTCTCTTTTTAGTCATTTGGTCTACTGTGAATACAGTGGCTCTCGATAACCATGAGGAAATAAGTCTCAAAAAACTTTATCTTTTGCTGAAACAATATTAGCAACATCTGCCTACACTCGTAAAGATGAGCTAGAATCACTAATATGTGCTGTCTAAGTCACCCATTATGTGAATACAAGAGTACTTACTTTTTTGTGATCTGCAGAACCAAAACCAGTGGTTTGTGCTGACAGATTGTTGGTCCAGGTTTCAAGCAGGATGTGGTGGTGAAGTCACATTGCACATGAGCTGCCCACACATTGGATTTTATTGACTCAGGTAATCAGGACCTTTAGGCACCAGTTGACTCCTTATCTCCTGTCCAGTATCAGCTCCCGTTTCTGTTCCCGGACCTGGCCACCACCTTATCACCTTTACAGCACTGGATTGATTACAACTATGAATGCTTTTGTTTGGAGCTTTTTATGTTTGTTTGAGCCTTTTAAAATGGGGATCCATTATTTGCACAGGGCGGGACGTCAGCAGGGTAAAGACGTACTGGTCTGCCAGTTTCAGGAGGGTAAAGACTTTCTGGTCTGCCAGTTAGTCACAGGGTAACACTTTATGAGAATGATGGCACTCTTTTGAAAAGCAATAATAAGGACAACCACAAAAATATGATCAATTCCATAGTATAGGAATTTGCACACTGCTAATTTGTGATTACACAAACTATTTAAAAAAATATAGTATCATTACTCTGTGCAGATGCATTATTGTATGTTCTCTAACCAAGTCAGACGGATAAGGTTGAGTTGATACTTACTGAATTAAATTTGTATGCTTGTTTTGGTTTAAAAGAAGAAAAGTATTAAATCAATTTAAAAAGACTTTAATTTATTTTAAATTGTTTTGTTTCTAGCTTAAGGAATTTGAAAAGAAAGAAAGAGCAAATGAAATGAAGCTCTTTTATACAGTAAACCAAGACCGTAATTATGCACTATGTAAATAATAGTGATCAACGGGTAAGGCAGGGCAGTGGTCAGACGAGATGCAATTACA
>NW_024041373.1:2632617-2662434 GCF_014851395.1 Micropterus salmoides
TTTATTCTCATTGCTATTACCTACTTACTCCTACCTTCACACAAAAAACAAAAATACACACACTGCTAGCAAAGTTCTCTGTGCAGATACAGTACAAACAGTTCTGTAACACAGTGTCTGACCTCCCACGGATTTTGACTCCTGCGGACCACAAGTCTATATCTGGTAAAGCCCCACGGGGTGGAGCTTAATTTTCTATGTAAAGCATGGAGTCAGGGCTGTAAATGTTGAACGCTAAATATCTGAAAGTATGCAGCATAATTCAGCTGGGTTTTATGCTTGTTTACTGTGTCTAAGTTCATGCTGCTGGGTAGTTACTTTTATTGTTGTTTTAGGAGGTGCATGCTTCTGAATGAGGTCAGTCCTGACCGAGGATACCACAATTGTTCAGCCCTCCAGAGTAACAGCAAAACGTTACATTATGTTGCCAGCTCAGTGTCCGCTTTTAAGGCTGTTCTTGTGTCTGACATTATATAGGGGATCAAAAAGTTCAAACCACTTTCATATGGTTCTGCTAATCAGGCTTCTTCTGTATTTTCTGTGGTCATTTTTGTAAAGATATTTTTATATAGCTTCAATAACAAATGATACCTTTTGCTATATCATGAATTACTAATATAATTTATTTGCTACCCTATATCTTGTGCCTTTAATAAATAAAAATCTCATACTGAGTGACAAAAGTAAGACAGCATCCAATCACCTTCCTCTTCATCATCCTCAGGTGGAGAAGGAACCATGGTACCCGGCCCGGTGGGCAGGATGCCGGGACTAGCTGTGGTCTTCCGTTTCTCTCTCTCAGTCTCACTTTCCAAACTCACCACCTCATACAGTGTGTCAGAGGCAGGACTCTTACGCTCCTTACGCTCCATCTGAGGAGAGATGCATTGAGAAGACGTCAGATAAAGTGTGTTAAGAAACTGCAGGTCACAGCTGATATTTAGAGCAATTCACCATCGCTTGCATTGATTCAATCATGGATGGGAAACTGTGCCATGACTTGACATACCTGTCGTAGTTTAAGGTAGAAGGTCTCAGTGTAGTTACGCTTGCTGAAGGGCCAGAACAGCCTGTCATTTGGGGAGCACACTCTGACCCTCGTCTCCAGCAGAAAACGGACCGGCTCCTCAACCTCTGTAATCACCAGGTCCACCGCTGTCGTCATGTACATGAATTTATCTAGAAAAACAAAGAAAAAACAGCTAAAATGTTATCCCTAAGTGACTCGTTCTCTTCAGTTCATGACCCCACCTATAACAAATACATATTTAAACTGAAAATTATTTACGAGAACAACTGAGTGACAATGAACAATGAATTAGACTTTTTGTGTTTGAATGTGGATGTAGCATGAACGGCATGAGGCACAAAGATGGAACAAAGACAGAGCCTGGGTCTATTAGTGTGGCTGTCTGTGATTCATCATCAATTTTCCAGCAATATTTATTTGCAGTCTGCTCAAATATTGTAGCTTATGTGTTCTATGCAACATTATTTTTTAACAGCAAAGTACAGTTGCCATTCTTATTTAGTGCAGCTATAATTTTGCTCTTTCACAGCTTGAGTCGAGGATTTGTGCAACCAGAGGAAAGTGTTTGGACATGTGTCAAACATTAGTGGGAAAACACAAGTCAATAAACAACCAACTAGCCTAAGGAAATAATAACTGTAAACTCATTTCTATTTGAATTTTCGACAGATGTTTGGCTGTTACCTTTGGGCGTTTCCTCATTTACAGCCTGGAACTGAGGCGTGTTGGGGTTCCAACTTCCTGTGATGATGTATGACTTCCCGTCGGAGAGAGCTCTTTCCCATTGACTCCTGTAGGGGGCGCGAGTGAGAAGAAGTTAGCAAACACACACAACTGCACGACAGCGCACACATACACATGAAAACAGTCCCCCACCAGGTCTAGCAGGTGCATGTCGCTGTTCTTGACATTTTTCCCTGGGCTGAGCAAGAGACCGAAACACCTGGAGAGGAAACATACAAGAAAGCACACATCAATAAACATGAAAATACATACGCAGAATGAAAACTAATAGAATTACGTAAGAAAAAAGGGAGAGGGAATAAAGAACAGAGCAAGAGCGCGAACCAGATGCAGAACAATAAATCTCCCTATAAAGTAAAACCAGTTTTTAACCATCACATGTGACTGCAAATAGCTTCCTGGACTAATCCTCTAACACAGACCAGAACATGGAGAATATTAAACACAGCACTTCAATCCTTACCTTCTCTGGGTTCATCAAACAATAACAAACCACCATGAAAAAAAGTGAAGGAATGTTTACATTTCAACAGATTTATTAAACCGTGGAAAATAAGGGAGCCTCAGCGACAGACTCACATCAATCACCATCTCACAAATGTGCCGGAACACTTAAAACCTGACATGGGCTGAGCCGACGTGCGGATGTAAAGATGTTTGCCGGTGTGTGTTTATCAAATATATCTGAGTGATTCCTTTCTCATGAATGTCTGGTCGTCATTTAGGCAGACACATCTCAACCGCAGCAAATTGAGTAAATGCATGACAGATTCTCTCCTTAAATATTTTCCTTTTACAGGACAATTCCAGAGTGACAAAAAAATGACATCCTCTGTTCCCTCAGTTGGTTACATTAATCTAGATTGTTCCTGCGTGCTTTTATCATGTTTAGAGATATGGCTGTCGTTGTACTGCAGAATAAATCTTCTGAAAGTAGTGCTGCCTACATACCAAACGATTCTCTTGGTATATGAAACTTCAAAAGGGCACTAAACATAAGGACCCAGCAGCCTGTTTAAATGAACCCTAATACACTAAGGCCCCGTGTCCACCAAAGCGTTTCTTGCCAGCTGAAAACAGCCACCTGCTCTTCTGAAAACGCCTAGCTGGGAACGCTATGGTGCGTTTTGGAGGCGCAGTGGGTTTTTTTCAAGATGCTGTGGTTGCTATGATACATAATTTCCATGGAGGCAATGTGCTGCAAGTAGGGTAGGCTACTTAATTTTATTGAATGTAAAAATGTCACCACAAAGTATGTAGGCCTACTTGCTCTGGCCCTTGCTCTGAATAAAGAGAAGGCTGAAACATGAGTGCACATGGATTCATGCGATTTTGCGGGCGAGGAAAAGCCTTGGCGAGTAGGCACACCGTTTCGTTCAAGATCGGATGTGCTCGGTGCGGTGTTTGTCCCGCCCCTCCTGCACTGTGATTGGACGGCTGGGTAAAAAGTGATAGTGACGAGCGCAGTGTTTTTCCCAAAGTTGAACATTTTTCAACTCTCAGTGACCAGAAAAAAAAACACTCAGTGCTCAAGACTCAGTGCTCAACACTCAGCGCTCCTGGAGTTTTTACCAGCTTGGAAAAACACAGCGCTCCCATTGGAATGAATTGAAAAAAAGACGCTGGCGTCAGAAAAAAACGCTTTGGTGGACACGCACCCTTACACTAAATAACAAAAATTGACATTAAGTGATGCTATGGCACTTTATAGTTTACTAGTGGATGCTACTCTTAAGCTTTTCTGAAGATGTCTTGTGTGTGTGCGCAATGAGTGTGTGACTGCATGTGCTTGTGTTTGTGCTTTATTTACCTCTCAATAGCCAGTTCCTTATTGGAGGTCTGCTGGACATAAATTACAATTTTCTTGTCCATTCCTGCACGCAGCTTGAAGCTCTGCTTGTCCTTGTCTTTTGCTACAGCACTGAACATGTGAAAACAAGAAACATAAACATTTTTTTATCAGCAAGAGAAAAACCCAGTGATACATTTGACAGTGAGCACAGTAAGGCAGATTTAAATATCATTTAAATATCATTAGACAGTAACTGAATTACATTAAAGACATTTTAGGTATTATTTGACCACAAGCTGACAAGACAGGTTGTTTAATTGATTAATTAATTATTAATAATTAATTGAATAATTTAATTGATTAATTAAACAACCAGTTTAATTATCCTGTTTAATTATCTGGACTGGAAAAGAAACAATAATCCTGCAGTTTACACACAAACTAGCACATCCAATTTAAGTCACTAGAGGGTTTCTTCAGCTGGACAACAAGATTACTCAGATGTATCACTAATCAGTCAATCAGCTCAGATCAGTCTGACTGAAAAAATGAAGTCAAGGAATAAAGCAAATTTAAAAACAACCAAAGTTGACCGAAGTGCTGAACAAAGTTCTACAGTTGAATAAATAACAATTAAACCAGATAAATTAAAACAGGCCAAACAACATTAATGACATATAGCAATACAATAGACAAAAAGGCACTTGCAAGACAGTTAAGCAAAGGTTCCCCTAAACAGACTCAAATGCCAAAGAATAAAAAATGAATGTTAAGATGAGACTTAAAATTCTCGATGGTGGGGGATGATCTGATAATCAGGGGTAGTTTATTACACAGTCTCGGGGGCACCACTGAAAAGGCACGATCATCTATTGTTTTCATACGACTGTGGAATGGCTAAAAGGGATTGTTTTGATGATCTGATGGGTGTAGAAGAATGACAAACCATTAGGAGTTCTGAAATATAAGAGCCAGTCCAGAAGACCAAGGCTCATGTTCATAATAGACCCATTTATCATAATAAAAGTGTGCGTAAGAGCCATTTTCAAACAGGAAAAGAACGAGCTTTGAGACAGGAACAGTAATCAACATTCTCCAAACCTTCACTGACACAAATTCCTGAGGAAACACTGAAGAAACCCTTAAGTAGAGTTTCTTGAGTTAAAAAAAAAAACATCAATCAATTTGAAATCTATTGCAAACATTTGGAACCTGCCATAGTTTCAGGCAGTGCTTAGATCACAAAAACTTTGTGAGCAGGGATTTAATGTGTCAGATCCAGCTTAGTCAACTACACTATCTGACTGAGTCATGGTTTTACAATGTAATGTCCTCTGACTACAGACAAACAGGCTTCTATATACAAAGATGATTTAAATATATTCTACTTTAATTTTTTTTTACAGATATCATTCTACATACATTATAGGGATGGGCTGATAGACTGACAGACATCATGATGTCGATCGTTATTGTAAAACCCCCACCCCATAGCAAATAAAAATCTCAAATGTTTACATTATACCACCCTGTGAAAGCAGGTTTTAACCACGAACATTTTTATTAATGTTTTTAAGTATGGTTTGCACCTGCCTCGGAATTCTCTTCTCCCCACACTCTGACACACACCTACACCTCAGGTAAACGCTCGGCTTGCCCCGCCTCTCTCTGTCTCTCTCCCCCCGTCTGCTCCATTTTCTCCATCATCAGTATGTTTTATAAAGTCGCCTAAAAGACAGAGAACTCATCTTTTTTCCGTATATTTTCACCCGTGATCTGTTATCACAGCAGCTGGTGAGCCGCACATCGGCATATTAATGACGTAGCCTATCAAACAACTGAAACAAACATCTGCACTCTGTGTGTTCACTGTTGTTTTACCTGGTCCGTGCTTAAAATATCCACCGCGACTTGAAACGTAAGTTAACAGTCTTCCAATTTCTTTTACCGAGTGAGAACACATGCACATTACATTTACATTTATTCATTTAGCGGACGCTTTTATCCAAAGCAACTTACAATTGCTATACATTTCAGAGGTCGCACGCCTCTGGAGCAACGAGGGTTAAGTGTCTTGTACAGGAACACAATGGTGGATGGGTCACAGTGGGGGATTGAATCCATTGCGCCATCACCCCACATAAGATGACTTCTGCCCCTCCATAGCTTATTCACAAGGGAAACAACAACAGTCTAGGAGTGCTTGCATGTGGGAGCTGTTTGCTTGGAAGTCAGCATCCTAAAAATAATCAACCAAGAGCTAATGAGGAGGAAATCTGTGCTGGCTAAAAATAACCCCTCGCATTTTTTATTTGGTCTTTTTTGTTTTGTTTTCCAAATAAGTCAAGTAAATATCTAGGGCTATTTGTGAACACACGCAAGTGACTCAGGGAAAACAAAATAAAGCAAAGGTCAAACAAGATGGGTTTGAATGCAGCAAACACAGGAACTTTCTGTTGTGTTCTCTAATCAACGTGAGAAAAAGAGTGAGATCGTAATTAATAGAAGTGGTCAAATTATCAGTCCACTGTGAGACAGGAAGGGCTCCCCAGTCCTTCTTTTTCCATCAGTGATTCTCTTTAGTGATATTTTTATTTACTAACATACCCAGGATGTATGCAGGATAATCGGTTGAGGATGGATGGATGGATGGATTTACTGACACATTCTTTTTGTATATGAATCAATAAGATGATGCTTCCCTCGTGAGTAGTATGAACCCCATAAGCTGTCAACACCGGAAAGGTTTGTGACTTTTGTAACTGGGTCATCCAAAAGTGTGCTTAATTTGAACAACACTCATTCCCCAGGTCTGCATGTCCCTGTTTTTAATGTGCATGACACGGGTAATTTGGTAAGATCCTCAGGACATTTGGTGGCCCTTTTCATTCAAAGCTCCTTACATATTTAGTTGGAATGGTGGCGCCGCCACAAATAAATGGTTACAGATGAAGATGTTCAAGGTTTCTATATATTTTTCACAATGACATACATTGTGAAAGACATTCATTAAGGGCTCGATTAGATGGTTAAAGCTGGTGTTTAATACAGAATGCGGACTGAACAGTATGCCCACATCTACAATACATGAAGATTATTTGTCTCTGACAAAAGCCACAATACACAGAAAAATGTTCCCTATGTTTCCTGACTTCTGTGACACTCCAAAGTATTTCAAGACATGGTATTACATATTCAGCTTTCAAAGCATACAAAACTGTGTAAGCATCATAAATGATGGTTTCAATCTCCCAACATTGAAATATATAAAGCGTGAATGTACGTCTCACCTGTAAGTACCCTTGCCATCATCCTCCTTGATTTCCAGGCTGACGGTGAAGGTAAACAAGTCACTGTCAGGGGTGAGTGGAGCGGGCTGCTGAGACGATAGAACTGCCTTCTTAGCTGACCGCCGAAACGCTGTGGCAAAGCTGTACAGTATCCTACTCACCTGCAGGAGAATGTGAAACACACACAAACACATTATCACAATAACCAAAATTAAGTCACTATAATTATAAATTATAATTAATTAATAACTATAAAACCAATCAAATGCAGAAAGTGCTTGAGTTAATGTTATTGACAGGTCATTTTGAAATAAAACAAGAGTACTCTTTTTTTCAACACATCAACTACTTTTCCGAGTGGAACTCATTCCCTCCAAGCTGCTATTAATTTGTGTTTGAACAGCCATTCACAACCTTAGTCTACTCACAGATGGTAGAAATTGCAACAGCACTTGAAATGAACACACCTCCCTCCCCCCTGGTACTTTAAGATATAGACACAGACAACATTGACAAGTCAGTTAGCTAATTAAAGTAGAAACCCATTAGAAGAGATAGACAGTTTGGTAAAATGCTGTAGTATGTTACTTGTTTTTTTGGCATTGGCAAGTTTAGCAGCTTCTGTAGCTGAATTGTTTTGTGGACCATTAAACAGAGTTTTGGAACCCAAAAATATCCACACCAGGCAAAGTAATCACTGAGCTATTAGTATTGATTAAAAACTCAATCAAACCTCTGCAGATCTGGTGTTGCCATTTTGTGCTATGGGGTAATAAAAACGCTTACCTAATGACCCACTCCTCTACTGACAGAAGACCCTCCAACCCATTAAGCATTTTGAGTTTTAATCAACATACTGACTCATACTTGCCTGTGAATTAGAGAGTGGAGGTATTGTTCCTATTAACATTAAACAGAGACAACTCCTTCCAGAGACTGCAGGGATCTGCTAAACCTCCAACCCCAAAGAGGAGCAAAGTTTGATCTGCCAAGTGTGGAAAACTGGGTGGTAAGGATTTATTTACATTCACAAAATGTAATTTTTCACTCACAAGACTTTTGATTTGGGTGCTTTACATTTAGTCAAGAAAAAAAGTATTTGAATTAATTTTTGATCATTGCTACACAGACATGTGTGTATGATAATAAACAGAGCGCTCCCCCAACTTGAGGCCCACAGCACAATGGTTTTGGATCATCTCTAATTCGGGTAAACAGCAGAGCTTGGGGGTTAGTGACTGAGAGATGGTGTGGGGAAACTGCTGTTATCAATAAATAACAATACTCGCTTTTTCAAGGCCAGAGCATGAAGCAGCTTCTAACCTCTCCAACACAAAGCCTTTGTTATGCTCTCTGTGCAGTAGACGGATGTTAGGGGGTTTATTTATTGAGAAACAATGGGGGACTGGATGTAAGAGTTGGGGAACAAGTAAAGTTAGATGGGGGTCACCCCCTGTATTGACGAAATTATGACAAATAACACAATAGAATAGTTGTTCTGTTCTAATCAATGCTAGAGTCAAATCGGAGTAGTTTCAAATGTCTGCCAATGGCCTTTTTATTCTCTGTGTGTGGTGTGAAGGAGTTCAATCTGGATGTGGAAGATACTGTACTGGAGAAGTATCAGTCCTGACAGGTAATTTAGGCTGATATTTGAGTGTTTCCCTTATAAGAAGAGAAACATTCTGCCTTTTTTTTGTTTTGTTGTGTTCTTCGGCCAAACTGTAACTTACAGTCAAGACAAAATAAGGTATTAAATGTTAATGTTAATAATGTATTAACATTTAGAAAAACTTGATTCCACAAAAGTTGTCAAACAAATGTTTTTCAATATCTAGGAAAGTTGTTTTATCACATTTATTTTATTTATAACAAGTTTTTATTTTGTTGTTGTTGTTGTACTGTCATCAAAATGTAACTGAAGTTGAAGTATTAACCATTCTTGTCTTTTTATGCAAATAAACTGTAGAGACAATGTTTAAATGTTACTGTTTTTACCCTCAGATTTCTTATGAAACGCAATTACATAAGTTGTTCAGGATTTGGAATCAGCCTTTATCAAAAAAAAGTGTGGCCTTTAAGGATCTGGAACTTGTTAGGTATTGTGTTAGATTGTTATTTTTTACTTCCCGTTCAGGATATTCTTACTTTTTTCTTACTTGGCAGCATCATCTTGCGTACTGACATGAAGCTTTGAGATATTTTTAACTGATGCCACGGCAACAATCTGGATTTATTTATCAGTGCCCAATTTGTTTTTGTTTCCCTAAACATGCGATTTAATGTGTTAGGAGCCCCAAATCGCTTGAGTGAAACTAATGTAATGAAGCCGTACTGGTTTGAATCAAACCGCACTAGATATACAACATCTCTGGACGGGAGCAGCAAGTTTATGGGAGGGAAGGGGAGGTGTCGGGTATTAAGACTCAGCAGGGCTCTGTATCAACACCAGAAAACTGGGAATTGTTAGAAACTAGCCTTGGGGCCTGACTAGGAGGTCTGGCACAAAGAAGGCAAAGTAGGACTGAGGAGGTGGTTTGCTTGAACAGTTCCATTCCAAAATCCACAAGTCTGTTTAGAAAAAGAAATTACGCAGAATCTCCAAAAAAGCATATGATTACAAAACAGTGATAACTTCAGTAGAAGAAGGATATTAATAGTTTCTTTTTTCCAAATTGTCTTATTTTTCAAATTCTGGGTAAAGAATGATTCATATAAACCACTAAACATAATTCAATGGGTTCAGAAACTGAAAAATGTTTACACAATGGAGCGAATGACGGTCTGCAGTTGTCTGTGGACACACCCCCCAACACCTCCCAATTTTTTTTTTCAATTATCAGGAGGTTTATTTGGGTATGGAATCACAACATTTATTTTTAAAAAGAGGAGAATTTGTAAATAAATGTGCATTTATTAAGTATGGCTATGGTGTCCAAAAACTATATTTCAAAATAAAGTGAAACTCCTTAATGAATAAATACAGTGGCTTAAGATGTCTTGGGAGTAATTTACAGTGGATTTGAGGCTACTGTGAGGAACATAACTAGAGCAACCAATGGGCTGACTCACTCCAGACTAACTGTGCAAATGAGATGCCAAAAAAAAAACTGGAGGCTTTGCAGATTGGTTTGTTGCTGTGGGTCTGGAAGGAAAAGAGGGGCGGGTGCAAGAGGAAGGAGGGAGGGAAGAGGGAGCCGAAGACAGAGATGTCCGGTTGCTAAGTAAAGAACTGCATTACTACTGGGAATTATCTCAGTATGTGTATGTGTACTATTGGATGGTAGGTTGATGTGGGACTGATAAAATACTGTCTGTACAGGGGCTCTTAGTGACATTGAAGGAGAGTGCTCCCACGAGGGAGAAATCAGTTCAGTGAACACTGAAGCAGCACTTTAACCCAGTTTCCTGAATGGATTCTCTTTTTTATTTCGGCTGAACCTACTGTATATAAGTAATGACACTTCCTCTCTCCTATAAGTTAGCTTGGGGCATTGCGTGTATTTGTGTTTGTGTATGGTGTACATGTGCATTGCAGCACAGCCTGCAGTGCATGAAATATTCACTTGGGGACCACTGAGGAAGCTCCCACATTGACACAGGGACCCAGAGGGACATGCCACAGGGAGATCAACAATTTAAGACAAGGTCAACCTGAATGCTGATGGCAATATCAGTGTGTACACATACAGTATATGTATATGAGTGGACAGAATAGATGTGTGTAGGGGTGGAGTGTCATGTTAATCAAAAAGAAAAGGATTTATAAGGGGAGCTTTTGCTCCCCCTTTAGTCGACTGTCTAAACAGCAGTTGCATTGTTTGTTACAGTTTTTTTTGTATGTGTGAGTTTGTGTTAACGCAGGGGTTCTCAACCTTTTGCAAGCTGGGCCCCCCCAAAGCTGGTTTATTTATTGGTTATTATTATTATTATTATTAATTATTATTATTAATCATCATCATCATCATCATCAGTACGCTTATCATTACTAGGGGCTATTGTTATAATTGGCAGTAGCACCAGACTACTTCTAATGTGAGCTTGCAGGCATTATTATTATTATAATGGAGTAGTAGTAGGCCTATTATCATTACTAGGCTATTGCTATAGCTATATATATATATTTCATGCAGAAATTTATACTACTATCTTTCAAATTAATCTTCAGAAAAAGTAGTTACACATAAAACAAACAGTAATCAATCTATTAATGATTAACTCCTCACCGCTTCTTGGATTTGGCAGCGGAACACGTGGATCCTGAAGATCTCAGCATTGTAGTGGCTCTCAGTGAAAGCAAAGCAGTCACTCTCAGGTGTTCCATCATGGCCTCGCACACAGAACAGAATCTTGTAGATTGGGTAGTTGGCAATCTCCGTACTGCCGTGGGGGTCCAGCAACCTTTTAGAACATGAATAAAAATGAATGAATAAAAATCTGATAGCTTACAAGTCACCTTTGCAAGATGAGATATGTTATGCATGTTTGGGTACTGTGTGTATGACATGTAACCGTTTCCATATACACACACGTAGGTAACAGTACACTGTAGAACTGGAACTAATAATCCATACAGGTGCTGGTCATATAATTAGAATATCATCAAAAAGTTGATTTATTTCAATAATTCCATTCAAAAAGTGAAACTTGGATATTATATTCATTCATTACACACAGACTGATATATTTCAAATGTTTATTTCATTTAATTGTGATGATTAAAACTGACAACTAATGAAAATCCCAAATTCAGTATCTCTGAAAATTAGAATATTACTTAAGACCAATACAAAAAAAGGATTTTTAGAAATGTTGGCCAACTGAAAAGTATGAACATGAAAAGTATGAGCATGTACAGCACTCAATACTTAGTTGGGGCTCCTTTTGCCTGAATTACTGCAGCAATGCGGCGTGGCATGGAGACGATCAGTCTGTGGCACTGCTCAGGTGTTAAGAGAGCCCAGGTTGCTCTGACAGTGGCCTTCAGCTCTTCTACATTGTTAGGGTTAAGGTCAGGCGAGTTTGCTGGCCAATTAAGAACAGGGATAACATGGACCTTAAACCAGGTACTGGTACCTTTGGCACTGCGTGCAGGTGCCAAGTCCTGTTGGGAAATTAAATCTGCATCTCCATAAAGTTGGTCAGCCGCAGGAAGCATGAAGTGCTCTAAAACTTCCTGTTGACCTTGGACCTCAGAAAACACAGTGGACCAACACCAGCAGATGACATGGCACCCCAAACCATCACTGACTGTGGAAACTTTACACTGGACTTCAAGCAACGTGGATTCTGTGCCTCTCCTCTCTTCCTCCAGACTCTGGGACAAAATTTACTTTCATCAGAGAACATAACTTTGGACCACTCAGCAGCAGTCCAATCCTTTTTGTCTTTAGCCCAGGCGAGACGCTTCTGACGCTGTGTCTCGTTCAAGAGTGGCTTGAAACAAGGAATGCGACAGCTGAAAGCCATGTCTTGCATAGGTCTGTGCGTGGTGGTTCTTGAAGCACTGACTTCAGCTGCAGTCCACTCTTTGTGAATCTCCCCCACATATTTGAATGGGTTTTGTTTCACAATCCTCTCCAGGGTGCGGTTATCCGTATTGCTTGTACACTTTTTTTCTACCACATCGTTTCCTTCCCTTCGCCTTTCTATTAATGTGCTTGGACACAGAGCTCTGTGAACAGCCAGCCTCTTTAGCAATGACCTTTTGTGTCTTGCCCTCCTTGTGCAAGGTGTCAGTGGTCGTCTTTTGGACAGCTGTCAAGTCAGCAGTCTTCACTATGATTGTGTAGCCTACAGAACTAGACTGAGAGACCATTTAAAGGCCTTTGCAGGTGTTTTGAGTTAATTAGCTGATTAGAGTGTGGCACCAGGTGTCTACAATATTGAAACTTTTCACAATATTCTAATTTTCTGAGTTACTGATTTTGGGGTTTTCATTAGTTGTCAGTTATATTCATCAAAATTAAAAGGAATGAACACTGGAAATATATCAGCCTGTGTGGAATGAATGTAAAAGTTTCACTTTTTGAATGGAATTACTGAAATAAATCAACTTTTTGATGATATTCTAATTATATGACCAGCAACTGTATGTTCCCCTTACCTGACAGTGCCTTCTGACACGCCTGGCACAGACAGTGTGACATCCAGGGGAACTTGGCACTGCCCTCTGAGGATACTCATCATACGGAGAGCCTCCACCTCACTGCGGGGGGCGTTGACTGAGGCACACCCCAGATACGTCAGCTGGCTGAACACAACGCTGTCCTCATCTGGGATGGGACTGCAAGGACTGCCCTCTGATGATGATTCATCTGCTGTAAGGGGGCAATGGATTGGGTGAGGAGTGGAAAGGAGTAGAGGAAAGGAAAGAAAAGCCAAATGATTTGATTATTTTATGACTCCTATTATGATCTTATGATGGTACATCAACATTATTCCTCTTTTGAGATGTCTTCTGCAAAGTAGAAATGAGGTGAAATGAGGTGAAGCACATCAGTGAAATGCATGCAAGAAATGCATAGAGGGGATAAGTAAATGAACAGAAAACGGCAAGAGTTCTCTGCTACAAAGATAGAAAGAGGCAATGAGGGAAGTGCAAAGATTTATGGTATTCTGTATGATTCAGACGTCTGGGTGTAATATTATGTCTTAGAAGATAAGAGCCATTGTGTCAGCTTCGAAAGACACAAAAAAAGGATAAGAAACGTCACATCATTGCTCACCTCGGTACGACCTCTCATTCAGCTCGCTCTCCTGAGCCGTCTGAACAGGAAGCACCATCTCCAACTTGGGTGGTGGTGCGCTCAGAGGGTCAGAGCCTGGTGGTACAGGTGAAGCTGTAGTGGGAAGAAGGCCATGGTCGCCCGCACCAAGGCTGTCCATTCCTGTTTCTGATCCGAGCCCAGTGTCAGCTACCGATGGGTCCATGAGGACATCCTCTAACTCCCTCTGGAGCTGCTGCTCACTTCCATTCCCCACAATCTGACACACACACACACACACACACACACACACACACACACACACACACACACACACACACACAGGAGTATAAACAAACACACACATACACACACACAGATAGAAACAGACATGAACACAACCACATCAAGGTGCAGGGACAAATAGAAGCAAAAAAAGCAACATATTTAAAAAAACTCAAGAACAAATACTTAAACAAAATAAAATCATTGATGTGATTACCATAACATATGGGTCAAATGTAAGCTAACCTTTAGGCCTACATCAACTACATTACAATTCTTTTCTCTTACACTTTGAAGAAATGCGCAGTGGGTAAATAAAGTGTGTATAAGGGGGGAAAGATGCCTTGTTTCATGTTGGTGGTCAGCGATATATCTTCATTAAACTTCATCCAATATTAGTGATTAGTAAGTATGTGAGTTTGAGTTGTGAAATACCTGCATCAAGACATTAGAAGAGCCATGCCAACACTAAGTATGTGAGCTTATTCCAAAACTAACAAATAAAAGTCCAAGAGCAAACCATGAAGTGCCACAAAAAGAGGCAATGCCCCCATTTTCTGCTTGCTGTGGCAACAGCCTGATGTTGGGTAAGAAATGGAAAGCAGACTTGAGCTGCAGAGGGCACTGCTGTTCTGAGCAATAAGGGATAGGTACAGACAAATCAGCCTTTGTGGTATATGTGATTATTGAATGGTGGAATATTCAAGAAGGCTCTCCATGTATAGACAGCCATAAATAATATTTGTGCCGTAGAGGCATATGATAATTTGTTCACTTCTCTTATACTCAAACAAGTACCTAAAGCAGGATGGATACTACAGTACAACTATAGTGTCAATAGGTCTAGTGCCATATAATGAAAAAAGATTATTATTTGAAGACTGATGTTGAGCAGCTCCAGTCAATTCTCTATTTAGGTTCAGACATCTGACATAACTGCACTACTACGCATTCAACTGTGGCGGGCCGTGTGATTTACAAGTAGATGCTAAATGCCTGGGCAGTTGTCAGGTACAACTGCAGCCCTATATGAGAGAATGTCTATCACTACCATCATCAAAACTTAAGAGGCTGGCTACGGGCATCACAGCAGCCGGCAAAAATACATAGTGCACAAATAATCACAGACAGAATCACCACGGAATCACAATCATAGAAATAGAGAAAAATAGGTACAAGCAAGAAAGAGGTCCAGAGAGAGAGAGAGAGAGAGAAAGATAGTGAGAGAAGAGACTGACCTTAAAGCTGACCCCTTCCTCAGAAATCACCTGCATAACAAACAACAAGTTTAGACACACTGACTCCTCTCTGACTGGATGGGCTGACTGGGAGGGAAATGTGCACGAGAGTGTGTTGGTGAAAAACCAATACATGATATCTGGATGACCAGGTGTCAGTAAATGGAGTGATTTCACCACTACAAACTGAGAACAGTGGGTGTGTGTGGGACAGCATACAGACGGCCGCCACTAGGCTGCACAAAACTGATACCACTGCTCGGTTTTCCTTTAACAGACTCTGTACTCATGAAATATGCGAAACCATATTCTCTCATATCCAAGCGCAGCAAATGACAGGGGAAAAAAGTGTATCTGCATCTTCCTATCAACTGAATATGCAACATCCTTGCTCTGCTGGCACCATCTTCTGGTACCTTTACAAATACAAATCAACAATTCCTTCCTCCACAAAGAAACACGGGTACAGTAATGACGTAAACTAACAGACACAGAATGAACAAGTGAGACAGCTACTTAAGTAAATTCTATAAAAAGAAATGTGATAACTAGGACACTGAAGGGGAAGAGAGGACAGGAGAGGAGAGGTGAGGAAAGGAACTTGAACCCCTTAGGCACACGTGGGATGGTGGCTGGTAGCTACAGGTCTTTCCTCAGGAAGTCTTGGTTCTCTTTATGGAGACACACCCGGGTAGTCACAAAACACCATTATTTTCCCTGACAATGAGTCCAAAGCACTCGCAGCTGCATCGCCACACTGTTTGTAAACTAATTTCTGCTGAGTGGTGCTAAGTGAAGCACTGAATTGAATCGCATAGGTCATACTGTATGTCAGACATACCAGGGTACGATAGCACATGCTTTATGCTGACTGACTGCAGATGGGACATGTTTTTTAGGTAGTATTCATCTTGCTGACACTGAATGACAAACATATGAGCTGGCTTGTCTTACACTTTCAGCTCGCACAAAAAAAAATGCTTGCTTGATTTGCAAGGATGACACCTTTCTTTTTCCACTAACCCATACTACTTCAATAATAGTGACATTTCACAGGGGAAGAACTCGGAAAATAAATGTAATTCTGAGAGCAAGTTCTTCACTAGAAACAAAGCCTGTGAAAACGTGCTCTCAATTTCTGTTGATGGGCACACGCTAACAAGGTTTTAACGGCTTCCTTAGCCATAAGAAGCAAATTAAAAGGGTAAAAAACACACACCTATAAACAACTATCAGAAGAAGGTAGAGTGAGAATGTAGAAAAAGCAAAACAATAAATTGTTAGCCTTATTGTTAGAGTGTGAGACTGCATTCTTTTTTTAAAAGATGGACCAGAGCTCTTGACATGTGAGTGATGAACACAACCTGGTAACAATGGACTATGTATGGACTGGGACACCTAACCTGCAAATTTAACAAGTTACACACTGACGACAAATACAGTAGGTATAGATAAAATAAACATCAAAATGTTTTGGTAATTCATACTGTGGGTCCTGAGATACTCTCCTAAGTCATTACTATTGCAAAAAAAGAGTGCAGACAGGAGGCAGCGCACTATGGCCTGTCATCCTACTGGTGTTCTGAAAAGAATTATTGCTTTACAGTATTATCAGTAGTGACTAGCCTATACTTGTGTTATTCATAGTAAGAAGCATCTTAGGAAAGAATTTATGCCCATGAGCTTGTTATCACTGAAAATCTCAATAGACCAGTGACACTGAACCTAAAGTCTGATTTGACCAGCACAGCTCTCTGAAGTCTCCCTTCTCTCCCTTGTGCTTCCATCCATACCTACACCCAACCAACCTTACCTTCAATCCTGTCTTTTCATCATCACTACCATTGTTAGTGGAGGAGGGTGTCTCGTCCCCTAGCCGGGACACAAGGACAAAGTCCTCACTGTTGAGAGTGGACACTGAGTCCGAAGACACGCTAATCTTCCCCACCGAGCCCTTGTCATCCATGGCTGCCGCTGTTAAACTCAGCCACGCTGCTCATGAATGGAAGACGGGAGGAGGAAGTGGTGGGAGATGATGAGCAAAATCACCTAGAAAAAGAAAAAAAATAAATAAAGAAAAGAAGCAAAAAACAGTCATGATGTGATGAAATCCATGAAAAGCATTGTTCAAGGCAACTGGAAACGCAGCTACTTAGAAACTTACCCCTAAAAAATGGTGAGGCCATTCATTATTCACTTTTAGAGGTCTTTTAAACACCTTAAGGAAACTGTGAGGCAGCTTTATAAAAGCCAGACAAAGGGAGCATAAAGAGAAAATAGAGGGTGCAAAAGGTTAAGCAAAGCTTAAGTCAAGAGAAAGTGGAGTAGAGGAAAACGGCATCTGTGGGTCATCTGAGGTCATCTGAGGAAATTGTGTCTATCTCAGCAGAATAAAAGGAGAGGTATTTGCAAAATAGCTTGATGCAATGTGAAGCCATGTTGATGCAAGTGTCACTTAGAAACAGAAACATGCATATGAAAGTGAAGAATTAAGCAACAAGCCAGCTTGTTCCTACAGCCACCCATCTGTCTCCTGTCAGTATTGTCCCTTACAAAAATTAAACTGTGGCCCCCCACCATCATCGCATTTGTCATATGCACCAGAAATACCTAAACGCACAAAAATGATGCACTGATTGTGCTAATTGCATTGCACGCACTCCTCAGTGCACAACTGTTCTCCCGGCCCGCAGCCACAACCACAAATAACCTAAGCTGAGATCCTGTGGGAATCATCATCTCATCCCTCGCTCTGCCTTTTACTCCAGCTCCCTCCATCAATGACATTTTAATATAGCATCATATTTCACACACAAGATAAATGCATACAATGAGCCATTAAAGACGACATTTTGTGTGATCAAGAAATGTTTGCAAATTCTTAAAAATCAATCAAGTATTTGTGAGGACAGTTAATGACAGGACAAAGGTCCTGGAAAGAAGAAGTAAGGTTTGGAACAGGTATAGGATCGCGAGAAAAAGGAATAAAGGAATGAATACTATTCACTTTTTACCTCTAACTGCAAAGTCAAAAATCCAAATATTAAATAAAATAATTTTCAGTCTATTTGTAAGTTTAGGTTGGCAGTAGGTAATAAAGGTAGTTTTACAGGCAACATGACGTAGAGGTCTAGTGTTACAGTTAAGGAAAGAGGTAACTCCTGACACAGGGAGGTGCCATTGTGTGTAACACAGGAAGAAAGGTTCTGGCAGAAATGACTATTTCTGGCCATTTCCCCCTCTCCACTCCTCCTTTTCATTCTCTCCCATCTTGTCTTCTACTAGTCTTTTCTTATTTAAGCCCTTCTTATCTCCACCCCTGAAATTCTTTTATTTTCTCTCACCCTTTATTGCATTACTCTCTTCTACTCAGCCCTCGCAGTCCTGCATACTGGTAAAGGTTTTAGTTGCTGTTTCTTCCAATTCGCTCTCTTGTCCAACCCCTGCCCGCCTTTCCTTTTCAAAGCAGGTCCAACAATGGATTAGTAATAAATGAAAGGTCCATAGTGGAAAGGTCAAAGCAGTTAATAATGTGCATTACTTATGATAACATTGTTATACTGACCCAGAATAAAATCCAACATAAGTAGCTATCTCTGTGTGACTAGGTTTTACAACATCTTGTGCTGAAATTAAGAAATTAATTATTACACTACAAAACATCAACTGCGTAACATAAACTGAAAGCTTAGGCTTGTTCTCTTTATCTGTTAACAGCAAATTGAGGAAATGAGAGACTGGCATTCATCCAAAGGTCCTGGGTGTTGTTTTTCACTTGACTGCAAAACGGAAGTAGAAAGACAGGGTCATCAGGTAAAATAATTTGTCATGCGAAACATACTGTAGCCTTAGATGGAGCAGAAAACTGTCACTCTCTGACCTCTGAAAGATGTGTTTAGCCATTAGAACTAGTTTCTAATGCTGCACAATGGAGCGGCAACAATTATGAGTCACATAACTTGAAAGTCAGTTTCACATTTGTAGTTTGCTTCACCTCGCTAAGACTAAAAAAAATATTGTTTCCTTTTAGTTGTTCGCTGTTTCAAGTTCACACTCATTACAAACTACATTCTGCACTATAATAGACCCATGAGGGAAGTGACAGCAAGTTATGCAGAACTTTACTGCACCATGTGTGTTTATTTAACGTCTCTAGTATCCCAAAGAACCCATGAACATCAACAATGGACAGAAGCTATTTTCACTAGTTTCACTCACTTTTTAATGAACTGCTACAATACACAGAGGACAGAAGCTCACCATACCTCTGTTTTACCACCTTTTCACTTCCTAATGCCATGGGAAAAATGGATCTTGAAAAGATCTTGCATAAATATACAGTATATACACTTATGCAACCAGGTTATTGTAAGGTTTTTATTTTTCCCCCCTCAAAGATTTCAGTTTGTTTTTCAACTGACCTTCTCTCAAACTGGCTGGACAATTGGAGAGCCTCTCGATTTCGCACGTCAAATTCAATCAGATTGAACTCGCACACAGTAAAGGCATACCCCTAATATGACATACTTTGCACCCAACATCAGCCTGCCACAAGAATTAGAAACACTTGTGTGGGTGCGGAGTTCCATCATGAGCCTATAATATTATCTGCTTAGATGTTTAGTCAAGCAACTTTTAAAAATGTCTTCAAACATTAACCCTACATGTCCAAAAGACAAAGAGCATCTGACAAGTAGCAATCCAAGAGGGACATTTGCATCACTCAGTCGCTTCTATCTTCTCAGGCTTTTAATCTTGAAGAGACACAGCAGAATGTTTACACCACCTTTGCCATTTTTAGCGCATTTGTCCTCTGAGTAATTAGCCTAGTTCTTTTTTGTGTTGATGAACTCTGAGTTCAGTGTTTTATCTCAAGTTGGACCCAGCGGCATTGAGCTTACTTATTACCATATTCATATTCAGTTCATTTTAAACCACAATTTCTACTTTTATAGATATATGAAAGCATTAAAGAACTTTCATGGAAACAAATTAATTAATTTAGACCTTTACATTCTGAAAGCCTCTGAGTAGCAGCCAATAAAACCTTCCGGCAGCATCTTTTTACAAGCTTAGACTAAATCCTCATACTTGACCGTAATGACTAACCACCCTACATTACATATTCACATGGAGCATTTCAGAATAAGAGCGTTTTGCTTGTCTGATTTTGCTGACTTTATTTTGAAAATCGACCGGTTTCTCTATGACGTTCTGTGTCCGACTTCCTGCCTCGTTCATCTGCTCTGTGCTGCTTGACTTCCGTCAAAAATAGACTGGCAGTGAATATTGAAGCTAAACTTCAATAAATAAATCGCAAATTGAATCGTAATCGCAATACCTGGCAGAAAAATCCCAATTAGATCTTTTCACTCTATCGTTCAGCCCTAGTGGCAATTCACCAATTAATTCATGTTTCAAGTAGCACTGAAACTCTAACAACCTTTGCAGTCAAGCATAGATGAACACCATACATGCATAATGAACAGAAAATAAAGTACTGTTCATGGAGGATTACAGGTAGCGCCCCCACCCCACACACACACACACAAACAGCTATATCATGAACACAATTAGGCACTCACCCACAGGCACACATGTAGATGCATATACAAACCTCACACACTCTTTCTTTGACTAGCTGGCGGCTCCAACAATCTTACAATGGTTGCCTTGTCACCCTGCTTTCCTCCCTAGCCTAAGCAACATCCCTCTGCCTGCTCCTGCCAAGCTACACTGTTCGTTATCAACCTTTTCAGTGCACTTGGTACACTTCCAACAAGACAAATTATGCATTGCATATCATGGTGCTGGTTGTTACAAAATGAGCAATTGCATTTCCTATCTAAAATCTTCAAAGGTTTCTAAATGTCTTAAAGTGGAGGACATTTTTAGGCTCCACTTTGACAACACTGTGGGTTTTTTTGTGCATAGAGAAGTTTCCAGGCGGCCACCCCAGTCAAATTTCCTCCCAATTTCTGTCATTTGTAACTGCAATTGTGCTGATGTGGTGATGCTGTATCATACTCGGCACAGTGCACTGGGAAGGAAAGACGCTGCCAAAACTTCCAGAGAGAAGGAGAAAAGAGCAGTCTGCATTTTCCTGCCATTCAATTTTTCAATCTAGGTTTATATCGCCAGCAGGCGTTTAAAAGGCCATTGCAACAGGCAGTCTGCTTTTATGAACACTGTTCTATGCACCTCTAATTGTGACTGAATGGTGTCCTGTATAGTGACAGTGTGTTTGTTTACACCAGTGAAAAGTAAGTAAATAAAGTCAGTGTTTCCCCTACCACTGTTTTGTGAGAGCGGGGGGATATTCATTTGATATTCAATTTGTAATATTTTCTTATTGAATTGTTGAAATTGTATTCACATGATTAAATAGAAAAATTAAAATGGATTTCATAGGGCTCTATCCACGGTCTCATGGCCCAAATTGTGAATGTAGCACAACTATAGCAAGCATCATCAGTAGGTAGTAACTTTCACAATAAAAATGTCTAAGAGGAACGGAGAATGTGACATGCATTAACAGGCAAAAATTTGTTTGCCGCGTCTATGATGACACTACGTATCCGCAACACACCCGCTCCGTGAAACTAGGGGTCTACCACCCTCCCTGAAAAAATTCCTAGGGGAAACACTGAAAGTAGTTTTAAAATGTTTGTAATCACCTTTAGTCCCACTTTATATAGTTTGAAAAATTGCATTCACTTCATTGTGTTTGACAACACCAGCTTGTTTTGGAATACAGGTGTCCTGGGGACTAATTTTTAAACAGTACGTAGGATTTACACATGCACAAAGCAGTGGGGTCACAAGCAAAAGAAAATGCTGCAAGTTGCAACATGCTGCTGTGGTTAATGCAGTGAGTTCATCAAACAAGAAGGTACCTGAAATGGAAAGAAGTGGTCAGATCTAAAAAAGATTTGCATCCCACACTAAGAGAGTAGCTTTTGGTGGGCCAATGGTACCAGTGGTATCCAAGCTGTTATGTTAAATCTGGTTCTCAGACTGTTTTTTAAGTTTTTTCAATAAAATTCAATATTACACTATATCACTATGCAGTTAAAGACATGCAGCAGGATACAATTCTGTAGACAAGAATAAGACTGTGTGAAGTGACCATTACAAAGTGACGACGAACAGCATCCATCAAAGGTTGTTTAAGCAAGGGATAAGATGCAATCAGGCACTGGACTGTATTTTTTCAGGATTGCAAATGAAATTGTGTAGTGTGGTAGGCCTGAGATTGACCTCACTTAACACACAAAGCAATAACAGCAGTTAGGCGGATATGGTCTGGGTGTGTCCTGCAAGGGACAATGCAGCATATAGTTTAACTTGGTGCCTGAAAAGAGTGACCTCTCTTAGCTGTGTGTTGCATTTAGAAACAGAAGCAAAGTATTTCAATCTGCAATCATATCTTATGTCAATCCATGTGCTGAAATACGCATGCAGGAAACCTACGCTTCTCTTTTCTTTTTTTCCTCCCTACCAATCTCCAGCTGAACGGGCTGTTCTGGGCTGCCAGCTGGGCCCTGCGTGCACCTCACAAGGGAGAGGAAGACACAGCCAGACACAGCCAGAGAGCATTCAGGCTTCACAACACAGTCCCTTTCGACTCGCCTCACAGCACAGTTTTCAGCCAGGCAGAGATAGCAGGGAGAAAAGGGACAGAGAATGACAGAAAAAGCTTAACTACCACAAGGTGAGTCACAAGGCACGGTACAAAAGGGAAGAGAAGGAAACTGAAGAGGAGCTCTGAATGAACACACACAAAAACACACCCTAATTTGCATCTTGTTTGTACCCTGAGCTTCTAATAATCATCTTTATTCAGATCCACTGCAGAGCAGACTCCTTCTTGGCTATCCAGGAATGAAACCTCTGTGTGTCTCACACTACAACAAAACAATCTCACATTAATGAGAAAAAGAAGAAAAAAAACACAATCACACAGAGCAGCCTGCCTTTAACTACTGAAATGGAGCACTGGCTGTAACAAACCCCTCCACTGTAAGATACTGAGCTGCGCAATGTGTTGCTATTCACATACATTTATTTAGCAATGGTGTATCTCTGTTTATAAAGGAAACTTGATACCTGTGTGTATGTGCTTCAGCAACAAACAGTTGTTAAGGGTGTTAAGGCCTTTAGAAATTAGAACTGAAAGCAGCAAGTTACACGGATACTAGGTAAATGAGCAGTTACAAGAAAAGAGTGGTTTTACTGTGTAGCTGTTTTATGTACATTCTGCAAAATAAAAGTGAGAGAAAATGTATTGGTTTCACTCTCAAAATATTTTTTATATAATTGATATTCTACATCATTAAAGGGCATAATGTATTCACTGCTTTCCTTTAAGTTCTTTAGGCCTAATAACAGGGTTGAAATTCATTACATATAGTTTTCCCTCTTTTATAAGAAATACAAATTGGCCAACTACAGTGGGGTTCACAATTGCCCCATTTTTCAATCCATGAATTAGTCAGTTATTATTAATTACCATTTCCTAATAGTGCTACTGGCTGTGGGTTAAAGTAATGGCATGGCGGCAACGTGACTGTAAAGGGAACTGAAAACACTGAACGTATATTTGCGGGCATTACATGCGAGTCTGTATACACACATACATTCACACAAAAAACTGCTTGATCATTAAAGTAGATCTCAAAGCATCTAAATCTAAAAGGAAGCCCTGTTGTGGTGGCAGCCTGGCTGACGGTGAGTGTCCTATTTATTTCTCCTTTTTGCTTGTGATTCTGTTTTCCCTGGTGGTTTGGCCTGCCTGTTTGTGTCTCCTCCTTTCCCCCTGTGTGTGTGTGCTCTCCCTCTCTCCCTCCGCTCCTGAGCCCAGCCAACGACCCGCACCTGCATCTCGTCAGCCACCTCCTCTGCCTGCCACACCTGCCAGTAATCAGCCTCATCTCCGACAGTACTTCTCCAGTCAACCCCTGCTTGATCGTCGTTGCTCCTTACTCGGTGCCACTTCACCACTCAAGCTCTGAGTATTCTGTGTAATTCCTATTTCCCCAGTGTCTAACCCTGTCCTTGTCTCAGTCTTCTCGGTTCCCCGTGCCCGCGTTTCCCTGACGTCTGCCTCTCTCTCACCTCCACTCCTCCTACCCCTTTTCCTCTTCAATAAAGCCTGTTCTTCCCGAGTGTTGCATTTGGGTCCACTCTGTCCCCACATCACAACAGAACGATCAAGCCAACATGGACCCAGCACGCTCGCCCTCACCCCCCTCTGCAGAGTCCACAGACTTCGAGGACAGGCTTCTGGCCTTCATCAAGCTGAGAGGCCTGTAGGAGAGATCCATCTGTGCCAGGGCTCGACAGCTTTTGGTGGGTGAACCTCATTTGAGGGACGCTAGCTTCCTCCGCACCGTATCCCCTCCACCCGTGGAGGAGTCCCCGAACATGCACCTGACTCCCCTGCCAGTGTCTGCGTCTGGGTTGCCGTCTCAGTCTGTACTTTGCATACCCCATGATCATCAGACCAGACCGGAAATAGACCCAGCAGACATTAGCCATTCGCCGGGGGATCTGCGCAAGGTGAGAACCATCATGGACAATTTTCTTTGTGATTTAAGGACTGAGGATTAGCATGAGAGACTGGAAGCGCTAGCCCGTTTTGAGAAGGCTCTGGACCAAAAACCGTGCCTACTGAATGCTCCTGGTGTGGCTGGGCTGGTTCGGGAGGTGGGTCTTCTCAAAGGATCCCTGCTATCTGCTTTGAACTCCCCCAGTGCTCCTCATGCTGGGCTTAGCATGGGCCCTGCTAGCCCCCAACCTGTCCCTTCTGATCCCCAGCATGCTAGCGCCACTGGCCCCCAACCTGTCCCTCCCTCCCCCCAGCATGCTAGCGCCGCTGGCCCCCAACCTGTCCCTCCCCCCAGCATGCTAGCGCCGCTGGCCCCCAACCTGTCCCTCCTGATCCCTGGCCTGCTAGCGCCGCTAGCCCCCAGCCTGTTTCCCGGCCTGCTAGCTACACTAACCTCCAGCCTGTCCCTCCTGTCCCCCGGCCCGCTAGCCCCCAGTCTGGTCCTGATCCCCAGCCCGCTAGCGCCGCTAGCCCCCAGCCTGTTCCCCAGCCTGCTAGCACCACTAGCCTCAAGCCTGTCCCTCCTGATCCCCGGCCGGCTATCCCCCAGTCTGGTCCTGATCCCCGGCCGGCTATCCCCCAGTCTGGTCCTAATCCCCGGCCTGCTAGCCCCCAGTCTGGTCCTAATCCCCGGCCCGCTAGCGCTGTTAGCCCCCAGCCTGTCCCTTGGCCTGCTAGCCCCCAGTCTGGTCCTAATCCCCGGCCCGCTAGCGCCGTTAGCCCCCAGCCTGTCCCTTGACCTGCTAGCCCCCAGTCTGGTCCTGATCCCCGGCCTGCTAGCTCCCAGTCTGGTCCTGATCCCCGGCCTGCTAGCTCCCAGTCTGGTCCTGATCCCCAGCCCGCTAGCGCTGCTAGCCCCCAGCCTGTTTCCCGGCCTGCTAGCGCCACTAGCCTCCAGCCTGTCCCTCCTGTCCCCCGGCCCGCTAGCCCCCAGTCTGGTCCTAATCCCCAGCCCGCTAGCGCCGTTAGCCCCTAGCCTGTCCCTTGGCCTGCTGGCGCCGTTAGCCCCCAGCCTGTCCCTCCTGATTCCTGGCCTCCTAGGGCCGCTAGATCCCAGCCTGCTCTTCATGCCGCGGCGGAGGAGCGACCGACACCTACTCCGTTGGTGGTCCGGCCGACCCGTGCCCTGTTGGTGGTCCAGCCAACCACGGCCCCCCATACCTTGTCAAAGGACTGAGCGATGTCAGCCCCGTCGGTGGTCCGGCTGACTCCCGCTCCTCGTGCCCTGTTGGCGGATCAATCTGCTTCAGCCCCGTTGGTGGTCCGTCCGACCCCTGCTCCTCGCTCCAAGGCCGTCGCCCAGCCCACGGCCCAGAACACGCCACCTCCTTGTTCCTGTCCACGGTCCCCAACCCTCCAACCCCTTCTCTGGTTCCCCCTGCTCCCGCTTCGGCGCCGGCCCTCAGCCCAGCAGCCCCGTCCCTGATTCCCCCTGCTGCTGTCACGCTGCCGGCCTTCAGCCCTACTCCCCGGTCCGCCTGAGGCTCCTTGCCCCCTCTCAGTCCCGCCTTCGGGCCACCCTCCTGAAGCCCCTGGTCCCTCGGGACGCCCGCCTGAACCCCCTGGTCCCTCTGCCCTGCCCTCGGGACGCCCGCCTGAACCCCCTGGTTCCCCTGCCCTGCCCTCGGGACGCCCGCCTTAACTCCCTGGTCCCCCTGCTCTGCCCTCGGGCACCCTGTCTGGCCCTGTTTCCTCAGTTCTGCCCTGCCCACTCACCTCTCTAAGTCCCTTGTGTCCCGTTTTGGACCCTAGACCCCCGCCAGCCGTCTCCCCTCCAGGTTCAATCGCCTCCCTCCATCCTCCATTCCGTCAGCTGGGCTCGCCACCCATCCCTCTCCCCTCTGACCTCTTCCACGGCGTCCTCCCGGCTCCTCCACGTGCCTCCTTGCTTCCTCTGTCCCCAGTGCCCCCGGCTCCCTTGTCTCAGTCTCCTCGGTTCCCTGTGCCCTTTTTTCCCCCGGCGTCCGCCTCTCCCTCACCTCCACTCCTCCTACCCCTTTTCCCCTTCAATAAAGCCTGTTCTTCCCAAGTGTTGTGTTCAGGTCCACTCTGTCCCCACACCACAACAAGCCCCAAGATTGTCGCATTTCCTAAATATATCAATTCAAATGGTAAAATAATTAATAAGCAATCAGGAGTGTGGCGAGATCTCGCGATAGTAAAAACTGACGATATTTCTTGTTGAGGTAAAAAGCGGTCTCATTTATGCATGATAATGTTGTGAGGGTCAAATTAGAATAGAAGATGCCCCCCACCACTTTTAAATTGTTTGTGTGGCACCATTTTGGGTACCCGACGTAAAGACAAACGATATACAAGCATTTATTAATTTTGCATTTTGTGACAAGTCATATTTCGTGATTGAAGATTTCCAAAACGATATCTTTTTGGGGAACCCAATATTGAATATCGTTTTGCCTGCTGACCTAAGTGTATCGTCACACCCAGTGATTCATGCATAATTTTACATGCATATTTGTGGAAAAAAGATGTTATCAAAATTGCTTTTGATGTTCTTCCTCAGGTTTTTTAAAAGTGTTTGTCATGTTCTGACCATAAAAAAATAGTTTTTAAACACAATTAACCATCTTGTTTCTTCAACTTTCACTCTGGAGCAAAGCTCAGCCTTTAAACTTCAAAGAAATAATGATTTGACATTTAACCTGATGATAATAATTGATATCAAATGTGATAGGAAAAACAGCCCATTTGGCAACTGTGACAACAAGCTGAATCAGCTAAAAGTATACTTAATTTTACTTAAACCCACAGCTACTAAACATACATTGCCTACCACCAAAAACCTATTGGTTATGTTTTAAAACGGTGACTTGTGGTGAGTCAACAATAAGCAAGGAAGACATTACTGATTGCTAGAAGAACTTCTTTACACTTCCGTGTGGCTTTAAACTTCTCTCTTAGCCATGAAATATATTTCCATGCTGTCAACCCCACACAGTCTGCTTTCATCTCATCCACAGCAACTTAAAGGGAACATGAATGCACTACAACTGAAGCCAGCCCGTCACCATCCAGCCGCTACTAGCTTACCAAATAACAGGTGCTTCTGCGGGGCGTTGTTGGGATTTCAAAACATTCAGGGCTCAGTCCAACTGAGCTGATCGAGCTATAATAGGAGGGACACAAGGGGACACTAGGAATGCACAGAATGTTCGGCCACTGAAGTTAATCGACCGAAAATAGCAAAAAAAGCACTTTCGGAGTATGGTATAGTAAGAAATTTATCGAACAATTACGTTGACATGCCGGCAATGTGGAAGCATTTTAAAGTGTCTGAGAAAGACACTTTAAAATGCACTGTTTTGCTGAATTTTCTCCTAGCACATCCACTCCATCTGTGGCTGACTTCTTAGAAAAGGCAAAACAGTTTGACTTGCTTGAGTGTTTCTGTCACACGTTTCTGAGAAGGCGATTAAGCTAGCCGCACCTAAATTTGGAGTGCACAAATATTCAAGCCTTTATGGTAACTGAAATGGACCAGTGCTTGCTGACAGGCAGGTTGCGACTTTATCCTTTCATTTTCTCTCTTATAAAGACAAGTGTTGCAGTAATTGGCAAAATAAATGGAAAAATGTGAATGTACTTGTTCGGTATTCTGCAATTTTTTTCATTATATTCAGTTTCGGCTTCGGCCAAGAATTTTCCTTTCACAAGAGAAATGTGTGGAATCTCAACAGAAAGAGCACCAGGCATAAATTTGACATATTTGCTTCTGAGGAGAGGGATATATTTTATTGTATATAACCATGGTTCATAAGTCCTATACTTTATTATGCCTGACTTGAGAGGAGAAGCAGACATGATGGAAATGCTGAAATGTTGCTATTTTTCAATTTCTTTTTTTTTTTTTAATGAGAAGCTACATTCTTTACACTTTATTATTTACAGATAGATATGCTTAACATTGTTTGTATCTTTAATAATGTTAACTCTGCTGAATGACATGGAATAACTAGGGATACCAATACCTGAGGTTTGGGTATCAGCCAACACCAAGTACCAATCTGATAAGCTGTATTCCTCACTGTGAAGGAAGAGACTGGGACTCACTCTTTTATATGTAAGGCAACATCAGGCTTGATGTAAACATTGCTTCCTAACTTTGCTTCTGGAGGTACTTGATTAAACTGGCTGTGCTACATTTTGCAGTGCTAACTTGTTGGCGTAGCAAACGTGCAATACTCCAAACTGCTGACCCTTTGTTTTTAGCATCCCTTGTTTTAGTATTTTTGTTCGGGTCTAACTGTGAAGTGTGTTTGGCCAATATGCAAAATCAGTATCGGATTGGTGCATCCCTGAACAATGTATGCACTTGTTCCCATAATTCTTCAGACTGAAAAACTCATTGACCACCAGAATCACTTTATTGTGTTTTTTAAACAACTGCTTACAAACATGCAGTCTTGTGTTACCAGTATTTGTACAAAGGCCAATATTAAAAATGCATGTATCAGTACATTACTGGCATCAGCCCAAATGTGCAGAGAGATATATGGTACTCAAATTTGCTGAAAAAAATGTATAGAAAGAACAGCTGCTCTGACCTTTCTGCTCCTCTAGTACATACACTCACCTAAAGGATTATTAGGAACACCTGTTCATTTCTCTTAATGCAATCTAATCAACCAATCACATGGCAGTTGCTTCAATGCATTTAGGGGCGTGGTCCTGGTCAAGACAATCTCCTGAACTCCAAACTGAATGTCAGAATGGGAAAGAAAGGTGATTTAAGCAATCTTGAGCATGGCATGGTTGTTGGTGCCAGACGGGCCGGTGAGTATTCACAATCTGCTCAGTTACTGGGATTTTACGCACAACCATTTCTAGGGTTTACAAAGAATGGTGTGAAAAGGGAAAAAACATCCAGTATGCGGCAGTCCTGTGGGCAAAAATGCCTTGTTGATGCTAGAGGTCAGAGGAAATGGGCCGACTGATTCAAGCTGATAGAAGAGCAACTTTGACTGAATAACCACTCGTTACAACCGAGGTATGCAGCAAAGCATTTGTGAAGCCACAAACGCACAACCTTGAGGCGATGGGCTACAACAGCAGAAGACCCCACCGGGTACCACTCATCTCCACTACAAATAGGGAAAAGAG
>NW_024041373.1:2662934-2679934 GCF_014851395.1 Micropterus salmoides
GACAGGGCTGAAATCATGAATGAAACTACTCCAATCGTATTGGCATTGCTAGAACAGTAGCATGTGACGGCGTAACTGGAGGCGTATATAAGCACGCTGGCACACCGGACACATTAGCTTTTTTCTATTCAGCAGGCACTCTAGCATGTTTGAGACTACTCAGAAGAAAAGCAACCACGAGAGGAAGTTTTCTAGATACCTGGAAGGAGAAGCAGAGGAGATGGCTGGTCAGCAGTTCAGGCAGTGTGTTTTTCCATGCCCGCACTACATCACGGCTGGGGACACTCATGCTCTGTGCGTTTCCTGTCTGGGCATGCGGCATCCTCAGAGGGTGACCCTCTGGCACCCTGAGGGTGCTGAGGTCCCGTGCGGCTCTCTTTTCCGAAGACGGCCGGATGCGCTCTCCCCGTGGCTCGGGCCCGGCGGTCGCTGAGGCGGCGCGGCGGCCGCTTTTCGGCTTCTCCTGCTCGAGGTGTGAGCCCGGAGAGGCTGCGGCTGTCCGGTTCTGAGGAGCTGGATGTGCTCAGCATTATGGAGGAGGAAGACTTCCGGGAGCCGGATCAACGTCATCATTCAGCGCCCAGCTATGACGAGCTCTTGGAGGTGGTGACACGGGCAGTGGGCAAGCTCCAGCTCGATCGTTTTTGTGCTCAGTGACCAGAGTGAAGCTAGGCTGTAATCCCATCTGGCCTGCTGCACATGAGAGCCCTGCAGTGGTGGTTAAAATCCAAGGGATTCTCCCCGACGGGAAATCTGTTCCATCTGATACGGGTTACGAGCAGGTGACTTCATTCCCTGTCAGCATGGAGGAAACCTTGGTTCCTGTCCCAGGGTCCCGTGTTGGGAGCGTCATGTCGCCGGACAATTATTTCGACAGATGCCTCACTCACGGGGCGCAGTCATGGATGGCCGCTTTGCGAGAGGCTCCTGGCAGGAGCATCATTTCTCTTGGCACATAAATTGCCTGGAAATGTTGGCGGTTTTTAGAGCTCTGAGGAGTTTTCTGCCCGCTCTCCGGTCGCCACGTCCTTGTCAGTACCGACAACACGGCAGTGGTGGCCTATTTGAATCACCGGGGTGTCTGAATTTGCACCCATTATGCAAGCTGGCACATCAGATCCTCCTGTGGTCCCAGCAGAGACTGCTGTCTCTCAGAGCGACGTATATCCCGGGGACCCAGAATCAGTGAGCAGACCTGCTGTCGAGACAGGGGCTGAGGCCCGGGGAATGGAGACTCCACCCTGAGGTGGTGGAGTTATTGTGCGAAAGGTTCGGCCCTATAGACGTGGACCTGTTTGCGTTGCACCCTGTGGAGACTGTGGGTCTGGCCCCTGAGGGGGCCCAGTTCCTTGAGGCGGGCCTGACGGCGGGAACAGTCAAGACGCTGCTCAGCTCCACGAGAAGGACGTACAGCCTGAAGTGGAATGTGTTTGCCACCTGGTGTAGAGAACGGGCAGTGGACCCAGTTACCTGCCCAGTGACTATGGTGCTGGAGTTCCTCCAGGACCGTTAATCTGCTGGCCTTTCCCCATCCACACTCAAGGTGTATGTGGCTGCCATGGCAGCGTTCCACGCCCCTCTGAGGGATGGGCCTCTGGGGAGGCTTCCACTGATCGTGCGCTTCCTCCGTGGAGCCCGGAGGATGAGACCCGTGACTTGTTTCAGGGTTCCCACTTGGGACCTGGCAGTGGTTCTCGAAGCGCTGGCTGAGGCCCCCTTCGAACCCTTGGAGTCGGCTGAGGCCAAGCACCTGACCCTTAAGATGACCTTTCTCCTCGCTATCACCTCTCTGAGGAGGGTGGGGGATCTCCAGGCACTTTCGGTTTCTCCTCAATGCCTGGAGTTGGCCCCGGGGAGGGTCAGAGACATTCTGCACCCATGTCCGGGCTATGTCCCTAAGGTTCCATCCAGGTTGGCAGGGTCTACGGTGCTGCAGCCGTTTCATCACCCACCTCATGTGATGGCGGAGGACGGGAGACTTCATCTGCTCTGCCCGGTCAGAGTATTTACACTTTGAGGTCCTCCCGGTGGAGGAAGGCAGACCAGTTGCTGGTGTGTTTCGGGTCCCCCAAGGCTGGGCCCCCCGCTTCGCACACGATCAGCAACTGGATCGTTAAGACTATTTCCCTGGCCTATCAGGTGCGCGGGTTACCTTCACCTATGATTTGTGTGAGGCAGCTGGCTGGGCCACTCCTCACACTTTCATCCGGTTTTACAGTCTGGACCTTCCTTCTGCACCCGGCACCCGTGCGCTCTCCTCTTAGTTGTGCCTATGGGTTACTGCACGCAGGGGGGGCAGGCGGAGGCTTCGGCGTGGCATAGTGGGTATTCTTGTTCCCATAGTGTCATCACCGATGCAGTTCGAGTTCCCTCGAAGGGGAACGTCTCGGGTAACCCTTGTTCCCCGAGAAGGGGAACGAGACACTGCGTCGGTCCGCCACACCTCACCCCGCCTGGAGTGCCTTGCTTCATAGCAAAGAGCTAATGTGTCCGGTGTGCCGGCGTGCTTATATACGCCTCCAGTTATGCCGTCACACGCTACCGTTCTAGCAACGCCAATAGGATTGGAGTAGTTTCATTCATGATTTCAGCCCTGCCATGCCCAGAGGCGTTCCCATAGTGTCGTCACCGACACAGTGTCTCGTTCCCCTTCTCGGGGAACAAGGGTTACATACGTAACCCGAGACATTATGTGTTCAGTTTCCTTGTCGGTTACTACTTCCTGTTTTGTTTTGGTTACTTATCTTGTGTCTCGTTTCAGGTCTTCATCTGCCTTCCCTCCATGTGTGATTACCTGTCCAGAAACAGCTAGGAGGAGTCCAACTGGGTGAGGAATAGGCAAACTCAGCTAACAAGGGGAAGTTGCTAAAGACAGTTTACTGTCAAAAGTCATACACCATGGCAAGACCGCGCAACGACAAGACACAAAAAGTGAGTACACCCCTCACATTTTTGTAAATATTTGATTATATCTTTCATGTTACAACACTGAAGAAATGACACTTTGCTACAATGTAAAGTAGTGAGTGTGCAGCTTGTATAACAGTGCATATTTGCTTCAGTGTTGTCAAATGATATATCAAATATATACAAAAATGTGAGGGGTGTACTCACTTTTGTGAGATACTGTATTTATTCTGCATCAGCAAGGGTTCTCCCAGGCTAAAATTTCAAGGCACATACATCATTCTGTATTGTGACAATTTTTTTCTATCATTCAGAGGGCATTTGATGGCCTGCTGCTTGGGGACAGAGGCTACCTGTGTCTGTGTTACCTGGTGGCCCCCTATCCCGAACCACAAACAAGTGAAAAACTAAAATTGAACGTGGCTCACAGTAACAGAAGGGTCAGGATAGAGATGGCATTTGTGATCATCAAAGCACGATTTGCTTGCTTGCAAGGTTTACAGGTGTGTCCAGAGCAGGCATATGAGGTGGTGGCAGCATGTATTGTGCAGCATAACATTGCCACTACAAGAAAAGAAAGAACACCATGCCAGCTGCTGATGCCACCAGATGTAGTGGAACCAGTGACGTTGGATCACCCAACATCCACCATCATTAGTGTTCTATATCGTCAGTATAAAGAATCCCTAATAGCAAAGGAAAAGCTACCCTTTGGGTTTTCTGAGAAGCCTTAGAGGAGGAAGCCATGGGTGTGTAGAGTGGTTGATTTAGCTCCTCCAACACAATGATGCAATTGACCAAAACTCCAACTTACCTCTACCTGAGAGTCAGATGAGTGGCATGCTGGTGGCTGGAGCAGATCAATAGGATCCACCTTAATAAAGGCACATTAACTACATAAACATTTTAAAATGGGCAATCAAAACATCTGATATTACCTTGTTACCTGTTGTTGGCCAGTGCCAAGACTGTGAAAAAGTAGCAGGAGCTGGCCCTCCTCCAGCTTTGTCTTTTTCCTGTTTGCTGTGAACACATGAATAGCCTAATATAAGAGTAGGCTAGACATCACACCTCTACTTATTGTTCATGATGAGAACTTGAAACTAAACACCACTTGAAAGAATATTTTTATATTTCATCCCGACATGAAGCTGATATAATTGTTAGAATTAAATTATTCTTACACAATAGTATTACATTTTTACAGGTAGCTCAAGTGCCTAGGGGCTTTAGGGAGTAGAACTTAATTCATTAACAGGTAAATTTTTGAGATGTATCTTATATAATTCAATTATTGTAATTGTTTTCCCATATTTAGAGTTAAATCTGAGTAGGTTAAACTTCCTTCATAGTAGAGGCATCTGTTGTGGTCATGTGAGTAATAACTGTTCTCTTAGAGAAGCAAATAAGTAGAATGATGTTATCATGTAGCCACAAAACGCCTGCACTTGGTTGGGGAATACCAGAACCTATACCTATGCTTAAAATGTGTTTTATTTTTTTATTTGCTCCCGAGTCCGTTTCACAAAGCCTGTCGCAGCCGTTAAAAAAGTGGGTTTAATTTTTCATATGTGAGGCTGAATATTAAAAGCATAGGCCTACTGAAATTAAATTTAATGTGTTTATTTTAGGTTAGTAGCTATTTTGTATTATAGAGACTGGTCATATAGCGGGAGAGTTTTCAGTAGTCTAAATGTTGAGTCTAAATGTTGTGCTATCTGAGCACCTTTTATGATATAAATGGATTTTTTTTCATTGCTTTATGAAGTTAATTAAGAATAATGTTTGGAACACTTTTGAGTGCAGTGAATAAATTCATTTGATTTTTGAAGTCACGAGAAGTTCTTAAATGTGAGTTGGAATGACCACTTATTTGTTGCTCAAGCTTTTAATGTGGAAACGGCAAGACGTCAGCCAAGCTAAAACAAAAAAGCTGAAATTGTCATAAACGCCATGAGAAAGCATCAAATCAGCACATTCATCTATGGCTTTTAACTCAGCCATCACACTGTAGGCAATTTTCTGTCTTCCTGCATGTATCAGGTGTAGTTGTGTTACTTAGACTATGTTTGTCCAACATGGCCTCATATATAAACGACGATTAGATAGACAGTTGATGTCTCCAAAACAACCTACGAGTGCTTTCAGTTCCCCATTCCCCAGCAACAGCCTCAAGGCCGATGTGCACAGCTGTAGGGTTATAACAAGCCAGATAACAAAAAAGTATCCTGGGTATGTTGAACTTGCTTCATGTTACAGGCCCCAGCTTACTAGACATTGGTTAAGCCACAATATAACAGTAGCCCCAAGGTTGTTTTGAGTATACCACACAATTACTTTTATTATTTTCAGACTGTGACCAAAATGACAAGTACAGCAGAGCTCTCTAAAGAATTGTTTTTAGCCCTCAAGATGTTTTGGCCAGCACAGTCTCTGACTTCTGTGCGCAAAGCTATAGTATGGTACCTGCCAACAAAGAGTTCTTAAAACAAAGGAGACTTGGCAGCACCAGACACACACCCCCTCACACACACACACACACACACACACACACACTGCTAAAACTTCGCAGTAGTCTGCTGGAGTAACACTGTTTCTACTGTAAGTGTGGCTGTGGTTATCTTATTCTATGGTCTCAGTGTGGTTGTTAGTGTGGTGCATAGTTACAGCCCAAGCTGTATAACAATGCTTAGCATTATGCATGAGGAATATAAACTGAGAGCAAAGAGACCATCTGCTAAACTTTATGGAGGATGGTGGCTCACTCAATTTAATGGCCAACTTTCAGGCGAAAATCATATCTTGGCAGATAGGTAATCTATAATCTTTTCCCTAACTTAACCAAGTAGTTTTGTTGCCTACACCTAACCAAACCGTAGTCGTTTTACAACAATAAGTGTTAAAAAGGCTTCTAACACAGATGCTCAAGGGTAACTTGTGCATCTGTATGAGTCGGTATTTGAGGACCTGGGTATGAAAACAGGTTGAGCTGTCATGTCGGCCAATGTATGCCCAGGTTGCATTAAGGAATTGCTCTTTGTAAGGATTATTATAGGATTATAGGATTCTCAATTTTGAGCTTCACAGTGTCAAACTTTGAAAATCCCTATTGTAGATTACTGAATCTTTTATCACTCAAATTATGTGATGTTCCATTGCACATTCAGAATTCTATCTCATCCCTCATCCAGTCAAGGCTTGAGGCAAAACAAGTCTCCTGTTTGTCTAAAAACCTGATATCTTCCTCTAAAACCTCAGTCAAAGGAAATGAAAGCAGCTGGACTGGCTGTCCTTGTGAGATGTCTCCAAACTGCAGACCAATGAAGAGTAGACTACTGTTCAGAAGGACTAATGCAAGAAGCCCTCATACTGTGCCTCAGTGTACATAGGCTTCCAAAAACAACCCATGTGACTGTTACAAAAGTCACAAAAACACGTTTACAGCTAAACATGCTTACAACTTACAAAAAGCAGTCATATGGCATTCATTCTGTGTTCAGAAATGTACATTCGCACAAGGGTGCTTCTTGAATGCATATAAACAAAGATGACATTTCAGAACTTTACTTTTGTATACTTCATCAATATCAATCTTCTAAATGTTATAAATGATGTTTGTGATAGTGCTTCAGTTACTAATTAAGCAATAGCTCACGACAGGCCGTCGTATACGCTTATTATATCACAGTTAAGGCTTCAATCAGATTGCTTGATTTGAGCTACCCGTTTTATAACAGTAAGTAATGTTAACTTACATTACTGTGTTTTTCAAAGCTGGCAGCTGATCACTTGAGAACAGATTTAGACTAAAATTAATTAAGTTGTTGCATTATGGAGATGTATAGAATACATTTTAGTATTTTGCATCTGGATATTTAAAGTGCTAAAGTAGACATACTTAATAATGTTCACTGTTTTTGGTGCTGACTGTGTATTCAGTGTTTTCGGCTACAGTGTATCATTCCGTCTGCAGAGCAGGTGATTGGTTGTCACCTTCCATCTCTTCAGAACCTGTACACCTCCAGGACTCTGAAGCATGCAGGAAAGATTGTGGCTGACCCCTCCCATCGTGGACAGGATCCTGAATTGAGACACTCCCTCTGGCAGGAGGCTGCAGTCCATCAGGACCAAAACCTCTTGCCACAAGAACAGCTTCTTTCCGATTGCAGTGGGCTTCCTCAACAAGGCCCGGGTCCCCACTGTCACTGACTCTCACACACACGCACTCCTGACGCCATACTTTACAACAACGCTCAACTGGGCTCATGTTGTGAATATTTGTATTATTATTATTATACATTGTATTATGGTATTATTGTAATTTTTGTATACTTGTACATTTTTTGATCTCCTAACTTTTTATATATTTATATTTATGTTCATGTCTACTATAAGCATCAATTTATACCAAGGCAAATTCCTCGTATGTGAAAATGTACCTGGCAATAAAACTTATTCTGATTCACAATAAATATGTCCAGTGCTTTTATCCCAAAAGGTAATGTAAGGCTGTGATAGAGCTGTTTTCATACCAGGGTATATACAGGAATCCTGAAGTAAAATAATAATTAAATACCTTTTTAAGACCTTTTCAAGACTTTTTTAACACATTTTAAGACTGCTGCGCCACTTTGAACTGTAACCGATTAAATCAGTCATACACCTTTAAAAAGGGACATTTGAGTTTTTAAAAGGAATTTAAATATTTATAACATTTATTGCCTATATGTCAGGTTGTAACCCCACCTAAAAATTGAGGCATTCACCAACTTTCTCAGATGCCTATAACAGCCTGTATGGGCCAACTGTTTTCTATGTGAAGGACTGGTCAGATTTCCTGCGAAAAGCAACTGTCTTACATAAGCTATGACGTTTATGTACGCAACATTACAGCAAATCATGTGAAACAGTGTAATTTTGTGTTTTAGTTGGTTTAAACTAGATAATGTGAGCTTGCCTGCAATGATATGTGTGATAACTTTCATCGACCACTTGATCAATACAACAAAATTCAAATAAGCCAGGAGGGAACAAAGATGGAGAATAAACTGACTGATGAATAACGTAAGTAGTGTAGGCGGTGTAGCACAGGCACAACCTGGAGGAGGAACTAGTCTAAATGACTGTATTAGTATAATAATATAACATCAAAAGTATATTGTTAATTTAATAGTAAACTGTAAGCTTGATATTAATATATTCATTATGTTACTATATTCAATATAATTTCATATAATAGTATATAACTTACCACTAGTATAATATTAGTTCAAATTACAGCTGTTTCAGTTTGGGGTTGTTTTTTATTCATTAACTTTGTGCAAGAAAAATGGTCTAGACTACATGATAGTCTCCAACCTTGAAGGTGGGCAGGCTACTAACTCATCAGTAATCATAACCATTTATGCAGAACATTGAGTTCAACATTTATAAAGTTTGTTGGAGCACATCAAACTTTTTTAAAAATCCTGCTCCATCCAGTCTGTGATTGATCTGTGCACAAAAAGTGACACTGACGAGAGCATCGGCTTTATGAAAAGTTGAATGCGTTTCAATAAAAGGCAGAGATTTAGCTAAATAGCCAGCTAACGTTAGCCAAACCCACACGCTCCTTGAATTTTCCCTGTTGTCTTCTGTCTTACCGATTCAGCTGCTGGCAGCACATCTCGCTCTTGTTTTCCAGGAACGGGGCTGTTCAAGTGGCCATAGAGCGACCGGCCAACCGGTTAATCTCCTTTATCCTGATCGCCACTCCGACTATGTTTTGAACAATTAACAATAAGTCCAGCGGGGTGGGAAATTACGGTCGGTTTTACTTGGAAATCATTTTCCAGTTCGCATGGATCTATTTTTTGGAGCGTTTAATAATCTCACAGTCGCTACTCACTGTCTAGTGTTTTTGGCTATGCATTATAATTAAATACGTTCACCTACACTTTTAGCAAACAAACTTTTGGACAAACAGGATTTTCACATTGAAAAAAATATCTTCAAAATTTAATACCTTGTTAAATGGCGATTAAGACTTTTTAATGACTTTAATTTTCGCAAAATTGATTTATTACCTTTTAAGATTTTTTAAAACCCCGCGGACACCCTGCATACACAGAGCACTGACTGCTTCTCATTCACACCAGGGGCCGTATCAAATTCATCTTATCTCACTAGAGTTGCATCCGATTTCTCTTGTCGTTTTCTCGCTTCTCGCTTGTTGTTGAAGGAGCGAGGAGCAAGGATCAAGGAGCAATTTCAGAGGAGCTATGAGTGAGGATACACAAGAGGTTCACAGAAGTCTTTCACTGACCAACAAGCTCCCTTATTGGATATCAGTTATTAGTTGGACGCTGCAGCTGATAAGACTGATCAATACATCACAACATCACTGCAGTTTTATACCGGAGTGAAGACAGACAACAGATAACTTAAATGTATTACTTCCAAGTTTTATATTTGATTTGTTGTCTGATTTACCGCCTAGTTGAAAATCTGTGTTCATTGTAGGACTACAACCAACTTCATTTATTAGAATGATTTTTCTGTTCTGTTATTTCTCCCATTAACTTTTATTATGGAGAATGAAAGTCAGAGAGTTGGAGAATCTATCTGTCAGCAAGAAATACTTTAACATAATTTTTCATCATTTACATTCAGTCATGTGAGGCTGATCATTCCTGAGTGTTTAATCCAAATAGATGAAAATAAAAACATAGTAAACGAGTAAGGAGTCGGACTAAACAAGTCACTAAACTACACTAAAGAAGCAAGCAAAGGAAAAGAAATCCTGCACGTCCAGCTGATCTCACCAACTATATTTGATGAAAGCAGCCGGTAGCTCCGTGAGTAAAATCAGCTGATTAAATGCATGAGTGAAAGTGCTGCTGCTGCAAATGCATTGGATCGATATGATGGAACACAGTGTTCCATCAATGATGAGTGATATGAATTGCAAAATAAAAATGTATGGAGTAGTGTTTAAGGATATCAAAAGATGAAATAAACATAAAAGTCTAAAAACTGAGCATTAATTTTGATACATCATTTCAATTTCCCCTGAAACATTTAGCCTAATAAATCAAAAGGACACCATGACCATATTCTGGGTTATTCAATAATGAATTCTAAATCAGAATATCAATAAATACAGATGCAGAAAACAAATAGATAAACGCATTGTGCCAGTAGAAAGTGCTGTGCTTCTGAACAAGGCACAGTATAAATACAAAATGCAGGTTGTTCTTCATGTGCAGGTGTTTGTTAAACAGGTAACAGCTACAGAGAGAAAACATGCTGCTCTGTACTGATAACTGTGAGCCTTTATTAGTATTAGCCCAGAGCACATTTGCAGACACATTTAAAGTCTCCACAGGCCAACTGACAGCTGTGGCTGCAGCCATCATCGCGTCACGTGACACTTCAGAGGAAAGGACATCTCATTTCTCTAAACAGATATTTCCTTGTTTCTTCTCTCCTGGCATGGTTTCCGGTGGGAGGGACTAAGACGCAAGTGAGAGAAACCTGGGTGCAATTAAGGGAATTGAGATGCACCCTAGGAGTCCTGCTTAGTGGCAATGAAATCTAATCTTTTCTTCTGAGCTGCTAGAGCAATATTTAGTAAGCAACAGAGAGAACTCCTAAGCTAGGAAAAGGGGAGGGGTTGACCCTGTTACTGGATGGCATGTTCAGTGAATTTACTCACTCGTGAATTGAATTTACTAGTTTTTTATGTCCGTGAATGTGAAATAAAATGATCAATACATAGGACTTGGTGGTACAGATTTAATTAAATTTAGAACAACAGATAAAGATATATACGTAAACTGATAGATTATATATTGAATAGATATTGTATCAGGCATCACATACCATCAGCATGTGATATTTCTTCCAGATGACCAAACAAATCATTCCTTGATGTGATCATTTTTAATATATCACCGCTTTTATTGAATAATCCAACAATGACCAAGAAATCACCTTTATGTATTTATTACACTTTGACTGTGCACATTAAACAATCACAAACATATGGTAGTCACACAAACACAGGTTTAATGAATAATTCAATCGGAAGGATGAGACTGACGTCATCAGTACTGCAAACCGTGTTATCCAAGCAGCATAGAGTTGTGCAAACTATCATTTCTGGTGTTATTGCATTGTTTCACTTTGTTGGTGAGCTGACTGAATTCTTTAATTAAATGGCTGCCATCAAATGACAGATTAAAAGTTTAGTCTAAAATAAAGTTGTTTTTTAACAAAACAATGATGCAATGAAACACATTACCTGCAGCACATCACATAACCGATTATGATCAGGTCTCACTTGGCTGTGAGACTTGACTTGAAAGCTAATGTATTCATGTAGAGAAGCTCTTTCTTTGACTTTCAGGCTTCTGTCACTTGTGTTTTTAAACAGGAATATGGATTAAGAAGTAATCAAACCTCTGACCTTATGGAATTGTTAGGCATAGTGCTACAGCAGATTGAATCATGGGAGCATTGCTCTAAACTGAATTACACATACAGTAACACAATAATCTGAGAGCACTGGAGAGAATAAGAAAAATCCGGTTGGAACTCGTTCCCTGACCTTTAAGAGCAATGCAGACAGAAAATCAAAGAGGGCTCAGTATCAGTAATTCCCTTAGACAAAGCCATGGAATACCTTGCATACCTATATATCACCGGCCATTTTGCCATCTAATCCATCTAATCTCAAGATATATTTCTTTGAACATGAAATTCACTTGGGAGATAAACATCAAATCTTCAAGTTTGTGTCATGTTTTTTAATGCAGATGAACAAGTTCAGGAGAGGGTGGAATCAGTGGCGTATCCAGAAGATTTTTACTGGGGTGGCCAAGATGGCAATATAGACAGAGCAGCTAGTGTGGGGTGGCGATACTGGGAAAACCTTTATGAACGGCACATGAAGTGTGTAAATGACATTGCTTTGCATCCACATCTAAACATATGTACAGTAAAAATCTTATTCAAAAACTAGGATTCACTGAATTGTTTGTTTTCAATATCAGACTGTTGTTTTGATATTTGACAGTTTTCTATTCCTGTTCTATTTCAACATATTACAGTTTCCAGGAACCTCAGGTAATCTTAGCATAACCTCCATTTTTAATTCAGTAATTGTTTAGGAAAAGTCAAGTTACTCATTTTTAAGAGCCATTCTCATTGGAGAGAATGAATCAGCATGTAACATCAAGTATATTGTATAATCATAAAAGATACATGCAAAGTGATGATGTTTAACTATATTTTTAAATAAATAATTTTCAAATAAATATAAATTAAATACAAACAGCTGAGGTTTACAATTAAAACAGTGCCACGGGCAAACTGCTTAATTTTATGAATAAAATAATGATAACTGTAAACAATTATAACATAAACCAAATACACCTTACCTGCAAATAAGCATTTACTGTTGGCCAGAGTCTTGACTGGGAGAATATTCAAGGCATGGAGACTGTTTGTATAAGCACCCCTTCCTGTTACCTTGCAGTGTCTGTGGAAATACTTTCAAATGAGGCTGTGTTGGACCTGCTTCTCTGGTCTACAAAAACATCTGCAAATAATAACCAAATCAGTCCATCACTGTGAGGCAAGAGCAGAAATGTAACATTCAAATTACATTTAAAATGATTAGGTACAAAGTTAAGTAACAGTTAGTATTACAACTTGTTCCGTGATAATAACATAGAAGGTACTCACAATGTTGTGTAGACTGAAATATTGAATGTCAAAACATACCGTGAGGTCTGGGTGTGGCAGCATGTGCTTTTACAGCCTGAAGAGCCTCTTCTGGTGTCAACATCACCTCTTGTAATGTTATTAGAATCACAAAGAACCTGTGGTTAAAAACAACACAGATGCGACTTTTTCCTGTATTTTTTTTACATTCTGTATTGATATTAATAATATTTTGTATGCTAAAGTGTGGGTTTAATGTGTATTAGCAAATGAATGATACACTGAGCAAAAGTGGATTGTGCTTTGTCAATTTAATCAAATGAGCACAAAAAACAAGTGTGAAATTAGCTAAAAAAGCCCAAAACAGCAGACTGAGCTTTGAATACGGTAAAAAAACAACTCTACTTACAGTCCCTACACTGGTTTATTTTGCACATGTTCTGATAGCTTCAATTACTTTAAATATAACAATAAAAAAATTAGTCAAATCATTTGTGGCATTTAAGTGCAATGTGCCCTGCCTCTGCATATTTAAAATGTCAAATAAGGTATTTAAAAACTATGAAGATTTTACTGGTCTGACTGACCAATAATACACAAAAATAGCTACTCCTGTAAAGACTTAAAGCACAGTCACAGAACAAATGCCCCCTGTTCAATTTCCCACACAAATTTGTTGTATAAATAACTTTAGCAATCTGTAAAACACTTTACATACCTTAATCAATAAATCAGGGCATTTCATATGTCAATATAAAGACAACCATCGACGTTAGCTACTGTGGGGTCTATTAGCTCGTTTTTAGCAGCTGTTAACACGCGACAGGAAAGATTTCACATTCATCAATAGCTTTTAGTGTCTGACCACAAATAGACGTCGTCAACTTGTTGGAGGATGATGCTAGCTCGCCAGCATCCTGCTTGTGACAAGTCTCCTCCAGACCTTAGACTGTATATAAAACAAAAGATAAGAAAAAAAAAAAATCAGGAGAACACACATACACAAAGTGTTGGGGAGAAAAGACATTTGAGAAAAGGTCTTTCATATTTCCTCTCTCTGCTGCTCTTCATTTAAGTAACTGTAAATGTAATGTCTGTAATAAATAACTAGGAGGACTCAAATGCGGATGTAGTGGATTTGAAAAAAGAATGATTTATTGACCAGACTTACAGAGATTGAATGAGGTATAGGGAATGGAGCCCAAGGGGAATGAGACAAGGATGTCGTCTGATGAGAGGTAAGAAGGCAGGCAGAGAATGATCCTGATCATAAAGAGAACAAGGTTAACGCAGTCAAAAAGCACAAGAGGGTAGAAACACATTAATACAAAATTCAAGTGCCGGGGACATGAAATACCATAGTGGGTGAGACAACAATCTGGCAACGAGTGACAAAAAACAAACAAACAGGAAACACGGAAAAGGGGAAACCCAGAGAAACACAAGGAAAATTCTGTTTATTATGATTTGTTAGTTTTATGTTCACCCAAAACAGACATACGTTAAACACCCCAAGAAAATGCATTTCTACGAATGGATGGTTGTAACTTGCCATCCAAAATGGCCACAGATGTCAAGCTGGACAGAAGTGAGGATCTATGCTTATTTGTGTTGTTGAAGGTACAATGAATAAAATTATACAACGCAACACTTGTTTTTGCCCCATTCATCATGAGCTTAACTCAAAGATCTAAGAGTTTCTCTTTGTACACAATAGGTCTATTTCTCTCTCTATTGTTCACAAATCTGTCAAAATCTGTGTTAGTGAGCACTTCTTTGCTGAGACAATCCATCCACCTCACAGGTGTGGCATATCAAGATGCTGATCAGACAGCACGGGTATTGCACAGGGGTGCCTTAGGCTGGCCACAATTAAAGGCCACTCGAAAAACTTTCACTGTTTTGGAGGGGTCTGGAAACCAGTCAGTATCTGGTGTGACCACCATTTACCTCACGCAGTGCAACACATCTCCTTCGTATAGAGTTGATCAGGTTGTTGATTGTGGCCTGTGGAATGTTGGTCCACTCCTCTTCAATGGCTGTGCGAAGTTGCAGTCAGGCTGAGACGACAAGCATGCAGATGGGCTTCCCTGAGACGGTTCCTGACAGTTTGTGCTTAAATTCTTTCGTTATGTAAACCGTTTGTTGCAGCAGCTGTTCCGGTGGCTGGTCTCAGACGATCTTGGAGGTGAAGATGCTGGATTTGCAGGTCCTGTGGCCTGTACTACGAAGGGAGTTCAACCTACTCAGAGTTAACTCGGGGTTATCAGGCAAACTCAGGGTTGACAAACGCTGACTTCCTACACTGGAGTTAAACGGTACTACAAAGGTGAATAAGATGTTGGTTAGTTGAGTCCGTGTTAACTTAATAGGAGTTGGTACGCATTCCCATAAAAGGGGTGTGTTCGGCCGTGCAGGCAGAGTTTTTTGCTCCGTATTTCTCCAGAGGAATGCACGTTGGTAGTGTCAGGAAATTATGAATGTAAAGACATGTTAACGGCAAAATCTAATGTCGTGGTAGACGACAAAGCCAGGGAGGCTTGTTGGCATTGCATTGAGTAAATTTGTAGCCTAATTATTTTCACATTGTTCGTATTGTAGATCAAATCTCTATTAGCCTATGTATTTTATTGGCTCTTCTTTTATGTGTAATATGATTAAGATGTAAAGGTACAACTGCACATAAGGTCCATTGTAATAGGAAAAAAAAGGAGCCAGCAGAGAGGGGTAATAATCTGAGACAGAATTTAATTTCCAAGATTAATCTACAAGTAAAAAACTTAAATATTCTGACATTACAGTCACACATTTGAGAGAAACTTCACTCTGCAAGGCTGCAACATCACACACGTCTGTCGTGTATTATGCACGCACTGGAAAGTAATATAAAATTTTGCAATCGGATTTAGCAGTGAGGAATTACTCCTGAGTTTAGTCCACAATCACTATCATGCACCTTAGAGACTTTGCCTTGGATTGGGTGTATTCAGAAGAGAACAGAGTGATCGATTTTTTTATTACATTAATTTCAGGAAATTTCCGATTTTTCTTGTAAATTTCACACTTTCATCTAGGATTTTTTTTCTCGGTGATTACCCCTCACTCTGGCTCCACACATAAAATAAAAAAAATCTAAATATGCAAAAACACTTAGAATTCAATTATAGACTACAGATGGGCAACATCTAAGAAACTATCCCGTTAATTAATTCCTCTCTAAAATCACAGAGGCTGCAGGGCTCGCTGTCTGAACGTAATGCTGTTGTGTTCAGAACTTCATTGCAGTGGCAGTTGAACAAATCAGGATGAAATCTAAACATGTTTTATGAAGTGGTGTCTATTAATATCCAACTTCTCATCATTAACACGGAGTACAGATGTGGTGTGCAGTCCAACAAAACCATGCTCGGAGCAGTCTAGAGATGCAGCGTTAATTGCCATGGCAACTGACCTCGGTAACACCTATCCACCTTTCGTAGTACGTGTTAACCGGGAAGTTACACCCAACGTCACGCAGTTACTCCTGAAGTTACCTGGATAAGCCAGTTACCTCGCTTCGTAGTACGGGCCACTGGGCTGGTAATGGCGTTACCTAATCAGGATACAAAAATAAAGTTACTGTATTCTGTTTCAGTACACAAAATAAAGACAATCAGATTACAGGTACATTTTGTAAAAACTAAGGGATTACTCACAGGTATTACTTTAAGCAGAAAGTTTCCATGAAACAGAAAACGGAGTGCTATTTACATATGTTTCCTGTAAAAACACAAAGCTAAGGAGGGATTTGTTGCAGATACTGATTGGTGTGTAGCCAGAAGTTGAATGTGGTTACGGCTCCACCCCGTCATGCAGACTGTGCTGACTGATTCCAGCTCCCGGTGAGTGAAAATGGCAGCCGGACCTGGGACCGCACACAGCCTCCGAGACCGACGGAGTCCAGTCTGACCACTGGGAATGCAGTACGAAGGTGATTTTCTTGCTGGTTTGTCTCTTTTCACCCTGGGGCTGAATCAACTAATGAGGCTATGTTTGGTCCTGTTCATGCCGTGTTCACTTGGAGGCTGCTGATCGCACTTTCGTTGCTCTCTTGCCCGGTGCTGCTCCCTGCAATCATTCCTCACCGGGTTCCCCCGCCCCTGGCCTGAAAACCTCCAGTGCTTGAGTAAAGGTGTAAATCTAAAACACACACTCTGGTATTCCGAGCTCCCAGTATGGGTGGAGTGAGCTAATTTGACCAGTAGTTGCAGGCTAACTGAGCTAATTAGATAATGGCAGCTAGCTAGCAGCAGTTAGCTGACTTGTTATAGCAACAAGCAAAGCTATGTGCCCATCAGGGAACTCGTAAATCACAGAGTTGAGGCAGAGCAGCCGGGAAACAGAAC
>NW_024041373.1:2680434-2706375 GCF_014851395.1 Micropterus salmoides
TGTTATTTTCTAATTGTTTTGCAGCCGCACCTCCTCACACCGTGTGGGAAGGAGTACACAGACCTGCAGCTCTTAAAACGTCCACGAGGCCGACAGAGAGCAGAGGAGAGAGACATCGACGTAACCTGGTCGGTTTTAACAGAGTTGCGGCTTTTATGAGAAATCCCAGCAGGTCTTGTCTCCCATTAACACCAGGAGCATTCAGCAGCTCAGCTGTTGTGTAAAATACAGCAGCTGACTGCTGGAAGGAACTTGTATCATTTCGGTGCTGGGTAAAAGCTCTGGCTCTTTGCCATAAATTCCTCTACATAGGAAAAACGCTGTATGTATTAAATTCAAAGATATTGCTGCAGTTTCTTTCAAATGACTTTGCTCGTGATGTCTGGATTTAATACAGATATAAGGCTGTGACGTACAGGCACGTTCAGTCACACGCCGTGCTTCTAGCCTCGCTGTTGACGTCAAGCTCACCTGGCTCGCCCTCACTCACACAGGTCTCTCACACCAAAGGCAGGTGTCTTATCCACTGTTTCATCACCACCCATTTTACACTGGTAACAGATAGGTACTCGGTATCAAGACTCATTTAGAAAACAGAACAGTCTGGAAACAATATTTTTCCATACTTATCCAGTCCTTGAAATGACTAAAATCAAAGTCCATACCGTGTAGGAACTCTGTTCAAAGTACCTAACATATATGGTGTATAGAGGACACTGCAGATTGTATCCCATCATTTTAACATGCAGGTCAGGTTTCATTCCTGTTCATGTGGCTCAAATCACAATCACTTCCGAGAAGACAGTAAATACGATCGCTACAAACTGTGAGTCAAATTTATTCTGTGACCACTGATTTTCAAAATAACACCTCAACATCCTGTTTCATGTGGAAACTTGTTACATAGAAGAATTGCACATTTAAGACGTCTCTTACTTGTACATGACAGCCAGCGCGTTGATCTCCACCTCTCGACCCATTGCTGGAAAACAGACAGTACCATTAATCTCACTGTCATCACAGCACAGAGAGCAAACAAGACAGCATCAAATATTTCACCAAAATAAAAAGGGGTCCACGAATCATTAAAAACAGTCGTACCTGTGGGTCCTGAAGCTTGTACAGATAATCCTCAAAATCGCCTTCAATGAACTGCAACGAAGGAGACACGAGTGAAACAACACAGTCAAACAAGAAAAAGTTCTTGTTTTAACTCAGAAGTTAGTCTCAAGTCTCGGCTTTGACGTCTCACATCAACTACAAGTCTTAAACGTTGCGTTTTGAATCGGAGGCTAGCGTTGCCTCTATGAAGGCAGGTTTTTCATCCCACCTTCAGCTTTCGACGTGTTCGGACAGTCGGGTTTGTGTCAAGCGCACCTCGATCTTCATGATTTATGATGCCTCTTTTAACCTCACGCTCATTCACGCACACTTTGGTCTGTTGTGATTGTCTAGTTGGCTGCTACAATAGTCTGCTTTGGCTCATATCAGCCACTGTGACCAATGGATGAAGGAGGAAAATTCTGGTGATGTTCTATATGTTTGAGTACCGATTGCTAAAAACTACGGTGTTCAGCTGTTTTAAGAAATAATGACCTGTTTTTTAAAGATACCGGCCTTCAAGCAACCAATGAGCTTGAAGTGGCAATCAGAAAGTACTGAGATGCGGATAAACACATTGTTGGTTTTGGTCTTACTGAACACACCAAACTGATCTTTTATAGAATCAAACATCAATCATCTGCTGCTACATTACTTTGTATTCTGGCTCTAGTTTATTTATTTGTTGTTTGTTTCTCCTTCCTGTGGATAACTGCTATGATATGGACAACACATCCAGATCATTTTACAAGTAGCTTCAGTGAAGTCTGACTTCAGAAAATACTTGGTAAACCCTCGATCTGCTGGAACCACATTACCAGGCGACAGATTTTCAAGGTAGCCGCATTAACTCGAAACTTTAAGAGTGTCAAGGTGAAAGGAGGAGTCAAACGGGGGGGGGTTTAATTAAATTGGAAAAGAGGCAAATTAAACGATCCATTTCTAAACCTGCGAGAGCTCAAAAAAAAGACCACAATGCAGCAGCGTGCAGGTCTTCAGACAAAGACCTCATAATGACACCTCATGTTTGAAAACAGTCACCTTTATCCAACATTCTGGGAGATGTCCGAAAGCCCTGCTGTAGTTTAGGCGTCATGACTATTTCACTGTCATAAAAACACTAACTTTTGCTTTCAGTTCCTCCTCCTGTCATTCAGCTTCAGTTATGAAGCTTTCGGTTCAGATCCACAAAAACACAGACACAAAACCTGCTGTCTCATCCCACAGGTTCACAATCATTTCTGTTTTTTTACATTTCTCTGTAATCCTGGATCGATTACAATTTACGGCAAGATTTGCATCTCATTTTCAGCTACTTGTAACGCTGCAGATTCATAGAGAGAAGCTTAATGTACTCAGCAGCTACCACTAAAGACTTTGAATTTGTGACAAAAATAACTCATTTAGAGAAATTCTCAATATCTATGTTTTGTCATATTATCACATCCCACTGCAGACTACAAACAACAATATTATTTCATTTAGTCATGCTATGAAGAGAAAAACAACCCTCCCCAAACCTAAATAAAACAACTTTAATGACAGTTGGTTAGGTTTAATGCTCTGACTGGGTCACTTATGGTGCACATACCGCCTCATAGCTCTCTCTGTTCTGCTTCAGGAACTCCACACATTTGGCCCGGACTTCAGTATGAAGGCTTTGGCAATGCAGCACCTAGACGGGGTCAAAGGTCAACAGTGTCAAACGCACATTAACAATTAAGGTCACACGGTCAACATGCAGACATGTACATATATAATTTCCATGATTTGTTAACCAAGTTTTTAAAACTTGTATCACTTGCTGCCTGAGCTCACGCTCCTTTAACCACACTACATTAAGAACTCAATTCTGGAAAGTGACAAATGTAAATATTTTACAGCGTAAGTTCATAAATGTTAACAGTTGGCTTTGAAACTCAGCCTAAAACCTTGCTACTAAGGTTAACTTTTATCCGGCTAACATTAAGACAGTTGCTAGCCTGCACCAGCACAACAAACAGACCAAGCCCTGCTTTTCACCTGTGTTCAGTAAGCTAGTTGGAAAGTTAACGCTAGCTGTTTTTCTTCAGTTGTACCACTTTACCTGCTCGGCGACAGCCCGAAACAAGCACGACCCGTCTTTGGCAATTTTCTTCCGATGCAAACCGATTGATTTCAAGTAGTCATCCATTAATTTCTCTGCTCCTCTCTCCTCATTACTTTGCATGCTTCCGCCGCCGTCCATGCTAGCGGGGGGCTAGCAGCTAGCCGCTAAAGCTAGCTGGTTTGCTAATACCTGCGTGTTTGACGGTTAACGTTAGCGATTAAATCTTTTAGACGCCACCGGCTACAAGTTGTCAATATCGCCCCGAGTGAGTTTAAATTTCTACATCTAAGGTCTAACGAGTGTCAAATACAACACCAGTTTCTAGTTTCGTTTTCCAGGAATCCCTGCTCATGCCAGAGACTGTATTCCTGATTGTCAGAAAGTGAAACTAGTGCAGTTAACTTTAGCTGGCAGTTAGCAGGCAGGCTAACAGCTAGCAACACACCCCCTTCTTCCTCTACGGTGTCAAGTAGACAGCTACGCGTCAGAGTATTTCCTGTTAATCTACCAAAATAAAAGTCTAAACAAAATAAAATTTAAAACTGTGATTTGTGTGTTTCAAAATAAAGACGTTTACCATCAAACAGAATACAATACAATTAATGGTCAAGACCTTAAATATGAAAACAACATAAATAGAGAAGATGAATGACTTACTGAATTTTATTTAATACAAAAAACTGTCACACTTTTCAAAATAAAACCCTCTCTGTCAGATGTCACAAGACCCCCGGAATATGCTATCAAAATAAAAGCTTTGCCTACGTAATACTTCACACACACATAAGGATAACTTAATAAAGCATGCATTTTAAAAGTAACACGTGAATTGAATGAAACCACAACTACAATCTGTTTGTTTTTCATGGTGTGTTTGACTTGCGGTGCAGGACTGTCACATGCGGGAGAAGTCCCGCGAAATCCTAAGCCCCACGTGGTGGGTCAGACGAAATAACCATGTGGTCATCACACGGCAGGACACCGCCCACTGTGGGCTGGGTCAAGCTGCACCGGAAACAGGCATTCATGAAAAACAAATGGGGCAGAGGAACAGAAATTGAATGGACTGAATACAGAATAAAATGTTGCATACTGAAATAGAATAATCTATCCCCAATAATGCCTTGGACGTGTTCTAGACAGACACACAAATATACAGACTTTAGTACTAAATATGAGGGAAAAAAGAGACATCATAAATCTGTACACTGTTTTGTCTACAGGTAATTATGCAGCTCAACCTATATGAAAGCTACAGTTTCCAATAATAGACGAAAACCATTTTCCATATGTTAAGTGCAAAATTGCATTCTTGTTTCCTGGAAACCCTTTAGGAAACTTATTTTATATATATATATATATAACACAGCATACAAGGATCAGTAAGGCATCACCTCTAAAATTACACACTTCCACCTTTGCTAAATGAACGCAGGAGTAAAATACTGGTTTCTCTCAAATATTATCACAAGTATTTTAAATGTAACTGAGCGTCTGAACTGTAATTCATGTTTCAGTCCAGGTTAAATTTTGAAGAACGAGTGGATTCGTAAGAGATTATGAGACAATGGGCCCTTGGGCACTTTTCCATCTTTTCTTCTGTGGTAGTTCTTCAGGTTAACATGAGCTTTGTGGAAAACAGATCCTGCACTTTAGTACTCGCTGGAGATGAAAGTTTCCCAAAGTTTCCTGGCACTACAGATCCACACGGAAACGCCTCTCCACAGACATCACACAAAATACTGTCACCAAATTACATAAGATCGGACTTGGCATTAGTAAAATCTAGTTTGTTAAAGAATCAGGAATGAAAAAAAGTGAGCCCTCGGGCCCCGGACATTTTAAAGCTCATTCAGAGGAAGAACGTCATAAGTACATTTACTCAAGTACTGTACCTAAGTACACATTTTAAGTATCTGTACTTTACTTGAGTATTTCCATTCATGACACTTTCTACATCACTTTGTAGCCTACTCCACTACATTTATCTCAGTAGATTTGAGATTTTTTATTATATATTTATTATATAATATATATATATTGCCATAGGAGAGCAACAACCCAGCAGCAGGACCGCTACCTCCGCCTTTGTGCAAGGAGGAGCAGGAGGAGCACTGCCAGAGCCCTGCAAAATGACCTCCAGCAGGCCACAAATGTGCATGTGTTTGCTCAAATGGTCAGAAACAGACTCCATGAGGCTGGTATGAGGGCCCGACGTCCACAGGTGGGGGTTGTGCTTACAGCCCAACACCGTGCAGGATGTTTGGCATTTGCCAGAGAACACCAAGATTGGCAAATTCGCCACTGGCGCCCTGTGCTCTTCACAGATGAAAGCAGGTTCACACTGAGCACATGTGACAGACGTGACAGAGTCTGAAGACGCCGTGGAGAACGTTCTGCTGCCTGCAACATCCTCCAGCATGACCGGTTTGGCGGTGGGTCAGTAATGGTGTGGGGTGGCATTACTTTGGGGGGCCGCACAGCCCAGAACCAGAGGTAGCCTGACTGCCATTAGGTACCGAGATGAGATCCTCAGACCCCTTGTGAGAACATATGCTGGTGCGGTTGGCCCTGGGTTCCTCCTAATGCAACACAATGCTAGACCTCATGTGGCTGGAGTGCGTCAGCAGTTCCTGCAAGAGGAAGGCATTGATGCTATGGACTGGCCCGCCTGTTCCCCAGACCTGAATCCAATTGAGCACATCTGGGACATCATGTCAGCACATTCAACTATGTAAAAGGAGTATTTGATGAGATTATTTCATTCATTCAGATCTAGGATGTGTTATTTTAGTGTTCCCTTTATTTTTTTGAGCAGTGTATTTTATATATATTTTATTTGAGTCTGGATAACTGTGACACATTACTCCCTTTAGCTTAAGTTTTACAAACCAAACAGTAAATAGGTTGATCAAGACCCAGCAGATTTATTCCATGACAAAACTCAAATGGGATGTTTTTCTGCATTGAGTATTTTTACTTTTAATACTTTAAAGTACATTTTCCTGTTGATGCTTACTTACTTAAGTAACACTGCAGGACTTGTACTAGAGTATTTTATTTTAAAAGTGAGGTATTAGTACTTTTACATAAAATAATGGTAATAATAATAATAATAATAGTAGTAATACTTATTATTAAATCTCCTTATTCACTGTCTTGGTGAGAGTAGATGATCAGATTATTATGAAGCTACAGCTAGCAGCCAGTTAGCTTAGCTAAGCATGAAAACTGTAAACAAGGGGAAACAGATAGCCTCATGGTCACTAAAGATCACCAATGTTATTATAATTGATCCCGAGGGGAACACAAGTGTCTGTATAAAGTTTAAAGGCAATCCATCCAACAGTTTTTGAAATATTTAAACATCCCACATCGCTGGCGTAGCTAAAAGTTATGTTGAAGCTCAAACATTTAGAGATGTGGCGCCACCTGCTGGTGAAGTTTCTTTGTGTTCACCTACAGTATTGAGGCCTTTTTGGTTTGGATTGGATGTGCTAATTTTTAATATCACACTGAAATGAATATCAGAAGTCCACTAGATGAAGAGGACGAGCTGAATCCAGATCAGTGGCCAACACCCAATCTCTCTTTGCCTCTTTGCACTCTGCAGGACTGAAAATCAATACTGCTGTGTGTGACAGGACGAGATGGAGCAACCACAGAAAGCCGGAAACAGGAGACAAAGGGAGGAGAGGAGAAGAGAGTAGGAGGAAGAGTTTAGCCTAACTACAGAAGGATGGAGAAAATACAGGAGGAGAGTGAAACAATGTAAATAAGAGGTTGAAGTCTTGGATGGATATCTGAATGGGGAGTAAGTATTCAGATCCTTCACTTAAAGGTCCAGTGTGTAATATTTAGGAGTACGTACGAAGGAGAAGAAGAAGAAGAACAACAACAACAACAAGTTGTAGTAGTAGTTATAATCGTCTGGTTTAGAATTAAGAAAAGATGAGAAATTTGGGCAAATGGAGGCCCACACATATTATTTAGCACAAGAATCAATAGAGCGTGTCGACCACATGGACGAGGGTTTTTTTTCCTCCTTAAATCTTGATTCCAAAAAGAGAAATAATGTGCACATGGGACATAAAGAAGTATACAGAACTTAGATTAGTGCAAAATTATGTATTGCATGTACATATTTTGCAAACATGTCATTTGTAATGTGGTTATAAAGGATAAACTAGATTTCATTTATCTAACGCTTTTATCCAAAGCGACTTACAATTGCTATATATGTCAGAGGTCGCACGCCTCTAGCAACTAAGGGTGTTTAAGTGTTTTGCTCAGGGACACATTGGTGGATGTGTCATAGTGGGGATTAAACCCCGGTCTCTCACACCAAAGCCATGTGCCTTACCCACTGCTCCACCACCCCCCAATGTGATGTCCACTCTGGACTTGTTTGTACACTCTGATAATGCTAATCCAACACATCTTTGTAGTAGCGTCCACGTGGATTCCACATTCCAACTTAAGAGCACATGAACACACACTGAAGTCGGAAAAACACCTTCACAACTCGGGAAATGGGACCATCCGAGAAGCACGTGAATGCACCGTGAGCCACTGGTTGCAATTCGCAGCCCTCACCACTAGATGTCACTAAAACTTACACACTGAACCTTTAAATAATCTGTTGCCTTCATAAACATATTGAACATTCAACATTGACGTGACATTTAAACTTATTAACTGTCCCTTTAACTGGCATTATTTCTGATGAAAAACTCTGTTTCTCCCTGAGGCTTTGACCTTTTGACCAAGAGAAGGAGAACTCTTCAGCTCCCATCTTCCTCCTCATCTCGTATGCACCCTCTCTTTCTTATTTTATCCTTCTGACCTCTTCTGCACCTGTTTTTCACTTCCTTCTCTCTGCTCCTCACTTTACATCTCATCTTCCTCCTTCCACTCGCCAGTTCTTTCCCCTTTCTCCTCCTCTTTTTTCTCCTTTAACACCATTTACCAAAATCTAATAATGACCTTTGTGTGCACTTGTGTGTGGGTTGGTGTTTTTTTTTTGTTGCCCTCCCTGAACCTTCACTCAGGCTGATTATTCGCCCGAGCCCGGAGCTGCTCCCAGCCAATGGACAGACTTACTGCTTGCCGTCATGGAGACCCTACAACATGCCAGGTAACCGTGGCAACCACTGAGGAGGGGACAGGACCCATGGCGATTGACACTTATCCTCCCACTCGTGTGGCGAGTGTGGTGCGTGACCTTCATCCCTGATTTCTCTTCAAAACCAGCCTCCTAAATTCTGTTTTTCTCTCCTTTCTAAGTGATGTTCAGATAGTTTCAGCTCACCGTTACATGACTCTGTAGTACTATAACGTAGTACTAGTACCAGTGAGCGGTACTGCTACTACTGCTTCACAGCTGGTGAAATCTCTGCACAAACGGGTTTCGATTTTCTTTACCACCGTAACGTGATCTTCCAGGCACGTGAGTACATTTGAGAAAAGACGAGGTGTGAGTAGAAGTGAGTCAGATGAAATTCAACTTTATTGATCATTGCAGCAGCAAAACAGTAACAGGATACAGCAGAGATAAAAATGAAATAAATTTTTTAAAAAGCAAATAATGTAAGAGGAAGACGATCTGAGGTGATCGTGGGGAGGCTTTTGTATTTCATGCTTCTTCTTGTTTTTGTTAAAATAAACGTGTAAAATGAACCAGAAATCAGCTCTCAGCACCTTTTATAGGACATTTCATATAAAACAACACGTGTGTGCAGGTTTTATTTTAGTATAGCTGCTCCGTGCAGTTTGTGGCAGTTTCAGGTTTAAGTTTGAACTGCGTTGAAATCACTTCCTGTCACTACCTGATTGTTTCCCACAGGATCAGAATTACAAGCTCTGTGCAACAATATTAAACAAGTTAATTAACAGACCAGAATAAGAAAAAACAATAAAAAATACCTGGTTTTATTAAACCTTTATTTGTTATAATGTGCAAATTGTATTCTGGGTTTACAAAGTGGTTTGAATTCACCTTCTTAGGTGTGACTTCAGTTCCACTTCCTCAGCTCTTACGCTCGCTTGAACCCAATGTTAGGTTGTTAGCGAGGAGGTTGGCAAGTTTGGAAAATTCACTGTAGGCTTCTAATAATATGCTTTATACAGTTAAAATCAAGCAACGCGAGTAATAAATACAGAAAATTAATCACAAATCAGAGAGAACATGGCTTTACTGTTCTGTTAGCGTTTTATTTTCCCTGTAGCTTTGTGGACGTCCTTTTAACAAATGTGTCATTGTAGAAATAAGAAAAATAAACAATTGTTATCTGAGGGAGCAAACGTTCCTGTTGTTAACAGTAAAGAGTGCAACTTCTTTGCACTTCAGCCGGCTAGCTTCAATCTCCCCTTCGCTTTAAGTTGTTTTTCTTCTTTTACAAATGAATGTGCAGCAGAGGTAACGGAGCATTCACTACAACAAAACTTTTAAAACTAGTAGCTTAACATCTGCTGACCTCCAGAGGTTTAACTTAAGTCACCCGGCTGCAGTGACGTACAGGTGGACACTGTGACATCACTTCTGACCACACCAATCAGTGAAGCTCAAGAGACGACAGCAAAACACTGCTATCCGACACATTCTCACTCCCATCTCGTCACATATGGACGCTTGGTCAAGACCCCTTGACGTCACTTTTTAACGCCCTGGGTACCCCTTTAATGTTGTTTTTGGACGTGTAGGGCTCCACAGTCAAGGTAGCAATAATAAATATGCAACGTCCAGTAAGACTTTCAAAATAAAACCAGTGGTTAACGACATGAAACGTCGCAATTTGGTTGCAGTTTAGGAAAAGGTCATGTTTTGGGTTAAAATACTTAACTTCCGTAAATTAAGTAACATTACTTAAGTAGCTTATGTAACCTACGTTACTCCACTAAAAACAATCAGTGATGACTTTTTGTTTCACACGGGAAACTAACACAAGTCTCTTGCCCACACGTCTACACCAAAGTTATAGGGCTTCCCACAGAGCGCTACAAACTGACGCCAACGGGTCTTGTCAATATGTGACGGATAGGGAGAGAGAACGGGTTGGCTTTTCAACCTGATGTTAAGTTACGCTGATTAAACTGTTGCGTTTCTGGAGCGGAAAAAGGACAGTGGCGTGTCGTGACCATCGAAGGTCATGTGTTGTCTCACGGGTCTGATGCTGCATTCAAATGACATGGGAAAGATGGTACGAATGAGCTTCAGTTAAAATAAAATATTAAACGTGTCCACATAATACAGAGCATCGTGGTGAGGTGTCAAAAATACATTAACTAATGTGCAAGATTTAATAATTTGTGCTCGCAATTTAGCATCGTTTATCACCTTCATGCCATATTGTCTTACATCCTCCCGTCTCCCTTCAAACGTTATGGATTAAACATGCTTTTAATTTCATCTTGGAGATTTGTGGATATACTTCATAGGCTTTGGCCATGTGTTCACCTTTTCCCTCATCCCTTAACTATATTTCACAGGATAACGTAAGTAAATAATCGAGTAACTGCATCAGAAGGAGAGAATCAATGTACTAATTCTTTGTCAAACCTCCGGCTGAATGAATGTGGCCAAAAGGCAAAATGTATAATATATTATATCCAGAGAATTAATTTACTGAATCATAATATCTTACGATTATGAATTACAATAAATAATGTTCTTTAAAATATATTCTCTGGTCTCCGGCCCCGCCCACGTGAACAGGAAGTGACATCAGACCTGCTGGATGCGCTGGTAGTTTTGGATATAATAACCTGAAAGTGACTGAAACGGTTGTGGTGTTGAACTTTCTGGTTTTGTGAAGAGTGCTTAAAAAAAGGCTTAGTAATTCTAAAATGACTCTTTTTCTTTTTGTCTCAGAAAACTACATATAGTGCAACTTTAAATTAAGACATTTCAGACTCTTAGGAGCCCCGCGTAGTTATGTAAACACAAATACATTATCAATATACAACACAAATATTAGAAATATCATCACTGTCCTCCAGAAACCTTGTACCTTAAGAAATCCTCAAAACTCAAAGAGTCAGCGGTTAAATGATGCTCATCACAGGAAACCTTTGGTAATCATTTTTTAAACAAATATTTATAACTTCTACGATAGTAAACTAGAATAATTTTGTGTTTGAACTGATGGTTGGATAAAACGAGCCAGTTGAAGACATCAACGTAACCCAATGATTAACTGATTAATTGAAAAATATTAATAATTAGTCGTTAGTTGCCGCCATAAAACAGATACAAAAGATACAAAAATGTTTGTTTGGAACAAACCCTTTTTAAAAACATGTAAATCAGGATGTTAATGACCTTTTCGCTTCATCCTGATGGCATCTGCACCAACTGGTTATAAGATACTTTATCATCACTGCAAAGAAACACACATTTGAACATTTTAACGAGCTGATGAGATAACTGGATTATTTTAGCCATGTTAGCAGTGAGCCTCTTTGGACTGCTATGATGGTCGGGCAGTCGGTCCAACTCCTTGGTTCAGACTCAGATATCTCAATGAAACCTGGCAGAGACGTTCACGATCCCCTTATGATGATTTGTAATAACTTTGATGATCTCTTAATGTTTAATCTGGCGCCATCATCAGGCCAAACGTTGCAATTTATTTAACACTGTTATATGACCAAATAGCTATTATCTGTTAGCATGCTAACAAGCTAAACTAGAGACGGTGTACATGGTAAACATGTTAGCATGCTGATGTTAGCATTTAGCTCAAAGCACTGCTAAGCCTCAGCTAGCACGAGCTGTAGACTGGTTTCCAGAGCAGGTCACCTTGTTTTAGGAAACACGACCCCAAAACAGAAACGTCTGCATAAATCATGGCGTTATGGAAACAGGTGAAATAATGTTTCACATCTTCTGATAAATGAGTTTGTCTTAGCAGTGATTTTCTCTACAGCGAAACAACAGAATCACAGACGACCTTTACAGCAAAGCGTCTCGTGCGTGAGAGGAGGACTTCTTAAGTGCAGGGTTTCTGGAGGACAAGAGAGACAGGCAATAAATAGGTCACACGATTAAATAGCTAAGAGTTCAGTGATTATATGACTTGGCTAAAAGCAGGCAGGAATGCAGCAAAAATCACGAGCATGATGCAAAAGTTGAATAAATTCGAAACGTTCCTTATCTGTGTGTTTTCAGTGCATTGAGCATAACAGGAGCTGATTGACATTCTCATACATAGTGTGACAGTACCTTGGATACATTACAAAGCTTTACATCCACCACTTCAAAAGTCCAGAGGATGGATAGAAGAGGAAGGAGGAAGAGAGAGGAGAGGAGGAAACAAAGAGAGAAGAGGAGGGGTAAGGAGGAGAGGAGCGAAGACGATGGATAGAAGAGGAGGAGGGGAGAGATAAGGGAACAGGAGACAAGGAGAGGAAAGGAAGAGAAGAGAGAAACAAAGAGAGACAAACAAGTAGAGGAAAGGAGAAAAGGAGAGGAATCGAGGAGAGGAAACGAGAGTAAGCAAAGAGAGGGGGAGAAGAGAGGAAAGGAGAGAAGGAAAGCAAAAAAGGAGAGGACACAAGGAGAGGTAATAATGATCTGTGAGGAGGATGAGAGGAAAGGAGAGAAGAGGAGAGGAGAAGAAACAGGGATGGGAGAGAAAAAGAGGAGAGGAATAGAGATGTAAGGAAACAAGGAGAGAAGAAAAAGATGAGAGGAAAGAAACAAGATCAGGAGAGGAGAAGAGAGAAGGGGAGAGAAGACAAGGTCAGGAGAGGAAGACGAGGAGGAGGAGGAGAAAAGGGGGGAAAAAGCATTTACACAGGAGTCGTCAGACCAAGGTAACCGAGAAAGGAGTGTTTGGTGGATGACGACAAAGAGGAGGAGGAGGAGGAGGAAGATGGAGGAGAGCGTGGTTTCAGAGAAATGAGCGTCGTGATGGGGAGGAGAGGAGACAAATCCCTCCACCCTGCCCGGTCAGAGAGTGAGGGGTGAAGAGGAGGAAGAGAGGAGGAGGAGGGTGCAGCAGTGTGTGTGTGTTCGCCGGCGTGTGCAGCCGCTGTACGTGTTTGCTTGAACGCTGATTGTCTCCGTGCACGTACGACCGGTGCGTGTGCACGTCGCCTGGGTGTTTGACCTTGCAGTGGAGGCGCAGACTGTCCCTCCGCTTGGCGCTGTAGGGGCAAAGGTCGCACGTGAACGGCCGCTCCCCTGTGTGCACGCGCACGTGCTCTACCAGCTTATTGGCTGTCCGCGTCAGGTGGCCACACCGGTCGCACCGGTACTGGTTGCCTTGGCGGTGACCCTGGAAGTGAACCAACAGCTCCTGTTGCCCTGGAAACGACCTCTGGCAGATGCGGCAGCGGTGCTCAGAGGCGCTGTTCTCCGGCTGGGTTGCCATAGCAACTGACGGAGCGCTGCTTGAGGCAGTGGAGGCGGCAGGAGGGGTGATGGGGCATCTGGGAGTCAGGAGAGGAGAGAGGGGTTAATAACACACACCTGCCTGATCCTGCAGACTTCAATCAGGCCAAGACCACATGTTCCCCGACAGAGACGATCAGGCTGTTTGGGTCCCGATCGATTTGGACACCTACCAATAACGAACCAATAAGGTTGATTAAACTTGATCCTGACACTGAAATAACAGCTGCAGCCTGTTAAATCGTGTTTTTTACCAAATCTAAATAGCTGTTTTGGTTCAAACTACTGAGTTCATAATCTCAAATTATTGGTCTGCTCTGATCCAAATAAAAGCTGAATGAAACAGTGAGAAAGTGACTCCTGAAGCTGAAGTGATCTGATCAGCTGGATCGTTTCACCACAGAAGAAGTATAACTCTGTTGGAGTAGGAATGTGAGACGCTGATATCACACGTCTGTGACAAGTGACAAACTGACGTATGGCAACATATTTTGGGAAATGGTGATGATAGGTCAAACTTGTGGAAAAGTTGTGGTGACTGGTCAAAAAATGCAAGCCGTGCTCCAACTCAATTCACAGAGATTTGTTGAATTTAATAGTTGCGATTGTGACATTTCGAAATCCTGGAGAGACTGATATGCCAGGATGTATGCAGATGATTTAATTATTTGTTCATTTAAAGACAATCAAACACACACACACACACGTTTTCAGTAACTTTGACTGATGCGACCGCCACTCACTGCTGTCACATTGTTTCAATTTCAGCGATTCTGATTCTACTTATTGAAAATGGTCCTTATCGAATCTCGGTTCTGATTCACCACAGATCTTGTCAGCGCTCGGTGACATTCATCCTCTTCCTCTCTGCTCATCTTCCTCTTCATGGCTAAAGTGAAAGTAGTTTCTGTTTTAGGGGCGTCTCTGGGGACTCGTATCTAAAAAAAAATATATTGGAATAATCTGTTGACTTCATTTGTTTCCCGTCAGTATAAACGGAGAACGTCAGCTCATCTGTGTTTTGTATCTGAGTGTGGGACGTTGCTACTGTTAGCGTTAGCTGTTTCTGTAGCATCAATGTAGCTGAGATAGCGCGACTTAATGAACGTGGTGCGTTCCTTCACGCTGTGTTGAGGTAAATCCTTCGTTCATATTGGAGCAGCATTCCTCCCTCGCACCAAACATCCTTACTGCAGGTGTTGCATTTTGCTGTGTCGTTCTCTTTTTAAGGATGTTAGGTCGGCGCAGCAGGTCCTGGCAGATACGTGTAACTTGTATGGATTGTAAAATGCTCACTGCAGTTCAATCGGGAGCGCGACTCAAATATGAAAAAAGTTAGGAACCAAAGCAGATTCGAATCAAATCCACGGTTCTTGGAAATGTGGTAAAAGTTCCAGTTTAAAACCGGTTCTCGATACCCAAGCCTACTTACTGTCACACTGTCATGACTTACAGGGACACTTGAATGGGATGGGGCCATTGTTTGTGTTAGCAGTAAACACAATACGACACGTTACAATGTGTGCTGTGAAAAGTATTGTTCCACAGCGTGATGAGGAGTTACACACTGCTGGTAAAAATTAAAACAAATGTGCCATGGCAAGAAATTCCCTGGAAGAAGCGTTAAATCTTATAAAACATTTTGTTTTCTCAGTTAAATTCATGTTAATGGGGCTTTATTGGCATGGGAAACAGACATTACCAAATGTCTGCAAGTGGGAAATAAAAACATGTACATAGACAGAAGTATTAGACAGTCAGCGTTTTCATTTATAAACATTTATTTGAAGCCAAGAGTCTGAGTGAAATATATCCGCATGGCATGATTTTAGCTCATGTAGACACATCACTATCCGTATGTCTGTCTGCAGCTACATGGCAAGAAACTCAGAACAGAAATACCAAAAGATGAGTTACATAGTTGTTCTTTTTTATTGTAAAATGAGTACTTGTTAGTTAAATCTGAGATCATGAGATTTAAATCTTTTTTTTAATGTTATGAAATTAAAGTAGTATTTTAGAGAAAAAATACCTTTTCATTATTAATTCAAGAGTCAACAATTCAAAAGTAAAACAGTCATAATTTTTTGAGATTTAAGTCAAACATTGATCAAAAACAGTATTATAACTAAATATTCACTGTGCATAAATATTAGATGTTTTTTTTCTAAAGATTACAACTTTTTTACAAGATTTTGTCTTTTTCTGAAAATTTTATTTTATATTTCTAATTTTATTTTCCTTAGAAATCTTAATTTTTCAGTGGTGCTAAAAGTCACAGCACTCAATACATAATTTAATGCATGTTGGTTACAGCTTTTTAAGAACTGAACTGAAGAGATCGCTATCAAAATATTTGTTTATGTTGAAAAACATTTAAAGTGAGCCCACCTCACATCTCCGCTGGCTCCCGTGTTCCCATTCAAGTGCGTGCTGGCGTGAGCCCTCATCTCTGCCTCCTGATTGGTCGAGTGGTCGCACACGCTGCAGTGCAGCGAGAAGGAGCCGTGCTCCCATTGGCGGTGTTCTGTCATGTGACTGTGGAAAAGGGCACGCCTGTCCGTCTCAAAACCGCACACATGACACCTGGAGGTGGAGAGGCAGGTTATTAGGTGTTGCAGCAGAAGATATTTGATCGACAGAGATGTTGTGTACAACTGCTACTACTTCCATCTTTTACTGCTTAGTAAAAACAAATAAAATAAAACACAATTGACTGAAAATCCAGGCTTTTCAACAGCACGTCATATATCTAGCAGGCATGTGATTGGCTAAGGACAAAAAAGCAGAGGATGGCGTGGTGCGATGCTGTGGGGGGAGCGCGTGGTCGTGGGGTCTGGGGGAATTTGATGTTAGCTTTACATTTTAACATAAGTTTATACAATTATCATTACAATATTAAAAAGTTTTTCACTCAGACATTAACAAGAAAAAAGTGAAACAATTGAAGAAAGTGAGCACCCTTCACATTTTTGTAGAGCTGCAATGATTTTGATAAAACTAACACCTTTATATTTACAGCATGTGCTACTTTGCACCTGAATAATTTGACAGGATTTAGTATTGATAACTGTGTGAAACTATCTTATTATTTTTAGTGTAAATAAGAGTCAACCATCTTTTTAGGATCTATCTATGTTTAATAACTATTATTCTATCATAATCTTATTTTTAACACTTTATTCTATGTATATGTGACACATGTAACCCAATGGAGATGCTTTGCTGTTGTTTATTTTATACAATGACAATAAAGATAATTGACTAGTTGATTTGTGTAATTTTTTAAGTAAAAAAAGTCCTTGAAAAGTTTCTCTGATTCCAGTTTCTTAATTGTGAATATATTTTGGTTTCGTTACTCCGCTATGACGGTAAAGTGAATATCTTTGAGTTGTGGACATTTGAGGACGTCATCTTGGGATTTTCACTGATCAACATTTTTCAGCATTTTCTGACATTTTATTGAAAAAAACAACTAATCGATTAATCGAGAAACTACAGCTGGAAAATAAAACAATAATGATCATTATCGCAATATCATTTTCCACAACAACAATATAACAATAATCAAAAAATGTTTCATTTAACTCATTTGAATCACAAACTAATCAGAACAGATATTTCTGTTGTTGAGGAAAAGGGACTGAAAAAAGATTTGACTTGATTTTACTCATGCATATTTGTTGAAAAAAGGTTTTTACTCTCTTTATTTTGAATGTTCTACCTCAGATTTGGGAAGCAAGAAGAGTTTAAACCACAGTTCACTCAGGAGCCTTTAAACTTAAAAGAAATACTGATTTGACATTTATCGAGATATTTATCAATCATCAAATCAAATAATATTATCTATTATTTTTATTTTATTTTATAGATAACACTTTTGGCCCAGCCCTACGTGAAAATAAGTGACAGATTAATCAACAATGAAAATAATCCCTACATTTTTGTGTGCCATAAAAAAAAAAAAATCACAAAATAACATGTGTTAAACAGCTGTAGGGGGTTATTATTAGCACTGTGTCTTTACCTTATCCACACTCTTATTGGCCCTGTTCTTTATACTCGCTATTTTGACAGGGTTAGAATTTATTTAGATTTTAAATAATATGTTTTTTTAGAGCAGCTCCAGCAAAGTCACTATATAAACTCAACAATAACAAATCTAAAATGTGAGTAAAATAATATTCCTGATTTCAAAATACTGAGAGAAGTTTAGAAAGAATGAAGAACTCAGACATCAGTCGTCACTTCTTCAAAGGCCTGTTTGATGATTTTAGGGTTATGGTTTGGGTCAGAGACCAGGGAATCCAGTACGGTCCTCATAAGCATAGTGGTACAAACGTGTGTGTTTGTGTTACCTGTAGAAGTAAGAGCAACCTGTGGTTTGATCTCTGCTGAGGCTGCTTTGGGTTTCTGTGAGAATAAAAAAAAAGAAAGAGAGTTGTTCATGAAATAAATCTTCCGTTGCCACATCTTTCTTTATTTTTTTAATGTGCACTCCAAAGTCTACTAATGATGTGTCCCCCGGAAGTTATTATTGGTAAACTTCTCTGTGACTGTCTGCTGCGAGTGTGTGTGTTTAGTCAGACTACCTTTATTATAAACCCAAAGGGCAATCTGGTGGCTGCACACATCCATAACACAGACACTGAAAGACAATCATTAAAAAGTAATAATAATAACAATAAGGCTGCATTAAAAACACTGCAGGCAAACTAAACGCCCCAAAAGTGCTCATTTAGTGATGTCAGTGCAGCGGGTATGAAAATGTTTTTGAGGCAGCCTGTGGCAGCTACCTAAAGGAAGAAAGTGGAATCAGAGTTATACAGAGGGTGATAATTATTTCCAAATAATATAATGAGCTCAGATGACCTCCTCTGTCTGAGCAGAGGACACGCTTAGGGCTCCGACCAAAGATTTTGGCTCAATATTTGGCAACGTCATCCAGCAAGGCAATAAAATGCGTAAGTAAGCTCACAGTCATGGTACTTTGTACCGTGAACATCATATTTCTACTATCCAAGGAGGGTTAAATCAAGGGCATCTGGACTTGATTAATCGAACCAAGTCCAGATGCCCTTGATTTAACCCTCCTTGGATCACTGTGACCTGGATAAACGGAGAATCCTCACAGATATATTTCTGTTTACCTAGCGATCGTTTAAAGAATAATAATTTTCAGTTGTAAAATCATGCGTCAGAGGATTATTAAACTGCTCGCGCAGCCTTCTGGTGTCTAATAAACCTTCAAATTATTATTATGTCTCACCAGAGCCTGCAAACTAATGCAGCCACTTGTGCTTCCTGTAGCTAACAGTCATGCTGGATTTCGCCAGGTGAAATGTACCGGTGTGTAGAAAAGCAGAAGGGGAACAGGAAACAGCGTAGGTAGGGATGTAAACATGAACTGCGGTTACTTTTTGTTAACCTGGGTCACTGTCTAGGACTCACTGCAGCCTCGCGGAGCCTCTTCTTCTCTGCTTGCTGCTTGGAATATTTTTGGCATGCAGTCATAAAGCAAGATCATAAAAAATCAATATTTCCTGAATGAGAGGTCAGTCCCACGCCCTCTCTCACACACGCTGAACACTGAAGAGCCTCGCAATTTCACATGTCACAGTTAAATCTGTTTGAACTCTGGAGGTTAGTCAGTTCACGACCTCCGTTTAAATTCATTAGTGGTCGCCAATAATCGGTCTGGCCGATTATCGGCGCTGATATTCAGCATTCTTCCAATAATCTGCATAAGTCATTTTAAAAACAGATAGGCGAAATAATTAATTAATAAAAAAATTGGCTGTGATACAGCCGCCTCTCTCTGTCTGTACTCACCACAGAACTAGCTGATTGGTTACAAGTCACGAGCAATAGCCTATCAACACTGACTAGTGTGTGGAAGCAGCCAATAGAACGAGCCATCATGCTGCAGCCCCTCCCCTCCTCTCTCAACAGAGCTCCGCATACACATGCGGGGTGAAGTAAGCAGAGATCAGTGTATATTACACAAGTTGACCATAACTACCCCGTTATTGTAAGTAAGTGCAGCAAAACCAGCAGTACTAGTAAAAGGCTGATACTGCATCAGTACGACAAGCAGGAACGTGCACAGAGCGATATTTAATCTGCTCTGTCTCATCCACCGCAGCTGTGTTTTGGTTTTACACATGTGCTATCTCGGCTAATATCTAGTTTGTCATAAACAAGGTAAGACGAAATCTCTCTGTCTGTAGCCTGTTCAGCTGAGATGCTACGTACCTTAAAATTTTTCCTTGTAAACTCAGCTGCTTGTTGAGAGAAACCAGGTCCTCTCTACAGCAGCAGCAGAGGGAGGAGGAGGACTGCCGTCTTCAAACTAAACTGTATTTTGATGTCAGGAATATAGTTTATTTAACATGTTCCATTTGTTTCCAGTGACTATATGGTGACTTTGCTGCTCTGAAAACAGTTATAATAAAATATTAAATTTGATTACTGTTCTGAATCTATTCTTTTTTAAATAACATTTTTTAAAGGCATTTATTTCATAATGAAAATCCTATAAGAGTACAGATCAAATAAATAGTATCAATAAAATCCTAACAATATAAAATAAATACAATATAAATGGCAGCCAGTAAAGTCAAAGTTTATGATAATTTATCACTCATAGTTAAGTCCATCTCATCAATTCATTTAATTTACTATTTATAAAGATTAAACATGACAATTAACTGTTATTTTTAACAGTAATTAATTGTTATTTTTAACAAAGATTTGTGTTGGAGTTTGTTGTTTTTCACACCAAGATTAAAAAATTTTCAGCAAATGTCGCTTCCAAATATCGTTCATCGAGCTAATTGGTTACTAATAATCGGTATCGGGATCGGCCCGGAAAAAAAACATATCAGTCGACCCCTATACGAAATCCGTTCTGACTGCACCACAAGGTTTTTCTATCTGAACACCAAATATTGCATGTGACGTAAGAACCCTACAGTAAGACATCATCACTAATAATTTCATCATTTGCATCATCAAGGTTATCCATATTGTACTGTGTCCCTCCTCTGCTGCTCTGCCTGAGCTTGCTTGTTCCTGTTAAAAAGACCTTATAAATAAAAAACTTACTTACATACATCATCATTTTTATTTATTGACTACATTTTGTATTATTAATCTGAATCTGCAACGTAACAAAATATATCAAATAAATGTAGTGCAGTAAAAAGTACAGTATTGATATGATAGACCAATAAATCAGGCCTATTATCTGGCATTTTGAGATAATCATCACTCACAAGGCCGACAAACAAAAAATGTCTCTGCAGGCAGCCTTGTCAGTGTGACCTTGAGAGTTTTGGGAAGGTGGTGTAAAAAGTTAATTTGGAGTCCGAAACATCCTCAGTCACCATAATCGTTTCCTAAATGACAACTAACCATCCATCCATCCTCAGCCGATCGCAGGGGCAACAGCTCAGGGAACCCAAACCTCCCTTTCCCGAGCCACATTAACCAGCTCTGATTGGGGGATCCCAAGGCGTTCCCGGGCCAGTGTGGAGATATAATCTCTCCACTGAGTCCTGGGTCTTCACCGAGCCCTCCTCCCAGCTGGACGTGCCCAGGGGGCATCCTTGCTAGATTCTCGAACCACCTCAAGTGGATCCCTTTGACACAAAGAAGTCGAAAGGATCCAGTTGAGTTCTGAGTTCTGAGTTCCTCACAGACCCATTTTGGGTGCTTGTACCCGCGATCTAGTTTTTTCTGACATGACCCAGCCTTCATGACCTTAGCAGCCACGAAATTTCTATTTTTATCACAATGGCGCAGCAGAGCAAATGCAAAACCGCCCCCACTGCTCCGATTCTCTGGCCAATCTCCGCTCCATTGTCCCCTCAGTCACAAACAAGACCGCGAGCTACTTGAACTCTCTCACTTGGAGTAAGGACTCATTCCCTAAATGACAGCAGATCTAATCTAAAACCATTACTGGCTAGCATTAAATATATATTGTTATACTGTAGAGAATAACGCAGCTGAATGACGTCACTTCTGACAAACTGTACCCCACTCGTCCGTTATGAAATCTTCAGCAGAACCCAATCTGTGTTTCTCTTTCACTCATTAATAAAGCTTCCATCTAAAACAACACATTACTTTGAGATAACATGTATATTTGAATGTATACTCTAGGGATAACAGAATTACACATGACTTCTCTTTGTTTTGGTTTGCTCCCTAAATATCTGCCATTGAAAAAAACAAAATCTGTCGAGAAGTGAAAGTCTCAAGTAGCAGAAAATGGAAAAGTGCAAAAATCTCAAAATTGTACTTATATGCAGCACTTTGGGCCAATGTACTTTGTTACTTTCCACCACTGGGCGTCACACTACCCCAAAATGAAAGTGATAATTAATCTGAATGATGGATAGTTGATCGTAGATTAATCCTGTTTTAAAAAGGCTGTTCTCGTCTGTGACATCATGCCCTGCTACTCACTGTAATTTCAATTAGATCAGAGCTTTGGTGGAAACGTGCTTTAATCCTTCCACTCTGACTGACAGTGTCATTTCTCATTAATGCCTATAACACTGTGATTGGCAAGCGAACGCATCAACGATGAGCACAACCTTGACTCAGTACGTGATTACAAAAACACTCCCATGAGACAGCGATCAACACTCAAAGATCTACGCCTCCTCGAGCAAAACAGCTTGTTTCTCACACACGAGCTCTGTATTTTTTATCTAAGCACCGTGATGGTGTCTAATGCAGCTACTCACACCACCTACTGTATCTGTGTGTGTCTGTGTGTCTGTGTGTGTGCAGTATATTACCATGTGGAGGATCCTGGGAGCTCAGAAGCGATGAAGAGTCCACATTCACCTTCAAAACAGGACTACAGCAAGGGTAACACACACACACACACACACACACACAGTCGTGCACACGTATAGTCAAAACATAGCAGGCCAGAGGTCAAAGTGTCCACGTGGGATCATCGACTGATGCTGTGAAGTGTGATGTTACCTGCTTCTGATGGGCGGAGTCGTCCTCTCCCCCAGCCGACTGTTGGATTTACTGACCCTCTCTGCAGAAACACAGATCAGAGTTCATTCAGATCCATCAAACACAAACTCATTCATGTGTATTTATTGTGTTATTAAAAACTGGATCTGTATCAGAAACAAAAGCAACATTTTATTTATTTTAAAACATGAACATGATACTAAAACGAATAAATAACTTAAACAGGTTCTTTTTGTGACTTGATAGGTGAACAGGAAGTGAGAGGAGCTACATCTTCTTTTGAATTGCTGCCGAAGTTCTTTTTAAAACCTCTTTTAAGCATTTTTATTAACCTTATTCATCTTGCCTTAATTTGTCTTCATGTGTGTACGCAGGTGGTTTATTTATATATGAAATAGATTGAATGCATATTTTTTTATCCTTGTAAAGCACTTTTTAATCTCTGCTTTTGATAACTACTATATAAATAAATATTATTATCATTATTATTATTATCATCATTATTATTATGAACATAGAATGACAAAAGGTCCCGTGTCAGACTCAAACCAGAAACGTGATTATAGGGTCGGTGTCTTAAACCCGTAGACCAGGATGCCACTTAAAAGGAAATGTTCACATTTTTCAAGTGTGTCTTAAAACAACAGTCAGGTGCCCACGTGAACACTGTACACAAAATCTACAGTCCTCCTTACATGCAAACGTTTTTGTGAAGTTAATATGAAGCTTCTTAAATATTATACTAGATATACTGTTTTTTATCCTCTATGGCAGTAACCTGAATCTCTTTGGGTTGTAGACAAAACAAGATGTTAGAGGACTTCCATCTTGGGCTTTGGGAAACACTGATCAACATTTTTCACCAACTGTCTGACATTTTATGGATCAAACAACTTGTCGATTAGAAAATAATCGCTAGTTTGCTGCAGCCCTAGTTTGACGCACTTGAAAATTGTAATATTATAATTTAACAGCTTTGATGACTGTTCTTTCAAAGGAATATTATGAATTGTAGTCTATAAATGTGGTCATGAGGGTAGTTTCAATCTCTCAGACTGTCACTATCCAGGGCTTAAAGGCGTTTTTGTATTCGACAATATAAATATGTCTGGAAAATATTCTTGCATATTCTTTAACTGTCTCGTGTTAGGTGTGTGAAGCGCCCGAAAGAAATGGGACTGGCACTTCCTGGCGACGTGGACACTCATTGGTTATTGTAGGCCGTGGACAGGGCATAGAAGTTTCTATTGGGTCAATTAAGGTGTCACTCACAAGGTCAACATGTGGTGTAGACGTGTTTTTTGTTTACATCCTAGCTGTAGTTAGGCTAATATAAAGCGACGCAATAGCAGTCGATGTGTATTCATTGACATAATAATGCTTTTTGGACTAAATATTTTACTGGATTGGATCGTCTGGACCTTTGCTAACGTAACAATTTGCCATTTTTGTCGGAATGTAATCCGCCGTTGGAGTATTATGGAGTACGGCTTCACAGATAAGTGAAGCCGTACTCCATAATTGATAATATGCAGTGCTTGAAGTGGGCCACCAGTAAGTTACTTCTACATTTTAGTCGTCCCGGGACTTTTCTTGCGCACCGGTGGGCTCTATGTGGCGCTCATCTGTTCCCATTCTCGCCTGTTTGCTAATCTCTGTCGGCGGAGACGGAGCAGGTGGAAGCTCGGTGCCTTTCATGCAGCCGTGAGCTCCCATGTGAACGGGAGTACCAGCAGGGCTGGGCAATAAAACAACAATAATAATAATTATTGCAACATAATTTTCCTCAATAACAATATAACAAATGTTTATGTGTTTGATTTAATTCATTTGAATCACGCACAAATCAGCACTTTACCTTGTTGAGGAAAAGGGACTGAAAAAATATTACTTAGTTGAAATTTACTTGACCATAATTTAAGTTTTGCACGTTTTACCTCAGATTTGTTAAGTGATCCCAGTGTTTCCCAGAGAATGACAGTGTAACTGTGGCACCAGATAGAAACAACGTGCTAACCTCGACAACCCAGCTGTATTCTAACGTTAACTTAGCTTTCCTTATTAGCTCCTTAATTACGTGCTTGCTAATAACTTTTTTTAAGCTAGGCGTCCCACAGCGTTGTGTGGGACAGATTTGTGCAGCGGTGTTCATGAGGGAGAGAGAGGGGGATGAGCGAGAGGATGTGCTCAATCAAATATCATTTTAAATAGGCCTAGTAAAAAATTAAGTGTTTGTTCTGACCATAAAAATAGTTTAAAACCACAATTAACTATCTGGTTTCTTCAGCTTTCACTCGGGAGCAAAAATCTGCCTTATAATGATTTGACATTTATCATAAGAATAATCAATATTGAATGATGTGAAATGTTTTATTGTGGTAACATTTTCAGCCATATTGCCCAGCACCTATATTTTCCACTTCAAGCACTGATTATAGATGGTGGCAGAAAATGTTACCAAAATGCAGGAAATGAACTGTTTAATGCTCAAAATCAAAATCAAGACCCCCCTTCATATTTACACATGTTTTATCAAACCAGTGTACAATTATCTTCTTGTCTTTTTCTTGTGAACCCAGAATTGTGTTTCTTCATGTTTCGTGAGCTAAGTGTATGTCAGAACCCTAATCTGAGTCCCTATGTCCCCGTCAGTTTTCAATACAAAGTTACGCTCTTGCCCGCTATCCTCCATCTTTCGTAAACCCCCCGAACACATTTGAGGCACAGAAAAATTTCTTGCTTTAAGCCCTGACTATCACTATATAAACACTGTCAGTAAAAGGCGTCTTTGTGCTGCGGCAAGTTGTTGTATTGTGCTTACTGAAGTTTGAAGAAGAAGTATAAATCCATTAGGGAATCATTTTCCTTCTCCTGGACAGAGACCAGAGAGGGGGAAATCCTCTCCACCCTGCCAGCAAATCACCCTCCTGTCTCACATGTCCTCCACACTGTGTTTTGGCAAAAAACTGAATCTGAATCAGTGAAAGTGAATCAGGAGCGTGAGAAGATGTGTTTGTGTGTTACCTGACAGCTGGTGCAGCAGCGTGGACGCTAGGTTCACGGACATGTCCTGCCACAGCACGGCTCTGAGGCACTGGTCGGCCATCTTGGCTCCAGAGGTGAACTGATCTTCCATCTTGGCTCCAAAGAAGAGCTGCTCTTCTGTCTTCACTCCTGAGAAAACGTGGTCTGCCATCTTGGCTCCAGGAGAAGAAGCCAGTTCTCCTTTGGTCCCTAAGAGAAGGGGTTTTTCGAGCTTAGCTCCTGCAGGAAACTGGTCCTCCATCTTGACTCCAGAGAGAATCTTGTTGCTCATCTTGGCAGCAGAGACAGGCTGCTCTGCAATATT